>NC_034601.1:807003-808113 GCF_900095145.1 Mus pahari | reverse complement strand
TTCTTTTTGGTTTTCTTGTGTTTTGCAAATTGTATCTTGGGTATTCTAAGTTTCTGGACTAATATCCACTTATCAGTGAGTGCATATCTAGTGAGTTCTTTTGTGATTGGGTTACCTCACTCAGGATGATACCCTCCAGATATATCCATTTGGCAAAGACTTTCATAAATTCATTGTTTTTAATAGCTGAGTAGTACTCCATTGTGTAAATGTACCACAGTTTCTGTATCCATTCCTGTGGTGTTCCTGCCTGCACGCAGACCGGCGCCTTGTCTGCGTGGGCAGAACACCTTGGGGTGGGTTCGCACTTGAGCGCCAAATGTGTGGCTCTGCCTGCAGAACCCACTGTGGATCCGAACTGGAGGATGAGAACTCCTGAGAAGGAACAGGGCTGCGAAAGGAAATGTGGGGCCTTGGCAAGTGTCTGATCAAAGCCCTAATCTTTATTGTCAGGACTGGCTTAAATACAAAGAAGGGTTCCCAGCATTCCCCTGAGTCCTTAGAAGTTGCCACAGTGTTCTCGAGATGATGGGCAGTCCTGGCAGTGGCTAGCAGGTCTCCGATGGTGGGCGGTCTAGGCGACGGTGGGCGGTGACAGTGGGCGGTCCGAGGACGCTGTCCAGATCCAGGGTTCCAGGAAGAAACTCTCAACCTGTCTGTAAGAGGCGGAACACAAGGCTTAGAGGGAGGAGCCAACACATTCCTCTATTGAGGGACATCTGGGTTCTTTCCAGCTTCTGGCTATTATAAATAAGGCTGCTATGAACATAGTTAAACCAAGGGAATCTTGATTTAAAGATCAGCCTAGGCAACATGGCAAAACCATTTTAGTTACAAGTAGCGATGAAGCTTGGTGTGGCACATGCTTGTAATGCCAGCCCTTGAGAGGTATGTGCAGTAGAATTGGGAGTTTAAGGCTAACCTCAAACATAATGAATTTAGGGCCAGCCTGGACTACCTGAAATTTCGTTGTTTTTTTTTTTTTTTTTTTTTTTTTAATTAATTCATGAAACTTTTAATTTACAGCAATTCTGTAAAATTCCTAACTCATTTAACAATCAAGGAGAGAGGTCCTGCCGGGTGGTGGCGGCGCACGCCTTTAATCCTGCA
>NC_034601.1:794330-806899 GCF_900095145.1 Mus pahari | reverse complement strand
TTTCTGAGTTCAAGGCCAGCCTGGTCTACAGAGTGAGTTCCAGGACAGCCAGGGCTGTGTCTTGAAAAACCAAAACAACAACAACAACAACAACAACAACAACAAAAAAGAGTAGGTGGTTCATAGGTTTGGGTATCTGGTGAGGGTAGCTTGCCATGGTGGAAACACACTGGAGTGAGTGAGTGTGCCTCTAGTTGAGAAGTAGAGGACAGTCAGGGTCCCACCATCTTTTCACTCCCTAGTGACCTAAAGACCTGTCACTAGGCTCTGCTTCCTAAGTGCACAGAAATTCCCAACATTGGCAAGATGAGGAAGAATCCTTCTACACATGGGACTTTTGGGGGACACTGTCTGTATTTAGAGCATGACAGTCTCTCAGAAGGCTCAGGAGGCGTGTGCCCACAGGCTTCCCTGGACTGAGAGGAAGGGAGGGAAAGAAGCTGGAGGTGCCCCTCCCCCAAAGTAGTCAGTCAAGGCCAGGGCCATTCAGCAAACTTGGTCCTTTTGATTGTTTTTTTTTTTAATTGATTTATTTAAAGTATGAGTACATTGCTGCTGTCTTCAGACACACCAGAAGACGACATCGGATTCCTTTACAGATGGTTGTGAGCCACCATGTGGTTGCTGAGAATTGAACTTGGGACCTCTGGAAGAACAGTCAGTGCTCTTAAGCACTGAGCCATCTCTCCAGCCCTCTCTTGTGCATGTTAAATCTAAATATTGAACTCACATGTCTTCTATGATCCTCATCACCAAACCTGGCTCTACCACACAGAATAAATGGATGTTTCTTTTGTGGCGGTACCTTGTCAGTTGAAATGAACTGTCAGGGCCTCCAAACCCAGGGTTGATTGGTTGGGGTCCCTTTCTATCCCAGGAGAAAATTTCTCAGGGATATAAATGTTTCCTTCCAATTTTAGAAATTCCTTTAGTATTTATTGCCTTCTGAAAAATGGCTATGGCCATAGTTCTGTGGTAGCCCCTCAAAGCTGCTATACTTGCTGAGACACCTTGTATCCTTCCAGGCTCATTTATTTTTAATTCCTTGTTTTGAATTTTTTGTTTTGTTTTATGTTTTTGAGACAGGATCTCACCATGTAAGCCTGGCTGGACTGGAACTCGCTATTGCAGAGTAGGTTGGCCTCAAATTCAGAGATCTACCTGTGTTTGTCTCCCAAGTACTAGGATTAAAAAGGTATGCCATAATGCCTGGGTTCTTTTTTTTCTTTAAGATTCATTTTTAAAATAATAGTATTATTATTATTATTATTATTAATTATTTTGGTTTTTCGAGACAGGATTTCTCTGTATAGCCCTGGCTGTCCTGGAACTCACTCTGTAGACCAGGCTGGCCTAGAACTCAGGCCTGTCTCTGGCTCCCAAGTGCTGAGATTAAAGGCATGCGCCATCACGCCCGGCTCATCTTTGTTATTTTTGATTATATGTCTCTGTGTGGGCACACACACATTTGTGTGAGCCACAGGAGGTCAGGAGTGTTGGGATCCCCTGGAGCTGGAGCTTCAAGTTGTCTTTTGTCACCTGATACGGGTGCTGGGCACTGAACCCAAGTCTTCTGCAAGAACAATAAGAACCCTGGACCACTGAGCCCCTAAAATTATTTATTGTATATGTTCCTACTCTGTATGTGATGTGTCAGGGTGGGTGATGCCATCACGTGCCTGTGGAGGACAGAGGACAACTTTGGGGGTTTGCTCTCTCCGTCCATTGAGGGAGCTGGGCATTGAATTCAGGCTGTAAGGGGTTGAAGCCCCATGCGAAGCAACTGAAGCCACAAAGGCCCAGAAGTGTAATCACTGATACAGACTTTGCATTTGTCAAGTAATTTACCAATGATTCCAACAAACCACAGCCTCAGACTAGCTCACAGATTGTTTTCACAGATAGGGTCTTTGGACACATCCATTCAGTCTTGTTATCTACGGCTACTCTTTCTGCCCTCTGGCCTGTTACGGGAGAGGATGCGGATTCCTGGTCCAGGGCATTGGGAGTGGGACTTGAGTGGCCCCAGTACATGGTAGCCTCCCTTCATGTTCTTTTTGTTGGTTTTTACATTTTTACTTTGTGTTACTGTGCATATATGTGTGGGCATGTGAATGCTATGGTGCTCGTGGAGGGGCCGGAGGAGAGCTTCCACCATGTGGGCTTTAAGGTCATCAGGCTTGGTGGCATCTCACTGGCCCTCACACCATGTTCTCAAATACACTTCTTCCCTTTCCATCTCTGCTGGAATGCCAGCCTGAGACTGTCAGGAGCAGGCTGGGTTTTTTTTTTTTTTTTACAAGGTAGCTTGTAAAAATGGGGCTGAAGCTACCATGGCCCCAGATTCTTAAAGGCTGAGCAGATGCTTGGAGCCTCAGGTTTGGAGCTGGTGGCTGTGATGGGTAATATAACGTGATAGCAGCCAGACATGGCTACATAAACTCTGTTTGAGAATCTGGGGTTTAAGAGGTTATTTTCTGTTCAGTTTGCCCTTTAATCTCTTCTTTTCCAAACAGGACACCCCTTCCCTTTTCCTCTTTAAAAAAATTGTGGAAGCATAGATAATATAAACACTTACTATTCTGAGTTTTTAAAGATTAATTTATGATTTTGATGTTTTTACAAAAGTTCTTAATTTACTTGTGTGTTGGGAGCGTGCATGTGGCAGTCTCAGAACACCTTACAGGAATCAGTTCTCTCCTACTACCAAATGTGGTTGGAGTTCAAACTTAGCTCATTAGGCTTGGCAGCAAGTACCCCTAACCAATGTACCATCTTATCTGCTTTCCCAGATTTTTTGAAACAGGGTCTTTGAGCTGAGGCTGGCCTGGACCTAACTATGTAGTTGAGAATGACCTTGGTCTTTTATCCCTCCTTCCTACTCCCCTTTGTGACAGAATTACAGGTATGTGCCCTCTCATTTTAACTACTACCCAGTTCTATGGCCGTAAGCGTGCTCACAGTGTTCGACTGCCTTCTTTTTCCAGTGTTGATTGTCGTCTGGGCCTTCCAAGTGCTCGCACAAGCTTAACACGGAGCTACAGTCTCATCTTGCATGCATCCCCTTGTATACATCTACTTAATTCTTGCCTATATGGTTGGTTATTGAAGGCACCCTCATATAAATGGAGTCACAGGATGTCTTCTGTTAGGACTTGTCTGTTGTCTCACACCTTTATATCATGTGTTGAATCCCAACCCCTAGCATGTGTTTATATTTAAAGATAGGGCAGATAAAGAAGTAGTTAAGGTAAAATGAGGTCATTGGAGTGGGTCCTAATCCAATCTAACTGGCGTCCTCATAAGAGGAGATTAGGCACACACACACACACACACACACACACACAGGGAAGACCATGTGAGGACACAGAGAGAAGGTGCAAGTTGCAAGCCAAGGACAGAAATCTCAGAAAAAACCAATCCTGCTGATACCTCAGGCAAAGCTTTCCAGCCTCCAGAATTATAAGACAATAAATTTCTGTGGTCCGTGATTTTCTTTTCTAGTAGCCATAGAAAAATATTACACTCTCCTTATTTTCTCAATGAAACATTTACTGAAAGGGTGACACGTGTGGAAGCCTGTATTACAGCCTCATATCCTTTAAGTGATATTTCATTGTGTGTAAGGTTGTATTTTGCTTCTCTGTTTATATTTGCAGAGAGACACGTGGATTGTTTCCAGCCTTCGGCTACTGTCAACCATGCTGTTATAAATGTGCTGTGGAGTATCTGTTCGATACTCCTCATCTCAGAAGCACTGGGCTTACGGAACTTGCTCTTCTTGCCCAGGTTTCAGTTCTGTCTTATGTTAACACTTTGGTCCTTCCTGAGGTCCCCAGGTTCCTCGGCTCCTTTTCGCTGACACTAATCTTTCTTCCTGTGATGGTGTTCACTTAGGAAATAGGTATATTAGGTATATTAGGAGAACCGCTGGGGTCAAATTCACACAACAGTGTTTTGGTTGTGTGCTGCGAAGCCAGTCGCTTGTCTTCCCTGACCCTTGAACTTGTATGAGGTGGTGAGGACATGCCTGCTTCTCACTTCATGTGAAGCACTCAGCACCGAGAAGATGCTTTTGCTCCTGTGACCAACCGTCCCCTCCTCTGCTGCAGCGACTCCTCAGCCACGTATGTGATTGTGACAATCCTTAGTGGTGTGTTAGAAGAACGAGTTGATGCTTTAGAGTGAGAACATGAAGGCTGGAGAGATGGCTTAGTGATTAGGAATGCTTGCTGCTTTTCCAGAGGCCCTGAGTTTGGCTTCTAGTACCCCCTTCCCCCTAGGTTTGGTTCCCAATCTCCTATAACTCCAGCTCTGGGGGATGCAATGCCTTCTTCTGATGGTAACTGACATGTAACGTACATGCACATACACGTGCACACAGTTGTAAGTTAAAAGAAAAAAAGATTGTTAGCTTACAATTTGTAGATGGAAATTCTGGCAACAGAGGAAGTCATGGTCTTTAGTATGAAGCCAGTTGTAAGTCATAATTCCTCCTTAGCTGATTTGAACAAGGCATAGTCACATTAAAGGTGATTTCTTTTAATCACAGTCTCTCTCTTTCTTTTTAAAACCGGAGGGAGGGATTGAGCCAGGGTCTTCCAGCATGGCAAGCCAATACTCTACAACTCCCCCAATTGGAGATCTTTACTTCAAATGCTAAAAATATCTTCCTTATAGCATCCAGATTGGTGTGAGACCAAGCAACTGGTAACCATAGCCTAGCCAAGGAAACAAAACCTAACTACCACAGCTAGAAACCCAGTTTGTTTTCTTGAAGTTGAGCTATAGATTCATTATAATTCCCATTAAAATTCAAGAATACTTATTAAAACATTAGTACTGACCCGAAATCTACAATATGGCTGTGCAGATGAACTGCTTTCTTTTAGATTGGTGAAGTGAATTGCTGACCATGTTGAAAGAAAGGTAAAGTTCTTATACCCTTGGACTTTTAATGGGTAGGCTCCACTTGCTGTTTTGTGTTAATTTAATATTCCATTGCAGGGGTAGTTTTATATCCTGTAATAGAAGGCATACTAAGTGTCAGTTTGCAGTCCGTCACAATTGTGCATTTAATGTATCCTGAACATATTAAATTATTGTAGTCCCATGTTATTTTAAGAGGACTGCTTCTTAAAGAAATACTTCTTCATTATTGCCCTGTGAGAACTGTATGCCCTCTGTAATAACTCTGATCATGATAATCCAGTTTCCCTATTAATTTTGTTGATGATTTATACAAAACTAAAATTTTGATTTTATAGTTTATTATAATGAACCTTGAATTGGGAGACAGTAAGATGTTCCGGGGGGGGTTAGGTGCCTCACAACTCGATTTTGATCTCTGAAACTTACATGATGGATGAAGAGAACCACCTGCCATACATTGCCGTCTGACCTCTGACCTCCACAGACAACAGCATTAGGGACTGGGCCTGAATCAGCAGCCTGTGGTGAATAAGAGTTGCCTTTGCAGAAGATCTGGGTTTGGTTTCTAGTGTGTGCACATTGGTTCACAAGCAGCTACAACTCCAGGTTCTAGGAATTCAATACCCCGTTCTAGCTTCCATGGGCACCAGGTATACATGCTATATACTTAACATGCACGTAGGCAAAGCATTCATTTTGTGTAAATATTAATAACTCACTGGGCACTTGGGAAGCAGAAACAGGTAGATCTCTGAGTTCAAGGCTGGCATGGTGTATATAGAGGGTTCTAGTACAGACGGAGCTACATATAAGGCCCTGTCTTACAGAGAGAAAGAAAATATCAGTGAAAGTCTGACTTTGAGGCAGTTTTTAGTTAAGATACCATTTTTTAAGGTAAAAACCTAAACATACAAGAACAACTGATAAATGGTATTTGATAAAAAGCAAGAACTTCTGTTCCTTGGAAGGCATTTAAGGGAATGAAATGACAAGCTACAGACTAGGAAAGGACATTTGCAAATCAAATATCTGATAAAAGATTTATATATGGATCAAAACTGAACAAAACATCTCATAATAAGTGGACAAAAGATTTAAGTAGGCATTTCATAAAAAATATACCAAAAAAATAGGTAGTAGATAAGTGACGACATTAATATTATTAGCTGTTAGGGAAGTGGAAGTCAAGGCTGAATGAGATGTGATGGCCCAGAGGGTAAAGGCGCTTGCCTCCAAGCCTGTTGGCCTGAGTGCAGTTCCCAGGAGCTAGTGGTAAAAGGAGAAGTCTCTTCTGGCCTTTGTGTGCACCATCTGTGTGCATATACACACACATGAAAATTGTTTAAAAAATAAATCCTGCAGTGAGCCCCACAGTACATCTAAAGAACGCCTAAAGGTAAGGGCTGAGGCATACTCAGTGATGGAGTTCTTGGCTAGCACATGGAAGGCCTGGAGTTCCAGCCCCAGGACCGCATGTACCAACTATATCAGGTTATGTGGGGTGGGGACTGAAACAAGTGAGCTCTTGGGAACATAAAATAGTACAATGGCCTTGGGAAAAGTCTAAGCAGATCTCATATGACCCAGCGTTTTCACTCCCAGGCATTGACACAAGAGAAACAAAAGCTTCTGTCTGTACATTGGTATACCTTCAAATATTCATAACAACTTTACTTTTAATGGTTTAATTTTGGAAACAACCCACATGTCCACCAGCAGGTGAGTGGATAACCAATTGTGGTTTGTTCTTACAGTGGACGACTGTTCACTGATAAAAAGGGATAGGCTATTGATAGAATGAACAAATCGCAAAATAATTGTGCTAAGTGAAAGAAGCAGATGAAGGTCATTGATAGCATTTGCAGCCATAGTTGTGAAAGGCAAACTAAAGTGTATCGACAGCAAGGAGATTAAAGGTTGCCAGACTGTGAGGGGAGCGATCTGCTCATTTTCTTAATTGTGCTGGTATATAAGAGATTGCAGACATTGGTTAAATTTTATCAGTTTGTACCCTTTGGATAGGTGTGGTGTACGAGGCATGGTGGCGCACACCTTTGGTCCCAGCACTCGGGAGGCAAAGGCAGGAGAATCCTTGAGTTCGAGGCCAGCCTGGTCTACAGAGTGAGTTCCAGGACAGCCAGGCTACACAGAGAAACCCTGTCTCAGGAAAAACAAAAACAAGAAACCCTATGTAGCATACTTTTTGTTGATTGTTTATCAATAAAGCTGCACTAAGAATGTGAAGCACATGGGCTAGGGACATGATTTTGTGGCAGAGTGTTCTGGCTTAAGCCCTATGTTTAATTTCCAGTACCATAAAACCAAGCTTTGAAAACTATAAAGTTTTCAGCACAGAACAGGTGCCCAGTTTGCTTTTTGTTCATTTACTCCATGGCCAGTTGCTGCCTCCTCCCTTCCTGGTGACACTGTCCCCCTAGCCAGACAAGCCAGCATCTGCGGTCCTACAGCTGGCTTTGAGGGCTGCCACAAGCCAGAGGCAGAATGCATCAAAAGCACTTTGTAGAGGTGACTGAACATTCAGGAGCCCCTGCCCACTGGAAATGGATCTGCCTCTCCACCTCCAACTGACATCATGTCACTCAGGCGATTCTCTGAGTCCCCTTTTTCCCTCTGCTCAGCATTCTCTGTACAGAGGCTCTGGAAGGACAAGCTAGTAGTCGTCGACCTCAAAGGTCAGATGTCGTGGGTTTTCCTATTTGCTAGATTGCAGATCAGGGACTATCAACTAGGATTGGTTTCCATTTGGCCGATAGTCCTTCATTTGGAGGCATTTCCTGGTCCTTGACCTATCTGAGACTTTAGGTCAAGGTAGCAAATATTCTAGGAAGACTCAAGTTCCTAACTCCTGGGCCTTAGCCCAAGGGCCATCTTTAGCCCCTTATCCCTACCCTGGACTAAATAGTCCTGGTCATGTTGGGAGAGGTCACTACTGGGCTCTGCTTCTCATGTTTGGAGCCTAGGACAACACCCACAGTAGCCCTTGGGGGTCTGGGCTTCTTTCCCATTATGTTTGCCCAGTTGCCCTAGTGACTGTGTGACCCTTCTCCCCCGCCCTCCACCTCCTGCCGTGCCTGTTTGCACCCACCATATAAATAGAGGCGAGGAGCAGCTGGGCTCTCTTGGCAGTCACCATGAAGGCGCTGCTCCTGCTCTGCTGTTTCCTGGCCTCGCTGCTGCTTTCAGGACAAGCAGGTACGCCCCCTGCACAAATGGCTTCCACTGTGCCCCTAATGTGCCCAAGTTTTTATCCGAGTGGGGGGCCGGGCTGACGGCAGAACTTTGCTTCTAGCTAGTGTCACTGCCCTTCTCACAGGGGCCTGGGACACAGGATGAGGTGCTAGGGAGAGGTGCGAGCCAGTGAGGGGTCCTAAGAAGAAATGAGAGCAAATGGTTCTGAGGTCTAGACCAGGTTCAGAGAGGAGTCTGACTAGCACATGCTGGAGAGAGGACCCTCCGGAGTCAGGCCTAGAGGAATCTCTGAGATGGACAAAAATACATCCTCTTGGAGCTGGGGGTTATCTGAGTCACCATCTTGGTGGGAGATAGGACAAGAGACTTGGTTTTAGCTAGTGACTTAGGTCTGCATGTCCATGGCCAGAGTGGGACACTGCAGACAAAGCGGAGAATCATTTTATGAACAGTGGGACAGAGTTGGAACTGGGATAGGGTAGAACTGAATGGAAAGCTGAGGACTGGTGACTGTGTTGGAAGCTATTAGACAGAATGCGGAGGGGAATGGAGGAGAGCCTTCCGAGGGGCAGGGTCTTTCATCAAGAAGGGGGCTCGGCTCTGCACACCGTGGCTCTCCTTTGACATCTCAACATTTTGTGTGGCAGAGGTGGTGGCTTGGGTTGCAGCATGGGGTTATTTATAGGCTCCGAGGGGACACCGATCATCTTGTCACCTCTCTTGTTCTTAAGACTCCCGAGGCTGCTTCCCCTTGGGGATTCTTAGGGGAGGTGCTCTAAGATTCCCCCTAGATCTAGGACACCCTGGTCTGTCTCCTATGCTGGCACTTCATCTTTGTGAGATTTCTGGGTCTTTGTTTTAGACCTTTAAGGTTCTGTCTCGTGGACTGGAGTGACAGAGGTGCAGACCTAGTGAGAGGATAGGCATATGAGGAACGAAAGCCGTTCTTTGGGGGTGTAAGAGGTAAGGCTGGATGCTCTAGGCCATTGAGCTTGCTGTTGGGCTCTGCCCTTGTCTGCCCTTGAGTTAATTTGGTCTCCATGGGGCTGTGGTGGCAGAGTGGTGAGTATTCCAAGCGGCTGTCAGGTGGCTAAGTATGGAAACAGTCCTGTAATTGGATCCTTGAGCCCGAAGCCACTGTCACCCTCTCCTCTTCCCAGCCCCTCCTCTGCTGCTCCAGCCCCAGCTGCCACCTTGAAGCTACCACACAGCAAAGCCCCAGGAATTTCTGTCCTTTTAGGGACATTTAAAAAATTGTCTTTCTTTGTATAAAGGGGACAGGATTTCTAGAATATTCTGAAGGCTGTGTTCAGAGCTCTTGCTATGGGAAAGAGGCATGTGATTCATATGAAAGTTTTTCTAGGCTGTTTCTTTTTGTGCCCAGGAGTGTGAGCTTGCTCTTGCCTGTCTCAAATCCCCCTGCCTGCTTGTTCTACTTCAGTTACCGCTCCTCTGCCCAGTTGTAGATTGTGTACCCTGAGGTGGCTGCTGCTTCAACTCAGTGGGAGGTTACAAGACACCTGCCGCTTTCCCCATATCCCTATAACAGCAATCTTCGCTAGTGGTTGAATTTCCCCCAGAACTTGCCACCCTGGCTAAAGGTCACTACCTTGTATCTGAACTCCTGTCTCCATTCTTCCGCCTGTCATTTATTTCCCATTTTGCTCTGCCCTGGGCTAGAAGAAGCCAATGTCTTCTCTAGCTCTACCCCCACTTCCAAAGATAGGAACCCTGGAACACACCCTATCTTATCTCTCCCACATTGCTTCCACGGTTCCTCTAGACTAGGTGGTTGACGCTGAGGCCCCAATTGCCTCTTCTCATTAGGAGACCCAGCATCCCTGTTTCCCTAGACATTAGTCACAAGTACCTACACCAGAACTTGGGAGCAGCCATAGGCTCCTGTCACCAGACACCTCTGGTCCCTTCCCTCGTCTAGCTGCCCCTAGTTCTTTATAATTACCTGAGTTCTCTCCATGGTCTAAGGACCTGGAAGAGAGGTAGGTCCCATCAAGAACTCCAGAGATGATTTAATGAATGTTTTCGTTGGATAGTGAAGGAAAGAAAAACTTGGTGAAGTGAAAGGACCTTCCCAGTCAGGGACAGAAGCACATGCCCCAGTGCTGTTGGCACTGCTCTGGGAACCGTGTCCCTCCTCTGCCTGCCCTCCTCTGACGGGCAGAGGAGTGTGAATGAAACTGAAAGGGGGTAGAGGACGAGGCCACCCAGAGACTGTTGCTTCAGACCCTTTGGCCCTCGCCCCCCCCCCCATTCCAATGGTAAGAGGTTGGTGTGTGCTGGGGTGCACTTCTACAGGCCCAGGGTGATGTGTCCATTTCACTCCCCGAGGGCACAGGTTGCCTCCTCTTTACTGTAAGGCTGTATATCTAGAGGGAAATTTCCTGTCTCCTCCACAGGGCAGTTCAGCTGCTACTGTCTTCTGTTGGGCGACTTTAAGAGGAGTGAATTCAGGGTTCCAGGGAGAGCCGACTTTAGAAGCCTTTCTAGCTCCCAAAGTGATGTCCCCTTGTCTAGCTTGCGAAAGCTGGACAAGCTCACAGGGTGCATCTTGTGTCCCCGTGCTCCATAAGGAGCCTGTGAAGTGCCGTGCCAGGATGCGCTTATGGCTCCATCCCTTTTCCTGGTGGCATGGGAACCATAGTTTGGGAAATTCTGTTTTCACCCCATATATGTTACAGCGAACACCATATGTTACAGTGAAGGCCAGATAACTAGTTCCTGGCCAGTCAGAACCAGAGTTCAGAACTCTTTTCTTCTTTCTCTGTGCCTTTGTCCACTTATCCCCTGGGAAAGGTGAAGAGAAGGCCAGTTGTAACCAACTGGCCTTTGGTGTCTGCTTGTGAATGTAGGCTGAGAAGGACCAAACTCCTGTGGACACTAATGGAAAACAAGATGGTTGCTTCTGCTGCTGGCTCTGCCTAAGAGGGGGATGAGGCTGGGTGCAGTACTTGTTGGCTGGAATGAAGGTGACAACTGGGAGAGTGTGCTGTACGGAACAGGGTCTGTGGCTGTGGGGGTGGCACATTCTCTAGTCTTAGCCCAAGTCCAAGCCTACCGTGTGTGTTGCTCGAGGACTTGAAGCCATTCATTCACATAGCTTGAAATATTTCATCATTTTATAAAGTCATCCTATATTTATTGTGCCTGCTGTTTTTAAAGTATGATATTAGAGGAATAGGGAAGAAATTTTTGGCATACTTTTCGTCTAGAAGGAAGGAAAAAGCTTCCTCCTTACACATATACTGGGCTGATAAGAGACTATCATAATGGAGATTTGAGAAAGCGAGAAGCTGAGGTAGGGTTATTGGGCTGAGTGGAGTGAAGAATGTCTTTTTTTAATGAAAATACACAATGTTTGTACTTATTGATTGGAGAGGGGCCTGTGTGTGCCACAGACAGCCTTTGGGAGCCTCAGTGATCTAATTAGTGCCATCAGGCTTGGCAGCGAGCACTCACCCGCTGAGCCACCTGCTGCCGGAGGAGCAGTTTTAGATTAAGGAAGATGAAACTGGCCCTTGAGGGAAGAAGGGTTCAGCTGTGAGAAGACAGCAGGAAGGGAACAGAACTAGCCAGCCTTGTGGAGTGAGCTGTGAACGGCCTTCAGTACTGGCTGAAGGAGAAAGCTTTCTTCTGTGGACAGTGGGGAGCACGGAGGGCTTTGAGAGATGTGCTTAGTTATGTTGGTAGGAAGGGGCAGGATTGGAGGAAACTAATTAGTCAGCTGTGTCAGAGAGTGTAGTGCCAGTGAACCTCTGAATAGGCAGAAGAGGCAACCCTAACAGAGTTAGGATACCCCGGCCAGACTTCCCAACCTGGGCAGGCTGCGGAAGGCCTGACGGGCTTCCTTGCAAGTCATCAGAGGAACTGTCAGAATAAGACATTGCTCTTCGGGAGAGGACACACGCTAAATGCGGTTTGGGCAAGCGTGGTGATACATGACTTAAGTTTTTGCCCTCAGGAGACAGTGGCAGATGATTGTGTGAGTTAGAGACCAGCTTTGTCTTCCTAACAGGTTCCAGGCCAGCCAGCAGTGAAGTTCTGTTACACATACACAAAGTTCAGTTTGGGTCATTCTGAGTGCCTTAGACTATGGGACACCTGCACGGGGATTAGAAGTAGTTAGAAAGATGAGATCAGACTGCGCATGGTGGCACATGCTCATAATTCTAACACATAGGAAAAAGGAGTCTGAGTTCAAGGTCATCCTGGGCTATCTATATAGAGGGTCCCTGTTTTAAACAAATAAACGAAACTAGAGGAAAGATGAGATTGTAGCCTAGGGCTAGACGAAAACCACACCTAGACATGCAGAGCCACGGCCGGGCGTGGTGGTGCACGCCTTTAATCCCAGCACTCGGGAGGCAGAGGCAGGCGGATTTCTGAGTTCGAGGCCAGCCTGGTCTACA
>NC_034601.1:782692-794265 GCF_900095145.1 Mus pahari | reverse complement strand
AAAAAAAAAAAAAAAAAAAAAAATGCAGAGCCACAGTTCACTTACACAGAGACGAGCAAGCTGGGACGGAGGGAGCCATTGCAGAGTGAGAAAAATAAGACCAAGAACTTGTCTCTGAAGGACACTGGAATTGAAGATTAGGAAGAGGAAGAAGATAATAAATAAATGAGTTTCAGAAAGATGGAAAGGGATACCAGGAGAGAGAGTGGCCTGGTGGCCAAGGGAAAGGATGTCTCCTAGAGGAAGGGGCAAAGGCATTAAATGTCACAGGGACCTAGGGACGCAATGAGGTGTTGATTTTGACAACCCAGAGGTCACTGGCAGATTATAAGGGATTTAGGAGTATTTAGTGATCACATAGAGGCAACATATTTAGATGTGGGGAGTTAAAGATTAAGTAGGGTGGATAAAAGCCAGAAGGCATTGCAGGCATAGAGAAACTTTAACACTGGGTATATTTTTGAGCCAATAGGGAAGGCTCCTGTGGAAAGGAAGAGGTTGAAGAGCACAGGGAAGGGCTGGGGCTAGGGCTCAGTTAGCAGAGTGATTACATAGCATACATAAGGCCCTGGGTTCAATTCTTTGCACCACATAAAACTGAGGATGGTGACATGCTCTGGTAATCCCAGCGCTTGGCCAGCGAAGAGAGGAGAACCAGGAGTTCAGGGTCATTCTGGGTGAGTCAGAGAGAGGCTGGACTACATGAGACCCCAATTTAAAAAAAAAAGGGTGGGGGGACAAGAACAAGATGGCAAATGGGATGTCTGAGATGTCCGAATTCTCGAGTTGGGCACAAAAGGCCTGAGCATACTGAGCTCTGATGAGAAGAGCTGAAGGGGCCTTGGCTAGATGCCATGTTAGAATCCGTCTCAGTGACCCATGCTATCCAAGGAGCTGAACTAAGAGGTATGCCTGTAGGGTCCCTTGGGTATTTCAACCTTTCTAACTCTGCAACCCTTTAATGCCTGTGGTGAAACTCAACCACAAAATTGTTTTCGCTGCTACTTTATACCTGTAATTTTGATACTGTTGGGCTGGAGAGATGGTTCAGCAGTTAAGAGCACTGACTGCTCTTCCAGAGGTCCTGAGTTCAAATCCCAGCATCCACATGGTGGCTCACAACCATCTGTAATGGGATCTGATGCCCTCCTCTGGTGTGTCTGAAGACAGCTACCGTGTACTCATATACATGAAATAAATAAATAAAGCTTTTAAAATTTTTGCTACTGTTATGATTCAAACATAATGTCAATATTTTTGAAGGTAGAGGTTTGCCAAAGGGGTTGTGACCCACAGGCTATGGAAGGTCATAGAATGGAGAGCCTGACAAACCTTCCAAGAGCTCTGTGTAGCTAGGGAGACTTCTTGCTCTGAGCTTGAGTTGAAGCCAAGCCAGTGTCCACTGTTGAGGAAGAACTGTGGGATGCTTGGAAGAGAAGGCTGAAGGTGAAACAGTAAACCAGCATTTTCATTAGAGTGTGTGTGTGTGTGTGTGTGTGTGAGTGTGTGGGGGGGGGGCTGCCACCTTCAGTCGGAGTGACTGAACTTGCCCTGACTCTATCATCCAGGATGTGTACATAACAAGTACCTGTGGAGTCCACTGTGGATAAAGCACTGTGTGCTGGTCCCCTGTGGATTCAAGTTTTTAAGTGGAAACTGACAGAGGAGGCCCATGGCCTGGGTCACCTGGATGCTGAGTATAGCTTTTCCATATTTCACTATGGTGGGTAGTGGAAATGAAGAACAGACATGGTGCTGGCAGGGAGATGGAGAAGTAAGTCAAGAAAGAATTACATGGGCTGGAGAGATGGCTCAGTCGTTAAGAGCGCTGACTGCTCTTCCAGAGGTCCTGAGTTCAATTCCCAGCAACCACATGGTGGCTCACAACCATCTGTAATGGAATCTGATGCCTTCTTCTGGTGTGACAGCGACAGTGTACTCATACATAAAATAAAAATAAATCTTTAGAAAGACAGAGAGGGAGGGAGAGAGAGAGAGGGNGGAGGGAGGGAGGGAGAGAGAGGGAGAGAGGGGAGGGAGGGAGAGAAAGAGAGAGAGAGAGAGAGAGAGAGAAGGGAGGGNGGGAGGGAGGGNGGGAGGGAGGGCTCCCAGGCCCTGCAGTGTAGATGCGTTCTGAAGACAGACAGCTTCAGCTCTAATGCCTTCCTAAAAAGGCAGATGAGGGTGGGAGATTCTGAGGAGCCGGGGCTCTCAAAGTAGAAATAAAGGACAGAGCCTTACCCATCTTGTCCATTTCATTTCTCCAAGCAGAGGGGAAACCCGAGCCTGGATGCCTGTTTTCATCTATACTCATGTCAGTGGAAGACCAGGGCTCAATAGCTTGAACTGTCATTTTTACCTGGAGAAACATATCTCGAAGGCAGAATTTCCCATTGCTTTGGTAAGCAAGGCCTGTGGAATGCCTTAATGACAATACACAGGCAAGAGGTAGTCCCTGAATTCTGTAGAGTGGGCCTCCTCCACCTGGTTCTGAGTAAGAATTGGAGGCACAAGGAGCCCAGCTTGAAGGGCTGCCAAACTGGATCTGCTTAGTGTTCCCCAGGTCTCAGGCTCCTGGGTCCACCCCAGATCAGTAGGAGAATTATGACAAACATAATTCAGGGAACAAATGGGACTGTCAGATTCACCAGTTTGGGGAGACTGGTCTCTTTCCTGCCTGCGGTGGCCTGACTGCTCCGCTGTTGTGTTTCTGTAGGATTTAGGAGTCTCCTCCATCCCTCCCTGCTCCTGAGACAGGGTTTCTCTGTGTATCCTTGGCTGTCCTAGAACTCGCTCTGTAGACCAAGTTGACCTCAGACTCGGAGATCCGCCTGCCTCTGCCACCTGAGTGCTGGGATTAAAGGTGTGTGCCACCATGGCAGCAAAGAGTCTTACCCCACCTGGTTTCAGCCTTCGGCTCCACTCTCGAAGGCGGTTTTACTTACAATCAAGGTCCCAGGTCCCTTCCATCTAGGGGGACATGCCTGCTATTTGTCAACTATGTATTCACCTTCCCTCCCAAAGCAGCCATTCCTGCTCAATTGCAAGATAGAAAACTTGTGAGGAGAATCAGAATTCAAGTGTCAGAATTAAACCAGTGCAAGTAACAATGTATTAAATTTTATTAATAACTGAATGTAATTAGTTAATAAATAGAATTTAATCAGAATTAAAGGGCCAAAAGATCGACTCTTCACATCTCCAAGACCACAGCCTTATAGAGGGTTCTTCAGTCCAGTTTAACAGTTCTTCCTCGGCTAGTATGGAGGGAGAGCTGCTTTCAGTTGCTCTGGGGTGAGTATGCCCACCGATGGATTCTGAAGACACTGTTGCTAGTAGGAGCCACCCTGGAAGTTTGTCTTTCCTGAGATGGTGCAGTGTGGGGTGTAGGAAAGCAGGGTGGCCATGAATGGGGCCAGAGGGATTCTAGGGGACCCTGGTAGGCTTCCTGGCTCTCTGTAAGAGCTTTAGGGGACAGGAAAGGGTGTTTCTCCACCCACTCCTTCCCACGTTCCTTTTTTTGCACAGCCTCCTTGAGAGTTCTTACTTTTTCCCTCAGTTTGGAGTATGCTAGGTACCATGGGAGTGTGGGCTGTGTGCCAGCCTTTGGGAATAGAGGGCTTATCAGAGAGACCTGCAGAATATGGGTGTGGTCTTCCTTAGTGAACCCCCTTTTAGCTAAGGAGATTGAGGTGGATCCAGTCAGGATGTAATCAGAAGGAAGTATGAAAACCCACTGAATTCTCCGGGAAGTTGAATGAGTCTAAGGAGTGGGGTTGTTAACCCCCAAGGAGGGAGAGCTGAGGCAGATGTGGGGTCTCTAGTTCTTACAGACCCTTCTTGGGACCTCCAAGGTTCTGGCAGAGCCACATGGTACAGGCAGAAATGGACTGGTCTGCCTCGGAGAGCTGACCTTCTATTTGGAGAGATGACTTGCACTGTAAAAAAATGTTACTAACACCCCCTGCAGCCTACACTCTGGTTGGAGTTCAGAAGAGAGTTAGGAAGGTCAGCTTCACAGAGGGAGCCAGCCACACTTGTAGGAGGGACAGTCATCGGATCACCTGCTTCTGGAGGGCAAGAGACTGCACTTTTATTATTTCTCTTATAGACGTATAAATAAGTAGACTTTTTAAAAAAAAATTCATGGTTTGTTTTTATTTCTGACAATCAACTATGGTCCAAAAAGATTAAAAGGGAAATCCCAGAAATAAGCAATCCATAAATTTTAAATAACTGCTTTTTGAAATAGCATCTCACTCTATGGTTTTGGCCTGGCTAGCCTGGAACTCACTCTGTAGAGTCGGCTGGTCTTACGCTCTCAGAGGCCACCTGCTCTGTCTCCCAAGAGTAAGGATGGAAGGCACTGCCACTGCATTCTAATGGCTTCAGTTATTAGTCTTGTTGTCACTCTCTTCCTGCTTTCCCCACCCCTTTACAGTCCTGCACCTAGGCTCTCCACCAGTCTGGGCATGTGCTCTGCTAGAGCCTTGGTGCATGTGCGGAGGTCAGAGGACAACTTGTGGGAGTCAGGTCCCTTCTACCATGTAGAGTTCTGGGAGTCAAACTCGGGTTATCCAGGATTGGTTGGTCACATTCGTTCCCACTGCGCCATCTGGTTGCCATCCCACCTCCCTCTTCTTGAGGCAGGGTCTCAGGTAGCTCAGCCTGGGAAAACTATGTAGTCTAGGATGATCTTGAACTGACCTTCCTGCCTCCACCTCCCAAGGGCTGGGACTGTGAGTGAGAAGTACCATACTTGGATGAATCCCAGGGCTCTGCTCTGCATCCAAGGCATTGCAGTGCTTAATTTGCAAATTAAAACTGTGTGGAGCCAGAGAGATGGTTCAGCAGGGAAAGTCATTTGCTGCTAAGCTTGATAACCTGAGTTTCGTCCTCAGAACTCAGTGGTGGAAGGAGAGAACTCACTGGCAAATTACCTTCTGACCTCCACACATGTGCACATCCTTCTCACCAACAAATACAGAAAGAAATAAAAATGTAAGAGGTTACCATAGGTATGTATGAACAGGAAAAAACCCCACATCCTATATAGAATCCAGCACTTTGTGGTTTCAGGCCTCCTCCCACATGGGACCTGAAACACACCCCCTATAAGACCGGTGACTACTGTACTATTAGTAATACTTAGCATGGAGCATGGCTCACTGAAGGCACTTAATAATGTCTAATGAATGAGCAGATGATTTGTGTAAGCAGAGTGATCTACAGGCATGGGGAAGCTCAGAGTTTTGCATGGCAGGAACAGGATGAGAGCCATACTGGCGAGAAGGGGAAGCTCATGTTCAGGGGAGACAAGGCCATCCTGATGGATGGGAGCCAGCTGGGAAGAGCCTTGAAGGCCAAGTGTCTTAGTCAGGGTTTCTATTCCTGGACAAACATCATGACCAAGAAGCAAGTTGGGGAGAAAAGGGTTTATTTGGCTTACACTTCCATACTGCTGTTGATCACCCAAGGATGCAGGACTGGAACTCAAGCAGGTCAGACAGCAGGAGCTGATGCAGAGGCCATGGAGGGATATTCTTTACTGGCTTGCCTCCACTGGCTTGCTCAGTCCACTCTCTTATAGAACCCAAGACTGCCAGCCCAGAGATGGCACCATCCACAAGGGGCCCTCCCCACTTGATCACTAATTGAGAAAATGCCTTACAGCTGGATCTCATGGAGGCATTTCCCCAACTGAAGCTCCTTTCTCTGTGATAACTCCAGCTGTGTCAAGTTGACACAAAGCTATCCAGTACACCAAGCTAAGAGATTGTCTCCCTAGCCCTCTCTCCTTTTGACTAGACCCACCCCCTTCTCCTCCCTCTCAGATATTTTTGGATCCTTCTAGAGCAGGGACAGCACTCTGAGTTCAAACAGGTGCAAGCAAAGCCTGGCCTGTAGTTTGGTGCTTACAGGAAGCGGGCTGTGCTGGGAGCTCAGCCCAGAACCCAGCCAGGGGAGAGCCCTGGGCCTTGGGAGTCCCCTCCTTCCTTCCCTCCTCCAGCAGGCCACTGCCAACTGCAGCCCCTGGTCCTCCTCCAAGTGGCCACTGGGTTAGAACCTGGCTGCCCAGTTGTCTTCAATAGAATTTTCCCTAGATGGCAATAGGTAAAAGTTTGACTAACAAAGCCAGACCCTTGGCTCCTTTCTGTTTCCTTTCTGTTAACAGTATCTCTATGTAGCTGTAGCTGGCCTTGAACTTATAGCCTCCTTCCTTAACCCTCTGAGTGTTGGGATTATAGACGTGTACCACCTCAATCATTCTGTACCAATTTCTTTACCTATTAACTAGGGATAACACTACTTGACCTATTGAGAACGTGGAGGCTATGTGATTAAAGTAAGAATAAGGGAGCTGGGGTGGGGATAGCTCAGCTGGTAAAGTGTTTATCTAATGCAATGCACAGGCCTGGACTTCCTCCCTAGCACCACGTAACTGGTCCTGGCTGTGCGTGCCTATAACTCTGCCACTTTCGAGGATAAGAAGTTCAAGATCATCCCAATATCCTGGGATATGCAGTGAGATGGAGGCCGGATTGGGATATATAAGACTGTCTCAAAAAAATGTCCATTAGATGCTTAAAATATTCCTTGAGCCAGGCGTGGTGGTGCACGCCTTTTGTTCCAGCACCCATGAGGCAGGATGATGTCCATGGGTTTAAGGCCAGCGTGCTCTGCATAGTGAATTCCAGGACAGCCAAAGCTACATAGCAAGACCCTTTTGAAAAATAAGTTCTTTTATATTGCATGATTCTTTTAATGTTAACAGGGCTGTGACAGTGGCAGCACATTCTCTCTGTTGAGCATATGTGCTGTCACTTGATATACGCTGCCAGTTTCCTCAAATATCATGGGACAAGAACAACTGAGGGACTCTATCAGCATTTCACTCCCACTAGGGCTGTTAATATCTTCGGGATTCTCTGTCCTCAAAGAGCTTACAAACCAGGAGAGGGGTTAGTCCGTACTCATGAGATGAACAGAGAACCATATAAGGTAGATGGAATCAGGGGCTAAAAATAAGTAGCCAGAGAGAGAGAACAGTGAAGGGGGGAACGTTTGTCAGACAGGCTCTGTGGCTGGGAGGGGGTGCTCAAACTTGGCTTCTGAGCATGTGATGCCAGGATGGTAGGGGTAGGGACTGGGGCTTGGGACTAATGAAATCACATCTGGCCAAGTGTGGGAGAATGTTTGGCAGATTCCAGAGGCCAGGCTTAGGTGTTGGTTCCTATATCATTTTTCCTGTGATTGCCATAACAAGTTACCACAAATTTGATGGCTTAAAACATTAAAAAATGGTAAGGCAGTGGTGGCACATGCCTTTAATCCCAGCACTTGGGAGGCAGAGGCAGGCAGATTTCTGAGTTCAAGGTCTACAGAGTGAGTTCCAGGACAGCCAGGGCTACACAGAGAAACCCTGTCTCGGAAAACAAAAACAAAAACAAAACAAAACAAACATTAAAAAATGGCTGGGGTTAGTGGTGCACGCCTTTAAACCTAGCACTTGGGAGACAGAGGCAGGTGTGTGTGTGTGTTCAAGGCCAGCCTAGTTCACATAGTTAGACCCCATCTCAAACAAAACAATACAATACAAGTCAAAACAAATCCCATGAAAGTATTCTTGCTCAGTTATAGAGTGCAGAAGTCTAAAATCAAGGCACTGGTAGGGCTACACTTTTGAAGGTTTTTGTGGAGGAAGCTTTGTGCTCTTCCCAACTTCTTGTAATTGCCAGTAATCCCTGGTTTGCCTGGCTTCCGGCCTCACTACTCAAATCTCACCCCTGCCTTCCTATGGCCTTCTCTCCAGTCTGGGCTTCTATATTTTTTTTCCTTACCATATAAGGATATTAAAAACATTGGGTTTAGGACTCACCCTAATTTACATGACCTCATCTTAACTAATTACATCTTTAAAAATCATATTTCCAAATAAAGTCATATTCTCGGGTCATGGCAGACACAGATGTTGAAAGGACACCCTTCAACCCACTATAATGTCTTAACTGTGAACCTCAAGATGTTTAGTAGCTGTGATCTCCAAATGTTTCTCTCTCATGTCTCTTGAGCAATAACCTGCTGGCCAGGGGCCACCTCTTGTCTTGGCCCTGCTGCTCCGGTGGCCCCCACAATGATCCGATGGCCAGTTTGGAGCTCTGCAGACACACCCAGAGGGAAGATGTTAAATGAATGTATGACAGCTGGTTGGAGCAGAGAATTATGGGAGCAGCTGCCCAGCTTACAAGGGCGCTGTAGGGAGTGTTCCTGCCGGGATAAGCTTTAGCCATGGAGCAGGTTAAGGTGGAAGATCCTAGGGAAGGAGAACTAGCTTCTGGATGGCTAGTGAGAGAGACAGCAAGGACCCAGGGGTTGGAAATGTATGCACAGCTTGCTTCCTGTGTGAGACCCTGTATCAGTCCCCTTGATCTCAGCCCTTGTGTGTTGTAGGAGCCAAGCAAGGGCTAGACGGGATGTGGACATCCTTAATGATCCTTTGCAGAAGCTGCTCAGAATAAACTTCTGAATGGCAGGCCACCCTGTGAGGTTCCCATGCTCACAGACCTCCTGCCAAGTAGCAGAGGCTCCCTATAGAAGAGTAGAATAGTTGGGTCTCCTCACAGTAGGGATCAGGAACGCCCAAGTCTAGGGCGTCTGGGCAGTTGGAGAAGCTAGGCACTGTGGTACATCCTGGTTCTAACTGTGGTACATCCTGGTTCTAACTGTGGTACATCATCCTGGTTCTAACTGTGGTACATCCTGGTTCTAACTGTGGTACATCCTGGTTCTAACTGTGGTACATCCTGGTTCTAACTGTGGTACATCCTGGTTCTAACTGTGGAACATCCTGGTTCTAACTGTGGAACATCCTGGTTCTAACTGTGGTACATCCTGGTTCTAGAGGAGCCGGGGTACGGGGATTACTTTCAATCTTTGTCCAGTCCAGGCCTTCAGATCTTTTTATAAATGTTCATCAGTGAGTACTGAAGAGATGCTCAGTAGTTATGCGCATTTGCTGCTCTTTCCAAGGACCTCGATTTGGGTACTAGTACTCACATGGTTTGTAACAGCCTGTAATTCCAGCTCCAGGTTATCCAATGCCCTTTTTTGGTCTAATCATGTGCCCATATACACATAGCACATGCACACATGAACACATATACATAAATAAAAATAAATCTTTTTTTTTTTTTTAATTTGGTCTTTCAATATAGGGTTTCTCTGTATAGCACTGGTTGTCCTGGGACTCTCTTTGTAAACCAAGCTGACCTTGAACTTACAAAGATCTGCCTGCCTCTGTTTCCCTAGTGCTGGGATTAAAGGCATGCTCTACCATGCCCAGCAATAAGTGTTTATTTATCTATTTATTTATTATTTTTTAAAGAACAACAACAACAGGGGCTGGAGAGATGGCTCAGTGGTTAAGAGTGCCGACTGCTCTTCCGGAGGTCCTGAGTTTAAAATCCCAGCACCCACATGGTGGCTCACAACCATCCATAATGAGATCTGATACTCTTCTGGTGTGTCTGCTACAGTGTACTTAAATATAATAATAACTGCATGATAAAAAAGAACAACAACAACCGCTCATCAGTGACACAAAGGCTTAGTCAACCTACCAAACATGCTCCCACACTAAGCCAGATGTGAGTTCACTAGTCCCAAGCCCCAGTCCTTACCCTTACAGTCCTGGCATTGCACACTCCAAAGCCTGGCTTGCACTTCATCTAGTTCTCTCCTACCCTTTAAACCACATCACGGCTCCTCACACACTTGGCTTGTCTCCCACATTGTCTGACCCCAAATAACCTCAGAGCCTGTGTTGTCCCCAGTCCCTTCTCAGGCATGGAAACTGATGCTGGGTGGTTAGCTCTGGCCTCCTGTCTACTCATCTACCCCTCTTACCAAATTTTAATGTCTTTAAGGGAGAAGATTTTTTTAGCACTTCAGCTCAATGGTTATTACATGGTAAGCTAAGAAGGCGATTCTCCTAGGGCCCTTTACTCACATGAGAACTGGCCTGTGGAGGCTAAGTACTGGCATTAGGACACAGCTCAGGGGCACTTTTCTTGTCTTCTGGAACTATTTGATACTGAGATGAAAAGAGGTCTTTCATTTTGTCACCATCTCTAGCATTTTCCATCCAACTATCTGCTTCTATCCATTAATTTTGTAACCAACCACACAAATAGCTGTTCTAGGCGCCAAGGAAACAAATCCCAGACTGTAAGAAACTCCATAAGCTATGCAGTGTGTTAGTGCTGTTGTAATATACTTAAGAACTTTGTTGATTCCTGGCCACCCGTCAATAATTGAGTCACGGTTTTATCAATTTATTTAGATGTACAGTTGCTGGGCAATTCCCCTAAACTGGTTTTCTACAGTAGGATGGCTGTTTCGCAGCTGTGACCCCCAGGTTCCTTGCTGTTTGAGTCTCTCTTGCCTGGGGTTATTTCTGCATCAATCTGTCCTCATGTATTCTTCTCCCTTGGCCATGTGCTCCTGGTCCAACCCCCTGCTCTCTCCATCTTCTTTCTCCTTCTTCTCTCTCTCCTCCTGCTCCCTAACTGTGACCCCCAGCAGGGTAACCAAAGCCCTGCCTACCTCTATTCTCCACAGTAATCAGCTGTCAGAGAAGATTGGCAAGCAAAATTTACACAACTTATTTTGATGTATGTGAGAATGTACTCATCAGGACTGCAACCAAATCTTCAGGGCCAGTTTTTAGCATCTGAATACAAACCAGTACCAGACCAACCCCCAACATATTAGAAAATAGTGAAGTAAAATAAAACTAGGGCGAAAAAAGACAGAGGCTAAGTGGGGGACAGTTTTCATTGAGATGGCTGAGTAAGCCTTACAGAGATGCAATATCAGAACAAAATTGTCTGGGAAGGGCATACTCTGAAGTGGGCACGTGAAGCATAGTGAGCCAGGAGGACACTGGGGTGGTCCAAGAAGAACAAGAGTTCCCAAGTATCTGAACAGAGTGGACAAGGTGGCATCAGAGAAGAGATGAGGTCACAGGAAGCAGGGCAGAGGTGTGGGCCTCTAGGTCACACTGTAAGGCTTGGGGTTGTCCTTTGCATAAGATAGGAAGACATGGGGTTTATGTACTGAGAATGGACTTCAGTCATTACTCTGGCTATATGGCACTCTCAGGGCATGGGAAGGGGTGGCTGTGTGGTCCTTTTTTAGATGACCCATGAGAAACACTGGCTGGGAAGGAGGCTTATTGTCACATGTTCTCCTAGTATGGGGAGAGCTGCTAAGTCTCCTCTAAACATGTCATCGCCTTAGGGATATGGGTGACAGGTACTTCAGGAACACAGAACAGTTACACCTAAGTAAGTTTGAGGATCAGAGAGGAAACTCCTAGATGAGCCTCAAAGCTGAGCTCTGAAGTATGATCAGGAATTGGCCTTGGGACAGGGAGTGGCAGTGAGACAGGGGACTGGTTAGAAGTGCAGGTGAGCCAGGCGTGGTGGCACATGCCTTTAATCCCAGCACTTGGGAGGCAGAGGCAGGCAGATTTCTGAGTTCGAGGCCAGCCTGGTCTACAGAGTTCCAGG
>NC_034601.1:780708-782639 GCF_900095145.1 Mus pahari | reverse complement strand
AAAAAAAAAAAAAAAAACAAACAAAAAGAAAAGAAAAGAAAAAGAAAAAACAAAACAAACAGAAGTACATGTGATCTGAATAATAGCTCTTTAGGCATGAATGACAAAAATCTAAAGAAATACTGGATATGGACCCTTTCCTGGAGATATCAACCTGGAAGATAGGTCACTACCATAGGGAGCAGGGTTTATGTCTTGTCATGTCCCTCAATGCAGTCTAGACATGAGTAATTGAGACCAGAGACAGACATCCATGTGGCCTGAAGACATTGTGAGGGGTGTGGTAGGAGATATGGCTAGCAAGAGGAACAGGCTAGAACCTATAGAAAAGTAGACGGGAGTTCCAGGCATAAAGGCCATCACAACATCTGTTATGAGATGGCTGTTTAAGCCCTAACACAAGTACCTGCCCTTTTTGGAAGTGGGGTCATTGTGGCTGTTGGTAGTCGGATTCCTACTGGAGAAGGGTAGGCTCTATGTCCAATATGGTGGCTTCCCTCTGAGAAGAGGAGGTCATGTGAAGATGGAGACGGAAGGTGAAAGAGGCAGCTGTAAGCCAGGGATTGCCTGCAGATATAGGAGCCAGGGAGAAGAGACAGAGTTCAGAGGAAGCAGGGCCCAATTGGTGCCTTGATTCATACTCTGACTTTTGGAACTATTAGAGAATGAAGTTTTATTCCTTTGCTTTCTTTTCTTTTAAAGATGTATTTTTATTTGTGTGTGTGTGTGTGTGTGTGTGTGTGTGTGTGTGTGTGTGTGTAATTGTATTCTGCATATATGTGGGTATATGTGGGTAAAGAGAGAGAAGGGGATGTAAGATCCCCTGAAACTGTAGCAGGCAGTTGTAAGCTGCTCAGTACTGGTGCTAGGAACTCAACTCAGGCTCTCTCTGGAATAGCAGCAAGCACTCTTAACCACACAGCCATCTCTGGAGTTCTCTTCTTACTTCTCTCTCTGTCTTGAAGATAGTGTCTCATGTCACCCTTATAGGTCTGAAACTCACTACATAGCCAAAGATGACCTTGAACATTTGACCCTCCTGCCTCTGCCTTGAGCGTTGGGATTACAGATGTGTGCCACTACCCCTGATTTTATGGAGCGCTGTGGATTAAGTCTAGAACTTGATGCATTCTAGGCAGGCATGAGGCCCTGAGATATGTCACTGCTGCCTGAATTTCTACCCTTTGAAGCTGCTAAATTTGTGGTATTTTGTTTTGGTGACCTTAGGAACTAATGCAGGATTGTATTCAGGCTTTGGTGCATGTCTAGGATTTGGCTGATGTCCAGGATGAACTGAGAGGACCCCAACAGCAGGTTGTTGTTATAGCCTGTTCAGCCCCTCAAATCCAGCTTCGTGGCCTTCAGGATTGACTGGGGAGGGTCGAACTGGATCAGGAAGTGTAGAATATGCACTCTAGCCCTTGGCTTTGACCTTTCTTCCGGTAGAGTGATCCCCTTAGGAACTAAGGAATATATGGCTATCTATGGCTCTGTTTGGCCAAAAACAAGGTATATAACAGATTAAGGGCCCCCTGGTGACAAGAAGCTCCTCTAGTTTCAGTATTTGAATAGGTGAGGTGGGGGTGCCTGAGCTCAGGTTCTTAGTGACACTTCAAGCCACCAGAGAAGGAGGCCATTTGCAGATTGATCTGCCTATAAAGACTCCTTCCTGTGGGTTAGATGCCTAGAGAGGGAGTCTTCAGAAAGCTGTCCTGAGGGTCATTTTCCAAGGGGATGTCCCATGTGTCTGAGGTGCTGGATCTTGGCCACTTGGGAAAATCTCAGATTTCTGGAGTGGTTCATTTTAGGTGGCCTGAGTATGTTAGACAGGCTTGTCTGTGACATTCCAGGCTCACAAGGGAGAATTCAGGATTCAAGGCAATGGTTGGATCTGCTCTAGAGCAGCAGCTCTTTTCTCTCTCTCTCTTTCT
>NC_034601.1:754978-780593 GCF_900095145.1 Mus pahari | reverse complement strand
TTCTTTCTTTCTTTCTTTCTTTCTTTTTTTTTTTTTTTCAAGACACGGTTTCTCTGTGTAGCCCTGGATGTCCTGGAACTCACTCTGTAAACCAGGCTGGCCTCAAACTCAGAAATCTGCCTGCCTCTGCCTCCCAAGTGCTGGGATTAAAGGCGTGTGCCACCACTGCCCCACTAGAGCAGCAGTTCTTAACCTGCAGCTTGAGACCCTTTGGGAGGTTGAAGGTCCCTTTCACAAGGGTCACCTAAGACTATAAGAAAACTCAGATATTTACAGTATGATTCACTAGTACCCAAATTACAGTCATAAAGTAGCAACAAAAATAACTGTGGTTTGGGTCATCACGGCATGAGGAACGGTATTAAGGGATCTCAGCATTAGGAGAGCTGAGAGCCATTGGTCTAGAGGCTCTGAGAGTTGGTACTCTCCAGTCACCAGACTCTTCTGATGATGAGTGAGACATCAGATCCTATTAGTGACTACAAATTCCACCTCAGCTCTTTGTGCCTGGTGGCTGGAGAGAAGGAGCTCTGAGTAGAAAGGCCTTCTGTAGTCTCTTGACTGAATTCCCAGACCAAGGGGGTCCAAAGGAGCAAGGTGAGGGCAAGCCTTGCATCTCTTGTCCAAAGCTGATTCTGCTGTAGCCACTCAGTGCGTTTGGGGTTTGGCCAGGTGTCATTGCTCTTCTGGGAGATAATGACTGTCACAGCTAACCTTCATTGGATGTCCTTAAACATCATTACAATGCTCCAAAGGGGTCACCATTTTGTTAGTATGTCAAGGGACAGCCCGAGGTCATGTAGATGGTGAAACAGTGAAGTCCAGAGCCCAGGACTCTGGATTCCCAACTGCACCGAGAGATTGGTCTTTTCACTTTCAGCCTGTGAAGTGTGGCAAGGCAACACTAGGATTCAGACCCAGATTGGGAAGGTATTAGATCTATGTCCCAAGCTGGAGAACCAAGCAGACTTCCTCTAGCCTCCTTAGACTGGGAAAGAGATGGGTCTGGTCTCATTGCCTCCTTCACTCCGGAGCCCCAGTGACTCTAACCTAAGGCACTTGGAGGGAATGTACTCCCTTGGCTCCCACTCGGTCTTTCCTCCTATCACTCAAGAATTAAATCCTCAATTCTATCAGGATCTTTCCATGCAGACCCCAGAGAGGTACAATTTCTTCAGTCTGGAAGGTGGGGAGACAGGGGAACCAGACTTCAGTCCCAGGCTTCCTCAGACTCCTTCCTGCATTCATTCCTCCTTCCTTGTCCTGGACTACTGGCTTAGTACTTCCAGAGTGAGGACTTATTTCCCATCATCTCTCGGGAGGATATTTATGCTGATCTCTGGAAAAGCAGCTTTCGATAGAGAATCTCTTCTATCAGTTCACTCTAGGCAGCAGGACTTAATCTTTTCTTGTTTTCACTTCCCAAGTACCTGAATGATAGGCATGTGCCACCACATTTGGTTTATGCAGTCCTGGGGATTGAATCTAGGGCTTTGTGTGTGCTGGGCCAGCACTCTACCATCCGAGCTACACTCCCAGCTCAGGACCTAATGTTGTGCTTCCCGTGGAGATATTCATCTTTCAAAATGAATGAGCAAGTCAGGTGTGGTAACACATCCTCTCAATACCATCACTTAGGCTAAAGCACAACGATGATTTGAGGTCAATAGTACCAAGCCACCTAGAACTATATAGCATGACCTTGGCTTATAAAATCAATTAGCTGGGCAGTGCTGATAAATGCCTTTGATCCCAGTACCTGGGAGGTACAGGAAGATCTCAGTGAGTTCCAGGACATTCAGGGTGACATAGATAAAGAAACCTTGTCTCAAAAGACCCCAAACAAAAAAGCAAACAAACAAAAACTAAAACCACACAAAACCTCAAAAACCAGTTGTCTGGGCCTGGGGATGTATACCTGTGATCTTAGCACTTGGAAGGTAGAGGCAAATGGATTAGGAGCTTAAGACCAGCCTTGGCCACATAATGAGTTTGAAGCCATACCACACTATCTGAGAGCTTATTTCAAAGACAAATAAACAAAAATAAGAAACCCAACTAGCCAACTAACTATCCACAAACCAAAAATAGACAAACATCATTTACATTATGAATCCCCCGGCATCTACCACAAGTCCTATACATCTGCCAATGGTTAGAGGATTTATAGCAATTTCTCTGTATATCTCTCAACCCAAATATTCATAGGAACTAGGTATGAGGTGGAAAACAAAATTATTCTGTCAGTTCTGTGTACTTTATAGGTAAAAAACAAGTGTGTTGAAGTGTTTGATCTTTTTCAAAGGCAGAAGATGTAGGTGGGCTAAGAATTCTTTGTTCTGAGGCAGAGGCGGTAGATCTCCGAGTGTTTGAACCAGTCTGGTCTACAAAATGAGTTCCAGAACAGCCATGACTACACAGAAAAAGCCTATCTCAAAAAGTAAAAAATTTTTTAAAAAGGTGGGGAGGAGAGGAAGAAAGGGAGGGAGAGGAGGGGGAAGAGGAGGAACAGGAGAAACAGGAGGAAGAGGAAGAGAGGGAAGTAGAATGAGCAGCAGCAGCAGAAGCTTTAAGCCAAACAAAGCTCTGTCATTGGCTAAGGGGAGGTAGGAGTGAAGGTTTGGCTTGCACAGGGACAATTTAGACACAGCAGGGAGCTCGGTTCTAGAAGCCAATGACTCTTGTGGCCTCAAGGCAGATTGCTTAGTGAAGTTAGAGGAAGTAGGTTTTTGGGGTTTTTGTTTGTTTGTTTTTTTGTTTTGTTTTGTTTTTTCAAGACAGGGTTTCTCTGTGTAGCCCTGGCTGTCCTGGAACTCACTCTGTAGACCAGGCTAGCCTAGAACCCAGAAATCTGCTTGACTCTGCCTCCCAAATTCTGGGATTAAATGCGTGCGCCACCATGCCCTGCAGTAGTTGGTCACTCTGTAATGGCTGCCTTTGTTGCGGTGTCTTGTTCCTTCACCAAATCACTGAGGGACCAGAGTTCTGCCAGGGATGAGCCATACTGGTGGGATTAGCCTTGACTTCAGGGACCTGGCCAGGAAGCCAAAGGAAACCGCCACTGCCTCTTCTACTAGACCCCGTCTCCTTTGTCTGGAGGAAGGGTTAAAGGCCAAAGAATGGCTAGAGTCTCGTTCTGGGTACTGGGAGGATGTGGACAACCTGCCTCTGGCAGAAACTTCTCTGGTGAAACCCTAAATGGCATCAGCTGGCAGCCACATTGTTTGGTAAAGTCTTTACCTAGAATGGTGAACAGTCACTCTGTAGAATAAGGCAGACGAAATAAACAAAAAAGTAAAGTGACTACATTGATGAAGAGAGGAGAGGAGGCTGCTGGTCTGCACTGGCCCAACCCAGCAGTGTCCAGAGACAAGATGTGGAAGAAGGGTCAGTGGAAGGCGAGGACAGCATCAACATCGTGGGTTCTAACGTTTCCCTGGTCACTTTGGCTTTACAACCCACGAGAAGCTGACATGTGAGCCAAGGACTTGGAGCTCCTGTATGCTCCAAGGCCAGCATGTCCTGATAAAGTGTAGAACCAGGAAAGACTTTTCCCTTGGCCCCTTTATTACTATTGATGGCTCATTTGCATATGTGCGTATGAGTCATGGTCAAAAGGAATTGCGGTGTTGAGGAAGATTTAACATTGAGGGTCTCAGGCCTTGGTGTTATGTAGAATTATCTTACAAAACACAACTATCTACTGGCCCAACCCCAGAGCCTGGAGTCTGCTTGAAAAGCTTTGCAGGTGTGGACACAGCATTCTCAGGAAGAAGGCTGCATGGATGGCTTATGAAACAGATGTCTTATATTTCCTGTGTCTGCCTCCTCATTTCAAGAGAGATTGATAAACCTTGCCTTTTCTACCTGAGAGGGCTGTGAGGACTCCCAACTCTCTCAGAGCCATGAGGGCAAGACAGGATCTAGCTCAGAACTTTGCACCCATGGATCAGACAAGTGAAGGACTGCCGTCGGGAACGAAAGGAAGAGCTGTGATTGTTGCTCTTATTCCTTCCTTCCCACTCCATAAACAGCGAGGCAGGCATTTGGGGGAGGCGAGGAACATGAAGGAGGCCTCATCTCTAGGCTATTTCATCTCCCTCTACCCTTAGCTACTTCCTGGACACAAGCAGGTAAACCTCGGAGGCTCAGTGGGGACACTAGACTGAAGGCCACAGACCAGGGATCTGGCCTGGCCGCACCTTGTCCAGCCCTTAAGCCCCTCCCTTTCCAGTCGGACTCTTAAAGCCCTTGGAAACTTATCAATTCTCCAAGTCCACAGAAGGTGCTGTGAAACAAGGGAGGAGTAGAGGAAGCAAAGTAAGAGTGCTTGCCTCTGGAGGGAAAGGAGAAGAGCAGTATGTGGGGGCGACCGATGGCATGGGGGTTGGTAAAGCAGCTAAAAGCTTAGATTCCTCAAGAGGGCTGATGGTGTGTGTGTGGGTGCCCAGAAAGAGGTAGTACTGCTTGTGCCAGGCTGTGCCTGAGTGTGAGTGAGCTGGGGCCCAGCACGTCAGGTGTTTAGGCCTCCCATGGGCCTCTGGGGGATGAGCTAGAGGCCTGCTATTCATGTGCCTTGACGTCAGTGCTCAGGCCTGGTCAGAGCTGAGGTGGCTGTGTTGGCAGCAGTTCATACAGTATGATACTTCACATCCTGATAGGGAATCGCACTCTTTCCACTAGAACTCAGCCCACCGAGGACCCTCTGTGTCCTCTCTTCCCTTGGGCACCAACAGGGGCTCTGGCAAGAAGCCAGGGAGGGAGGGAAGGAAGGACACTAGCCTTGGCTCTCAAGGACCTGAGCATCAGATGTGCCTCCCCCAACAGACTCGGGTCCAATGCTTCCTGAGCCCCGACAGGACAGCTGGGTTAACTGAAAGTCTTTCTGCCAGAGCAGTTAGTTTTAGCCTGAGAAGGAAGGTCATGGGGGCATCAGTCTTTCATTCCAAATTGTTTAGCAGACATTCAGGAGCAGGTTGGCCCTAAGGTAAAAACCAAATATGGGAGATATCAAGGTATCTAAAAGTGGAAACACAGCAGTCTGAAGGCCTCAGGTAACTCCACAACACCTGGTTTCTCATGCTCTTTTTGGATAACGCCACTCTCACTGGAGTCAGAGTTTCTCTTGAGAATATCAGAAACATAATAAGAAGCCAGACCTAGAATCTATTTAGCTCAGTATCATCACTATAGCCGTCACCACCATCACCACCACCACCACCACCACCACCATCACCATCATCAACATCTTCATCATCATAGAGCAACAGGAGCCTGTGGAAAGGGTTAGACTCATCAGAGAAACAGCTAGTAACTACCACTGTTCCAAGGAAAGATGCCAGGTTTCAGAGGCCTACCCCAAGTTGGGAGCCCCTAGTGGGGATCCTGTCAATATAGAGGGGCTGGGAGCAGAAGCCTTGGGGTCAAAATTATTATTCTTTGAAGCTGCAGTGGTTTGTAACTGTGTGCTGGGATTGCTGAGGGTATTTTTGTTGTTGCTGGGGCTGCACCCTGGATAATTTAAATGTGAAGGGGAGGAACTAAGAGTCAGGAACAAGGTGACTCCATGTGTTGAGAACCATAGGGGATGGAGGGGAAGTGGTGGCGACCAGAGCCTCCTGATCCATAGTCATCTGTATGGATCTGTGTGTCCTGGCTGGTGCCTGAGACCTCTGTCCCCAGAGAACTCTGAGGCAATGCTGAGGAAGAAGCTGGCTTCTGGGCCACAATTTGAGTCACCCTGCTCAGAGGTCAGGCAATGTCCTTTCCGAAGGGCCTCAGTCTGTTACTAGCTATGTGACACCTGTAGGGCCCAGCATATTGGTCTTCTCACCTATAAAACAGACATAAGTAATTGGTTTTCAGAAGCAAGTAACTCTAAGACTTAAGCAAGACTGAGATGTTTCCTATTGCCTGGCATGGTAAATAATTGTGTGACTGTTTCTCAGATATATTTATATATCTTGTTGCCCAGAGGGTTGTCAGTTTCCTTAGGTTAGACCAAATTCCTGCCCAGATTCTTCTCAGGGACTAGGGAGCTAGAAATGCAGGGGATGGAATTAGGGCAAGTAATATTTAGCTCCCTCTGCTGTGACCAAGGGACCAGGAATTCTTACTGGTACCTACATGTAAATGCAGACTTCTAGAACTTTCTGTAGGGCATCCAAAGGTCATAAGCACTGGAAACACACAATTAAATCACTAATTCTGCTACCCAGGAGCCAAGTACATAATCCTGGAGCGAGGATAAGTGCAGTCAGAGGTTGGGATTGCTATCAGAAGGTTCCTGTGCCCCCTGAATGTATCATGGACCAGGAGTTGGTAGCTCTGTGTTCTAGTCACCTCTTAGTCAGATGGTGGCCATGTGTCTGCGGCAAAGCAAAGACCATCACCAATTTAGGTTTAGAATCTTTAAGACAAGATGAGCGAGCTCAGAAATAGCCGTGTATACTGGTGTTCTTGGGGTAAAGTTTTATACATTTGTATATAGGGCTCCTCTATAGTAAGTGCCCCAGAGCTTCTGGTCCTTCAGGAGCTAGCCCAGTTAACTAATCATGGGAGCTAATGAGAAAACACTCATTCCCAAAGGCTGGAGACTGCCCCTGCCTCTGAGAACTGGTGAGGGCGAGGTACCTGGAGATGAAGGCTCTTTACTTCAATGGAGGAGGCAGTGCAAGCACTGGGCTTTGTCTAAGAGACCATGTGCTTTTCCAGCACAGAGGTGGAGAAGTTTTAGTCACACTGAAGTGGGGAGTCCACATCCCACCCCTTTCCACGGGGTTGCAATTTCTCCCACAGACCTCCTCTTTAGGCAGATCCCAGTTTGGGAGAGAAGATCAGAAGGGCTAGGCCCAAACTTTGCTTCACACCTCTTTCCAAAAATACCCAACTTGACCCTTGGTGGCAGTCTCTGGCATAGACTGGGCCCCGGTTTGTTCTGTTCTCCCTGTGCCCTCTGCTCTGTGGGTACAGTTGCAGGACCTTAGAAAGGGATCCCCTCAGAAGGGGTTGGCTGAGGCCACTGGGAAGCCCAGGCCCTGCCCATTTTGGATGTCTCCTCCTCAGGCCCTGTTTCCTCTAATCTGAGGTAGGGAGGCCAGCAAATGCCTGCCCTTAAGGGGACAGGGTTAGATGTGTGACTGAATAAAGCCGAGAGCCACGAGTAATCCCCTAAGTACTTTGCCTTGTAACCTAAGATTATCTGGCCTACAAACACCTGTTTTCACTCCTTTGCTGATAGTAGTATAAAAAGCATGCTGGTTAATGACTCTAGGAACCGACAAGGAAAGGAATGCACTCCTATTTATCCTATCTTGGAATATCTCCTCAGGAGCCAGGTGGCACGTGCCATGCCCACTCCAAGGTTGAGGAAGGACTGGAAGGGCTCGCCCAAGTTTCTATCCATATATGGTCATTAGGACCCAGGAGGAAGACTTGAAGGTCAGGGTCAAGCTTTGGCAGCTCTTGGGTTACTACAGCGACTAACACCCTTAGTGGTGGACAGCAGGTCAATACTTTAACTCCCTACTCTGTAGACCCTACAGGCTTGGAGGGAGGCAGGTGATCCAGAGGACCCAAGCTGGGAGGCATAGCTCTGGATAGCAAGCACATGCGGAGCTTCCTGCAGTGGGAGCTAGACTGATAAAGACTCTTGAGAAGCAGGGCAGTGCCGACCCTGTGAACTGACCAATCATGTTCTAATCATTTAGAACTGCAAGTCTCTGCTTCGGGTGGCACGGAAGATGTTGGCAATTTGTTGGAGAATCATTTCTCTGCTGGAGACGCGAGTCTAGAGGAGAAAGAAAGGGCGCTGTATGCAGATGCGGCCCCTGGAGACAAGAACCTACCCCTTCACTACCCAGCCGGCAGGGAGGCTGAGAGCTTGGAGCAGACTCCTGCAGGGGCCCCTTCTACTGCCAACGGCCAGGGCTCCGAATCCGAAGCTAGCCTGTCCAATACCTCAGCTGCAGAGTCAGCTCCGCCTGGGGATGCTGAAGGGCCTGGGGAGGAAGAGGAGGGCCCTCATGCAGCAGGCACCCTTCCTCCAGGAGGGGTTGAAGGGCCAGAAGAAGAGAGGCCAGAGTTCAGTTCTGGAAAGGAACCAGGGCAGGAGGAGGCTGGGGTGGGGGTCCCCACAGAGGGGGCTGCCAGTATGGAGGCAGAAGTGCAAGAGGGAAGTAGTGGGGTCCCTGAGGAATTACAGGGACTCTTAGGAGATGGGCCTATGAATGAAGCAGCAGGGACAGCAGAGTCTGTAGCCACCCAGTTCTCTCCTACCATAGAGGGTGAAGAGGCAGAAGGTGAGGGCAACACAGGCTCTGATCACCAATCCAGAGAGCTGGATGGAGCCCAGGATGCCATACCTGCTGGAGATGAATCGGAAGCCAGGGAGGGAGCAGAGGACAAGCCTCAGGACTCCTCCCTGCAGTCAGAGGATACAGCCACCCCAGGGCGTATTCACCAGCCCACAGACCTACACGCAGCCTCTGACACGGCATCTTCTGGAGTAGAGGCAGAAGAAGATGCAGAGGAATCAAAGGCTGAGGTGGATACAGAGTCTGGCGAGAAGGTTGAGGACCAGGGGGAGCCTAGACCTAGCCTGGATGCTGGTTCAGCAACAGAGGCCAATGAAAAGTCTGAGCACACCCAGAGTTCCGAGGCAAGGGAGACAGAGAATGGCCCTCCTGAGGGCCAGGTGTCAGGGATGTCGGAGGAGGGCCTGGCTGAGGCCTCCTCTGAAGAAGAGGGTGGTGAAGAAGATGGAAGTGAAAGTGGGGGAGTTCCATTTAAAGAAGAGTCTGGAGAAGACAGTGGTGATGGAGCTAGCTCAGAAGAAAAGGGGAGTACCCCTGGGGAGGCTGGAGAGCCCCAGAAAACACCAGGAGCCACAGGACATGAGGAGGCACCAGGAGCCACAGGACATGAGGAGGCAGGGGCCCAGCTTGATGTGGAAGATTTGAACACAGGGTTCGAAGGCAGCAAGACCCAGGACATAGAAGCAGAGGCGTCCGAAGAGAGACAACAGGGGAGAGGGAATCCCGTAATTGCTCAATGGGGTAGGAATGAATTCCTCAGGATGAAGCATCTCCAGCCCAAACATTCTTTATGTAAATCCTGGTCATGGTGGGACAAACAGGGTGGGTGGGAGAACTCCTGCTTAGTTCTGGCTCCCAGATCAGTTCAGATGGTCCACGGAGACAATTCTTTAGCTGCTTACCTTCAGTGTAAATGGGTCTAGCAAGAGGCTCCAGAAGGACCTGGCCATTTTCGAGTTAGGGTCAAGGAGACTCTTCTTTAGGCCTGCTAGGTGTGGATCAGTTTTAAGGACAAGGGACTGATGGTAGGTTTATGGTCCTGAGATTGGCTAGTAGGGAAGTGTAGGGAGTGGGAGGGCAGGTTAGGAGCACAGGCACTCCTCTTGTGTGCCAGAAGCCAAGTCTGCTCTTGAAGACTTCCTACATGAGGCGTAAAAGTCAGGACTCAAGGGGCCAGGTTCATGATGTGAGAACTCAGGCTGACCGCAACCTCCAGCTGCTCTCAAATGCTCCTCTAGTGTAGAGAAGCCCTCCGAGGACAGGGAAGGAGACGGAGAGGGGCTGAGCCATTGAGCAGCATCTGGGGTGATGTGGCTAGGACCTGCAGAGCTCATGTGATATGTGTGTGGATAGAAGAAACTGGCTTTCAGGGCAGAGACTAGGTCATTCGTTCATGTTTCCAGATGGATTCCTTACAGATTTCCTTAAAGCCACTCCTTCCCACCTTGAGATAGGAGCTTATATATTTGAACTCATTATATAATGGTCAAGGTAGCCTTGAGCTCCTGATCCTCCAGCCTAAGCCTCGAGAATGCTGTGAGATTATAGGCATGCACCACATGCCTGGCCTCTTACAGAACTTAATGTTCGTGTTCTCTTTATATACTAATTCTTTCTACAAGGAGGTAGAGCTGCAAGCAGTAAGCTTTCCTTATTTATCATATCTGGATCTGGGAGCAGGAATTGCCTAAACAGTGCACATGCAGACACTGGTCTCCCTCTGTCCGCAAGCCTATTACACTCTACTGATCTTAGATCCCTGAATAGGCAGCTTTGCTAGAAACAACTGACCTCAGAGGCCAGGGAACACGAAGGACATTGTCCCAGGACTCATCAGTTATGGGCATCTCTCATTTGCGTGGTCAGTGGGACAGCTGACCTGCTGGTGGCTGTCAGCACATACACATACACCCACATGCCTGCAAGGGTTCCTTCCACTCATTTCCAGTCAGTGTTATTCTGATAAGATGTTCATTTAGTTGGTCTTGTGTGTGAGTGGAATCTCCCAATGTCCTGGAATAAAGTGCAAATCCCAGTGTTGGTCTTTAAAGATGTCTGTCAGTTCCTGGAGCACCTAGCCCTCTCCTTATCAGGCAACCCATGTGGCCCATCCTGGAAAACTACTTTCTTTTTTACTAACTCTAGCTCAACAGCAGATGTCAGAGAAGTGCTCTCTGGCTTCCCTTGCTAAAACTGCAAATAACTCTTCCTAGACCCTCGAAGCTACTGTAGCTTCCTTACCACTCAAAATGACCACATATTTTAAAGACAGTTCATCAGCTCGTTCCCATTAGACTGTAGGACCACTCCCTAGGGGCGGGGCTGTGCCTGTGTAGGCATTAATGCATTGCCAGCATGATCTTTGGAACTTGGCATGTGACAGGTGTCTGATTTGTTTTCTTTTTTGAAACAATGTCTTTTTATCCAGCCTGGGTCAGCCCAGACCTTAAAATTCACTTCTCTTGCATCTCAGGTGCTAAGATCATAGGCGTGTGACACCACTTTCTGTGCTCAATGCAGTTAAAAAAAATCAATACAGTAAGTGGGGTGGGGGATAGTTCATCAGGGTCCTGGTTTGTTTTCTGTCGTGATAGAACACCAAAAACAACTGGAGGAGAAAGAGAGTTGTTTGGCTTACAGGCTACAGTCCATCTACCTGAGGGAAACTGAGGCAGGAACTGCTTTCTTATATAGCCCAGGCCCATCTGCCTAGGAATGACACCACCCTCAGTGGGCAGGGCTCCTATATTAATTAAGGGAATCAGGATGAATGAGGCTCAGGTGACACTGATGCATGAAGTTGACACTAAAACCAACCATCACAGATAGTAAAATGCTCACTTCACAAATGTGAGGACCCCAGTTTGATCTCTAGTACCCACAGAAAAAGCCGAATGTGGTGTTGTGCATTTGTAATCCCAACACTGGTGAGGAGAGACACACAATTAGGCTATTTAAGCCTAATTGGTGAGCCCTAGGTGCCAGTGACAGACTTTGTCAAAAGTAAAAGGCAGATAAATACACAAGGTAGATAGATCTGGAAGAATGACACCACAGGTTGACCTCTGACCTCTGCACATACCCACACACATATGCTCATGCACACTCTTGTGCACTAGCATATACCCAAACACACAGATCACGGGTCTTAAAGGTTATGTATACCTTTAAAGCTCATTCAGTTTGGCCACTTTGTTCTGCATCTCCTTGAGGCCCAGCCCTGCCCCGTCTCTGTGAGGCTCGAAGCACTACTGCCTTAGTCTTGCTGACTGCACATTGTCTGCTTCTCTTCCCAGAAGAGGCAGAGGATGCGAGTGAAGAAGCTCCCCTGAGGGACCGCTCCCACATTGACAAAACCCTGATGCTGAATGAGGACAAGCCAGCTGATGATTACTCAGGTAACTGGGGAAGGGAGATGGGCTGGGATCCAGGGCACCAGAGCTCTGTACTTCTAAGGCCAGGGGAACCACAAAGAAGAGGAGAACCCGGAGGTAAGGGGCTCAGGCTGGGAGAAGAAGAAGATTACCAAGCTGAGGGCACAGTGTCAGAGCAGAAGGTGAACTTCAGGGCCATCTGCAGGATGCACCCCACCACCCACCACCGCCTTTCGGCAGGGAGGATGGTTAATAAGAATTCATCCTAACTGCTTTGGATCTTAGTTTACAAAGCTCTTTTGTGTCTCCTATTCTGTTTTGCCCCTATAATGAACCAAGGATTTCTGTGGGGGCTTGTTATCCTTTCTTAACTGGTTAACTAGCCAAGCTCAGATTAATACGGCAAATTGTTCTTGGCAAACAGCCAGAGAATAGCAGTGCAAGGACTGGAACTGCACTAACCTGATTATCGCTCCTCACTGTCCTCGTGTAAGGAGGACACTTCAGAGCTCTCAGTTTCACCCTGGGTTTCTGTTCCCCCAGAACATGGGGCATGTCTGAATTCTCCCTGGATCACTGTGCCGTGGGGTCTGCTGGGCACCTGGCCTCCTTACCTTCTAGACGTTGCAGCATAAACAGAGGCAAAGACAAGATTCTCATCTCTCAAGGAGAGAGTGTTCAGTCAGGCTGAGGGCAGCCTCGTTTTTCTGGATACAGCGTTGAAGTGAGGAAGAAAGTATAAGGTTTCAATTTAATTTTTCCTGAGACCTGTCTCAGGTTGTCCTCAAATTCCCTAAGTAGCAGCGAATAACCTTGACCTCCTGATCCCCCTGTGGAGATTATAGGTGTGAAGCACATTACCTGTACTGTTACGGTGCTAGGGATTGAACCCGGGGCTTTGCGCTTGTGCACGCTAGGTAGGTACTTTACCTAGTGAGTCATATCCCTGCCTAATAATAATAACAACAACAATAACAACAACAATAATAACAATAACAGTTATTATTGATAGTCATTATTATTATAATCACCATTATTATTATTGACAGTGTCCTACTATGTAACCTGACCGGCCTGGAACTTGCTATGTAGACCACAGTACCCCTGGAGTCACAGAAACCCAGTTATTCTGTCTCTTGAACACTAGGATTAAAAAGTGTATGACACAGTACCTGGGCAAGAATTAATTTTTTGTTTTGTTTTAAAAGTATTCTAGGAGGCCTTTTAGATTGGGTAAGAAAACACTTTTGAATTGAGGATTTCTGAGGGTGGGCTGTGGACCAGCTGCTTCCCAAACACAATCACTCCACAGTCTTGGCTGTCAGTGGCTCTTCTCACCAGGGAGGGGTAGACTCTCTCCGTGTATGGGTTGAGGAGCAGCCTGGGATGGCCCTGTCTGAAGCTTACTCCTTGCCCCTCTCCCCCAGCGGTGCTGCAGCGGCTTCGGAAGATCTATCATACATCCATCAAGCCCCTGGAGCAGTCTTACAAGTACAATGAGCTTCGGCAGCATGAGATCACAGGTAAAGCATCATGGCTCCACCCACGCCACCCTGTGTGCCCGGCCTCCAGGAGCTGTCCTTCCTGAGGGGTGGAGGACTGGGACTCAGGCCAGGGAAGTGGCCTCTCCTACTGGAGTGAGTGCTCGGTACTGTAGGAGTTTGTCAGAGCGATTTCGTTGCTAAGCACTTTGTCTCAGCAGTAGGCATTTTGATTTCCAGGGTAGTAAGTCAGTGTGGTCCCTCCTGTGCTCAAGCACCTCAGGCCCCTGTTTACATTGGCTTCCATATGACCTAGAGTTCTCCTTGCCTCCTTACTGTTCCTCCTGGAAGGCCTCCTGTGGGCCTGGATGATAATGACAATGACCATGATGATGGTGGAGGTGATGATGATGATGACGATGACAAAGATGATGATAATTTTTGAGGCAGGGTGTCACCATGTAGCTCAGGCTGGCCTTGAATTTCCTGAACCTTAGAACCTCCTGCCTTGGCTTCTGAGAGCTGGGTTTACTTGTGTATGCTACTGCACCCAGACAAGGTCTGGATTCTTTCACAATTTGTTTTTTTTGTTTTGTTTTGTTTTTGTTTTTGTTTTTTCGAGACAGGGTTTCTCTGTGTAGCCCTGGCTATCCTGGAACTCACTTTGTAGACCAGGCTGGCCTCGAACTTAGAAATCTGCCTGCCTCTGCCTCCCGAGTGCTGGGATTAAAGGCGTGTGCCACCACGCCTGGCTACAACTTGGTTTTTAAAATAATAAAGTAAAACGTACTTGTTTCAACTCTAATCAAATAATATAAAAAATGTAAATTGAATAATAAAGCCTGGCATGACAGCACAGAGCTGTAATCTGAGATCCTGGGAGGCACAGGCAGGAGAGTTGTAATTGTGCGGACAGAGTAGGCTGCACAGTGAGTTCTAGGCTACTACATGGCAAGGCCCTGTCCCCAAAACACACCATCACCCCATGTCGCCCCCACCCCCCCACAATTTGTTTCTTAATCTCCAATTTATCCAATTCCACTCCCAGAGACACCCACTATCACAGTTTGTTACAGGGCTCAAATCTATAGGATGTAATAGATTCTTCCAGACATTTCTTTTATATCTATGAATATAGAAATGTCTTTTTCTTCTTACATACATAGGATCATATTATACCAACTGTGCATATGTATATATACATGTGTGTATATACATACAGATGTATGTGCATGCATGCATGACTTGCCATTATTCTTTATTGAAGCTTTTTGGTCCTGTCTTCTAAGAATACGCCAGGCTCTGTACAACCAGAATCTAATTTCTGAGGCACAATAGGTGCTGTACATTTTCTAAATTTTAAAATATGAAGGCAACTATCTGTGAGTTTGAGACCAGCCTGGTCTACATAGTGAGACAAGGGCAGCCAGAGCTCAAAAAAGAAAAAAAAAACAACAAAAAACAAAAACAGTTTTTTTTGGGGGGGGGGCAGAGAAGCTAGGTGTGGTAGCACACACCTTTAATCCCAGTACTCAGGAGGCAGAGGCAGGTGGATCTCTGTGAGTTCGAGGCCAGCCCGGTCCACAGAGTGACTTCCAGGACAGCCAGAGCTACACAGACAAATCTTATCTTGAAAAAACAACAAACAAACACGTAGGGCTAGTGAGATGGCTCAGCAAGTGGAAATACTTGCATCTAAGCCTGAGTTCAGTTCCTGAACTCCACATGGTAGGAGAAAATCAGGTCCCACAAGCTGCCTTCTGGCCTCTATACACATAAGCTGTGCACCCCCTCAAATATATATATGTTCCAAAGCTGGGCATGGTAGCTATGCCTATAGTCTCAACACTTGTAAGACTGAGGCAATAGAATGACTAAGGATTTAGAGCCAGCTGGGCCACAGAATGAATTTCAGGCCACCACAGGCTTTAGGGTGGGATGCTATCTGAACAAAATGAAATTAGACCATTCCAAACACTCGCATAATCACTATATATTTTGTGTACAGATATTTGTAATGTTTTGCTTGCTTGTTTGTCTTTAAAATAGTATAGCAAAGGGGCTGACAAGATGGCATAATAGGAAAACGCACCTGCAGCCCAGACAGCCTTATTCAATCCCTGGACCTGTATGGTGAGAAGAGAGAAACAACTCCCATAGTTTATCCTCTGGCATACTCCAGCCCCACAAATACATGTTTAAAAATGATTATAGAACACTAGGGTTAGGTATTTTAATCACTGTTAGAGTCCTGCCTTGAAATACTCCAATCTGTATTCACAAGGACACAGAGAACCCTTGCTTCACCATGGTCTGCCATCTTGAAAAGTGTGACAAATTTTTCAGTGCTGGGGACACAACCCCAGACTTTAGATATGCTAAGCAGGTGTCCTGCCACTGAGCTATATCCACAGCTACTCTAGCTCCTGGTTTAAAGCTTTCATAATTGTTATTTTTTTTTTCTTTTCAGTTCTGGGGATGGAACCCAGGGCCTTGAGCATCCTAGGCAAGTGCTCTACTACAGAGCTATAACCCCAGCCCTTGTTTTAATTGTGAATCATATCACAAATCTCTTCCTGTGTTACCTGGCAATTTCCATATTACCCTAATGCCTATTGAGTAGCTGTGGTATCTGAGGGCATATATATTCCTACTCTACAGGAGAGGAACCTAATGCCCAGGCAGTGCTGGCTGCCCTGGCCACTGTCAGGACTGTGATCCTGTTTCTTTCCCCAGGGAGTAAATACCCTGTTCCCTCAGTTCCTATACCATTCTTACCAGCCCAAGAGCCAGTCGCCCTCTCCTGCTTCTTACAGCACGTGCAGACCTGGTATGAGGTTACAGAAGCCAATAGCTGGCTTTCTTCTGTCCTCTGTACTTGTCTTCTCTCTCTACTCTGACACCAAGAGTGGCATGACCCTCCCAGGGAAACTCCAAACTTAAAGCCTCAGTGGCCAAGAGGCTGCCAGCTGCCCCTGGATTGGCTCTAGGCAAAGGCCAATTGGCTCTTTTCTGGCTTCCCCTTCTGGACTTGGCTTCTCTTCCTAATGTCTTGCCAGCTTCCTGCATGACCCCTATCCCTCAAGCTTATTACTGGTCTCCCACATATGCCCACGATGCCCCCTGCTGTGCAGAACTGGAACAGCAACACCCTGTTTCACACAACCAGCGCTGGCTTTTTGGAAAAATCCATAACTGGGCATAACCCTCTTGAGATGCTTAATCACCCTGTTTCCAGGCTGAATGCCTCTCATGTGTGTTTACACACAAGAGGGAAGGGCCAGCCCACGACTTGTGCTCACCATGTAGAAGACATGACATCTTTTAGGACTTTGCTTTACCCCCAAAGGAACAAAACCAGTACATCCAAAAGCCAGGTGCAGAAGGGATTCATACTATACACAGTACAGAAAAGAATGTACAACACTGGTATGTACAACACGGTGTATACACAATAAGGCAGCTGAAAAATGTCAGAAATTAGCATTGGTGTCCAGGGTAGTGGTACACAAATATAGATAGTCCCAGCTGCTCTGGAGGCTGAGGCAAGAGAATCACTTGATTCTTGAGCCCAGGACTTTGAGAACATCCTGGGAAATATAACCTCATCTCAAAAGAAAATAGAAAAAAAACCCCACTCCAACCGACCCAGCATGAGTTACCTAATAGAGAGTGTGTTATGGCCTAGACAGACTGGGGCTTTTTGTCAAGACAGTATACAAAATTATAAGAAATAAATGAAACAGAAGTTTAAGAAGGAAGACTGTATTTTGAGGTCTATCTGCAGGCTCAGGAAGACAAAAGTCTGGAGAGCACAGGTGCTCAGTGAAGCTAGTTCAGAAAAGCACTTAGAAGACCAGAAAACAGCGATAAGAAACCGCATCTCTGTCTGCAACCCCACCTGCTCCTTTGCCCATATTTGGTTTTGTTTTCTATTTTTGCAATAGTGGGAACTGAACCCAGGGCCTTCACATACTATGCAAATGCTCTGCCAGTGAGCACCCTCCTAAACCCCCTATCCTTATTTTTGAAGACACTAGAGAATTCTGCTTCTCTCTCTCACACCCCTCTCCAGTAGCCTTGGCAGGGTGCAGTTCCTAGCAGGGTGTCTTAGAGGACCTTGGCCTCGGGGCCCAAGAATCTAAGGATTCCCAGGTTTTTTTTTTTTTTTTAAGATTTATTTATTATATGTAAGTACACTGTAGCTGTCCTCAGGTGCTCCAGAAGAGGGTGTCAGATCTCGTTACAGATGGTTGTAAGCCATCATGTGGTTGCTGGGAATTGAACTCAGGACCTTCGGAAGAGCAGTCAGTGCTCTTAACCACTGAGCCATCTCTCCAGCCCCAGGATTCCCAGTTTTCAGTGTTTGGTTTCAGACCCTGGAAGACTTGTCATGGACTAAAGAGACCAATATGAGCTTGAGGTGAGGATTTGAGGAGCCCCAGTGAAGAGCTGAGAGCTGCAGAGCTGCAGACAGGCAGAGCCTGGAGCTCGGATGGCTCAACCTTGTCTGTGCTTCTCCCATGTCCTTTCTTACTATTGGTTCAGGTAGCAAACTTCAGTTTTCCCAATGTGGAAGTTCTGTCCTTTTTGTGAGACACTCTCTAGATTAAGCCAGGAGACTACCCAGCGTGAGCACTGAGCCTGTATGTATCAATCCACCCAACTCCTCCTTCTGGTGCAGGCAGATGTGCCAGAGATCTGGAAAAGGTCAAAACAGTGGCTCCTGGTGTCTTTGGAGTGAATGCTTTTATAAAGCCCCTGACACAGTTTGATCCACACAGAACCCCACAAGCTCTGGATGACAGTGCGCGGAGAGGGGGTACAGAGTGCTTTGGAGAACAGTGTTATGCCTGTCAAGTAAGAACTGATGTTAGGTCACGTCTGTTTCTGATTCCTGTTGTTTGCAGATGGGGAGATTACTTCCAAGCCAATGGTGCTGTTCCTGGGACCGTGGAGTGTTGGCAAATCCACCATGATAAACTACCTCCTTGGGTTAGAAGATACTCGATACCAACTTTATACAGGTGAACATTGGGGGTGGTGGTGTATAAATTGTGAAAGCAGATGAGAAATTAAAGCACTTGTATGCCTTTAATAATATTAGTGGAAATAACATGTAAGAACCGGAAGCTTTTTCACCTCCATGGCAGCACTAGTCATAAAAACCCAAAGTAGAAACAACTCAAGGGTCCATGGCTGGATGAAGTAGTCTGCCCACACAATGGAAAGGAGAGGGCTGGCAGTCAGGTCCCCTAGTCCCCGCAGAAAAGGCAGGTGTAGTAGCACATGCATCTGAGATTACAGAACTTCTGTAGGAGATCGGGGCGCCCCTGAAAGCTTAGTGGCCAGCTAACTTGACAGCGGTGACAATGAGGATACCCACTGTTGTCTATCCTCTGACTTCCACCCCTGTGCCATGCAACACACACACACACACACACACACACACACACACACACACGATTTGCACATACAGAGAGGAGTGAACCATGCCCTCTATCAGAACACATCAGGCACATCCTTGTCAAGGATAAACCTTGAAAACAACATGCTAAACAAAACAAGCCAAGCAGGAAAGCCTGCTATGGTGTGATCTACTCATATGAGGTGCCACAGTAGGAAAAATTCAGAGACAGAAAGAGTAGATGTTGCCAGGGAGGGGGCGTGGGGAGGTGTTACTTAGTGGAGACGGTTTCAGTGTGGGAAGAGGATAAGGTTCTGGAACTGGAGAGTGAGGAAAACTGGCTCATGATAACGTGAATATACTTAATGCTCTGGACAATAGGTTTAAAGATGATCAAAATGGTAAATGTTATGTTCTGTGTATTTGGCATAATTAAAAAGTGAGAGGAGAAGGCAGGAGCCTAGCAAGCCCATCTTTGTGGGGTCCTTTCCAAGACACCTCGCTTGCTCCCACCCCTTCCAGTAGTGTGCTGCTCAGTGCTTGCTCTTTTCCTCCCATGCATGCAGGTGCTGAACCTACCACCTCTGAGTTCACTGTCCTTATGCATGGGCCCAAGCTGAAAACCATTGAGGGCATCGTCATGGCTGCTGACAGTGCCCGATCCTTCTCGCCACTGGAAAAGTTTGGCCAGAACTTTCTGGAGAAGCTGATTGGTATTGAGGTTCCCCACAAACTTCTAGAACGAGTCACTTTCGTGGATACACCAGGCATCATTGAGAACCGCAAGCAACAAGAAAGAGGTAATTTAGGGGACAGGGGATATGCTCAGTGAGGAAGACCGCTTGCTCTGCAAGCACGAGGACCCCACTTCAAATCCTTAGCACCCATGTAAAAAGCCAGGCAAGGTTGCCTGTGCCTGTACCTCCATGTTGTAGGGGATCCCTGGAGCTCTGTGGCTAAGAAGCCTAACCAAAAAAAAAAGAGAGACCTGTTGTAAAGAAATGAGACAGAAGGTAATAAAGCAAGACGCCTACCATCCTCCTGTGGCCAACGTATGCACACTTATGGGCACACATTCACCCTCACATAATACACACACACACACACACACACACACACACACAGAGAGAGAGAGAGAGAGAGAGAGAGAGAGAGAGAGAGAGAGAGAGAGAGAACACAGCCATTTCTGAATAGCAAGAGCTCCGTTTTTTTTCGGACACTGGGATCAACAGAGGGTGGTAGGCCAGCAGAGAAGAAAAGGATGGTTAATGGTCTAGACAGGGGGATGCGTTCTCCTCTCCTCTGCTTCTCACTGTGGTTGTGGTGGCACTTTGGGGTTTGGAGTGTCTTGTTCTCTGTCCCCTAAAGGGCTGACTAAATTTGGAGCTAGCCAGCATTTCCCTAGAGGGGTACTGGTATTCTCCGTAAGACATCAGAGATGTCCAAGCTGTGAAAAAGTTGTCTTTGGGTGCCAAGCGTTTCCGAATAGTGGAGGGCCTGGACAATTGTGAATTACATCTGAATTCTGGCTAATCTGGGGCTCGGGCTTGGGCTTACTCTCCATTGGACATGGCCTACACCTCTTCTTACTCCTAATATCTGTTTTGTTGGGCCTGCTTTAGCCTAAATCTTTATTATTTGTCCCAGAACCCTGCTTACTTTCAGATGGGAGGTGATTGCTATCCTGGGCCTGGCAAGCATGAAGCTATATCATAGGCCATTGATATACTGCCACGGCACAGGGATATCTGCACTCATGTGTCCTAAACAGGGCAGTCATAGTAACATATAACTAAATGGCAAATCTCAGTGTATGGTTATGACCTGCATTTGGGTTACAACTAGACCTGGTTTAGTAATAACAATGTAATTTACAGTTAGTGATAACCTTATTATATGCCCTATTATTAATCAGATAGATAACTTTATACATTATCTGGTAATTATAAAAAAATCAGTGTTCTCAAACTGTTGTATTAGCCAGGGTTCTGTAGAGGAACAGAAATTATAGGATGAATCTATCTATCTACCTATGTATCGGTGTATCTATGTATCTATGTATGTATGTACATATGTATGTATGTATGTATGTACCTATCTACCAAGGATTTATTAGAGTGGATTACAGATGATAGCTGTCTACCAATAGAAAGGCTAAGAATCCAGTAGTTTAGTCTACAAGGCTGTCTGTCTCAGTTGGTCTTCATTATATACTGGAATCCTGAAGAAGCAGGCTCTATTGCCAGTGATGGAATGGAATTGGCAGGGAGGTGGAGGGCAAGACAGCAAAGAGAGCAAGCTTCCTTCTTCCATGTTCTGTAGAAAGGCTGCCAGCAGGAGGTGTGTCCCAGGTGAAATGTGGATCTTCCCACCTTAATAAGATCTGGATTAAAAGTGTGTCTTCCCACTTCAAATAATTTAATTAAGAAAAGTCCCTCAGGTGAATCCAGCAGCTCAGGCTTTAGTTAATTCCATATGCAGTGAAGGAGACGACCAAGAATAGCCATCAGAGTGGTAGTCTGTGTCTTGTTAGAAAGTAAGAATGTCAAGGAAACAGGTGAGAAGAATTAATATATGGTGAGCACCTGTGTGACTGCAGACTTAGCTGGGAGTTTTACTGTTTCACAACACAGTAACTAACTCCCTCCCACCCTGGGAACTTGCCACTATGAGCAGGCTGGCCTCATACTCACAAAGATTCTCCTGCCTCTGCCTCGTGAGTTCTGGGATTATCTTGAGTGCTGAAACTAAATTTGGGCGCCACCACAGCCAGCCTAGCACAGTAGTCTCTAAGTCAGCTTTGGCGTCATTGTTCTTTTTGTAATTTTACAGTTGATGACCAAGAAATTAAGAGCAGGTACCATCTGGCTAGTCTATAGCAAAGACTAAAATGGTTGCCTAGGTCATGGCAGACACTCAACACTCTCCCACAATTCTTCCCCTTAAACACACATCTTCTCTCTTTCTGGCTTCCTGATATCCTCCTTTCAATATCTCTGCCATTATCCTAGATCTTTCACACATTTAGAAAATCACTTGCTTTTTTCCTTTAAAATTTTTTATTATTTCCTAGCTGGGTGGTAGCAGGGCACACCTTTAACCTTGGGAGGCAGAGGCAGGCAGATCACTCAGAGATCTGAGGCCAGCCTGGCCTACAGAGTGAATTCCAGGACAGCCAGAGCTACACAAAGAAATCCTGCCTCAAAAACGAAAAATAAGATAAAATTCTTATTTTTATGTGTATGGGTGTTTTGCTTGCATGTATGTCTGCACCACATGCATGCCTGGTGTGCGCAGAGGCCAGCAGAGGGAGCTGGCTCCTCTGAGACTCAAGTTACAGTTGGGAGCAGCATGTAGGTGCTTGGGACTGAATATGGGTTCTCAGAAAGGGCAGCCAGCATTCTTAATCAATGAGACATCGCTCTAGTCTCAGTTTTCCCCCTTTTTGTTGCTGATTTTGTTTTTGAAGCACAGTTTCATTATGTGGCTCAGCCAAGCCTTAAACTGAAGATCTTCTTCCCTCTGCCTTCCTGAGTGCTGGGATTACAGGCGTATACTACCACACACTGCATAAAAATGTCCACTGTGGACAAAACCTTCCCTTTTCTAGGGATTCAAAAGTCACTGGATATTAAAGCATGGGTCAGACTGTTCTTGACTGAAGGTTGACAAAAAAAAAAAAAAAAAAAAAAAAAAAAAAAAAAAAAAAAAAAAAAAAAAGCAAGAGATCATTAATGTTCACTGATCTTTAGAAACCCAGAAAATAGCTAGCGCTACAGCTCTGTGTAGTCCATATAAAGGCTTGGTACTGAAGGGGAGGCACAAAGGGCTTTGTGTGTGCCCCACTCATCCTGACTCCTCATTCCTGTCTCCTTAAGGTTACCCCTTCAACGATGTGTGCCAGTGGTTTATCGACAGAGCCGACCTCATCTTTGTTGTCTTCGATCCCACCAAGCTGGATGTAGGTCTGGAGTTGGAGACGCTCTTCCGCCAGCTGAAGGGCCGTGAGTCCCAGATAAGGATCATTTTGAACAAGGCTGACAACCTGGCCACACAAATGCTCATGCGGGTGTATGGAGCTCTCTTCTGGAGCTTGGCCCCTCTCATCAATGTCACGGAACCTCCACGGGTTTACGTCAGCTCCTTCTGGCCACAGGACTATAAGCCTGATACCCACCGAGAACTGTTCCTCAAAGAAGAGATCTCTCTCCTGGAAGACCTGAACCAGGTGATTGAGAACAGGCTAGAGAACAAGATTGCTTTTATTCGCCAGCATGCCATCCGAGTCCGAATTCATGCCCTTTTAGTTGACCGCTATCTGCAGACTTACAAGGACAAAATGACCTTCTTCAGTGATGGGGAACTGGTCTTTAAGGACATTGTGGAAGATCCTGATAAATTCTACATTTTCAAGACCATCCTGGCAAAGACCAATGTCAGCAAGTTTGACCTTCCCAACCGTGAGGCTTATAAGGACTTCTTTGGCATCAACCCCATTTCCAATTTCAAACTCCTCTCTCAGCAGTGCTCCTACATGGGGGGTTGCTTCCTGGAGAAGATTGAACGAGCCATCACCCAGGAGCTCCCCAGCCTTCTGGGTAGCATTGGGCTTGGGAAGAATCCAGGTGCTCCTAACTGTGATAAAACAGGCTGTGGTGAGACCCCAAAGAATCGCTACAAGAAGCACTAGTTTCTGTGTAGCTACTCTTGGGTCCCCAATGGTGAATAAGCTTGTGTCCTGTCTGAGAAGTCCTGGTTTGTTAACCCTTTGAGCCATGCTGGCGACAATCAGTCTGCATTGGAGATTTGGGAGTTCATTGAGGCTGGTGAATCAGGGAAGGTTCTAGGGAGGAGAGTGGTAACTGTGAATTATAGTGTGCTTGTCTTATTGCTTCAGTTAGAAGGCCTGACACAGGTCAAGTCAGTCTACAAGGCTTCCTTTGCTTTTTTCTGGGTCCTGTCTTAGAGGGACAGAGAGCAGCTAAATTCTAATGAATACTAAGAAAACGAGGGTCAAATAAGCTAAACTCAGTGGAGAGTTCCTGAGTAATAGAGGGTTCTCAGGTCTGTGTCAACTCCTTACACATACATCTTCTGTGTGATCCCTGTCCCTCCTTGGCTCCCTCCTAAGCTTGGGTTGATTTTCAAAAGTGGACAGACTCTTGAGTCTGATCTTCATAAAGTTTGAGCCAAACCTTGGAATCTTCTCCCTGTTTTTCCAAGGGGTGGGGCATCCAGAAAACTAAACCACAAGTTTTCAAATTAGGATGTTGATCTGTCACCCCAAGTATAATTTCGTTGATGTCCCAGATGGAGAGCTCAGACACTTAGTTGTCCCTAAAAGGAGAGTGAGTGGGTAATGTGTTCAAGCACTTTCCCTCCTTACATGACTTACATGAAGGTACTGGAAGCGCTCACGGGGTTAATTGGTTTGCAGTGTGTCTTTGTCTGTTGCATGTCTTTGAAAGCTCAGATCACAGAGGTGTTGGGTTTCAGAGAGGACAATGGAGAGACCTTGCTCCTAGTCCTTGGAGGCTTCTCTAGACAGACATTCTCCCAAGTTTCAGGGGAAGCTGTTTCTACAGCTTCTTTGTGGGAGCACTTGACAGAGGACATGTCTCTTCTGGTTCCCAGAACCATGGTTTCTCTTTTCCTTTCTTCTCCATTCCCTGATGCATCAATACTTCCAACTGAGAAAAAGTCCCTGAATCAGAACCAGTGCCAGCCCTTGGCATTGGCACTGGTACCAGATAAGACCTGAGGTTCAGGTTCAACCTGAACTTCTGCAGATGCCCACTGAATGCAGTCAGGACAGTCAGGACCTTCAAACACCAGTGAATGTGCACTTAAGGGCATCAGACTTGAGGGCACAGAGAGAGGACTCCAGAGAGTCTTGCATGGCACACATACACTGCCACCTTGAAGTGCAGGGGAGTGAGAAGCCCTGGGAAGATGAAGAGATTTTTGATGGAGCAGGCCAAGTGAAGTTCAGCCTGCCTTGAGGGCTTCCTCTGAGCACAGCCAGCTGCTTTTTTGGGAGCAAGCTCTCCTGAGGGCCTTAATTGGGAGGCCTGGGTTGGGATCCACCAGCACCAGGGTGTCATCTAGAGCAGAAGGAAAGTAAGAAGGAAGGCTGAGCCAAAGTCCTTCTTTCTAAGGATCAAGTAGGTAGCATAAGCAGGATCAGTGGAGACTACATAGAGAACTTCAGTTTAGGAATTTGTGTGTCTGAACTCCTAGCAGTCTGGTGCCCCTCCTAAGGGCAGCTACTGCTTTGGCTCTATGTAGGGCCCGGGATCTGCCACAAATCAAAAGCCCCAGAGCTGCCAGGACACTGTTTCCAAGGAGTGAGTTCCTCCCGTCACAGTTATTCATGGTGCCTGGGTGGCTAGGGCAGATGAGCTGCAATCTGTCTTGGATTTTTCTTCCCAAACTCCTCCCCTCTTCTCTCCATCATGTGCTCTCTGGAGAGACTCTCCCACCCTTCTCCTTCATGCCCCTCATGCCTGTGGGTTTTGTGTGGCACAAACCAGGGAAAAGGCTGAACTGTATGAACCCTGCCTGGCTGTCAGTGCCTGCATGCTTGGAGGGAAGCAGGTGACATAAGGCCAATGAATTCTTACAGGATTTGCATCTGGGGGAAGGCACCTTACCAGTGGTACCCTCCTTTTGGATTTTTCTCCATCTATTTCTTCTCTGTCTCCATTTTGCTCCTCTACTGCCTGCAGGCCACTGACAGTCAGGTTTTTAGCACATACCCTTTGCCCAGCTCTGCAGAGATGGGCTCTGAGCAAGATTCCGACTCTGGGCATTTTATCCCAGGAGAAACGTGGGATTCAGAGTTGTCTGTGCCTGAACAGTGGCTGACCTTTCCAGTGTTCTTTCCATTCTGGTTTCATCAGGGAGAACGTCTCAATAAAGTTCCAATCTCTCTTCAACGCCTTGGCTTTTTTTTTTTTTTTTTTTGGTTTTTCGAGACAGGGTTTCTCTGTGTAGCCCTGGCTGTCCTAGAACTCACTCTGTAGACCAGGCTGGCCT
>NC_034601.1:707209-754783 GCF_900095145.1 Mus pahari | reverse complement strand
CTCTCTCTCTCTCTCTCTCCCTCCCTTCCTTCCTTCCTTTCATTTTTTTTAAAAAAGATGTATTTATTTTATGTACATGGGTGCTCTATCTGCACGTATACCTACATGCCAGAAGAGGACATTGGATCCCATTACAGATGGTTGTGAGCTACCATGTGGTTGCTGAGAATTGAACTCAGGACCTCTGTATCCCCCAGATCCTTCAGAGAAGCATCTCAGATATTGATACCAAGGGGTCTATGCCCTTTATTACACAGCTATCTCATGATCTCTGTGGCTATGGTGGAGTAAGATCTGTTGGGATGGTAAGGATGCCGCCTTCCTCTAGCTATCCCAGAAGGTCCCCACCCCTCCATAGGCATGGGTATGCGTATTTGAACATGTCTTAACTCCCTGAGCCAGTACCCAACCTACCACATTTTATACTTTCTGGTGTCCTGATAAGAGCACTAACTCCTTAATTTGGAAGTTTTCTGCTCTGGGGTCCTCCCAAGAGGTTCCATAACCTAGTTTCAGAGCTAGTTTGAAAGGGAAAGATGTGGGCCCTGGGGAAGAGGTGGACAGTTAGAGCCCAAAGGGAGATCAGGACCCGTAAGTCTAGGCCACACCCACACATTCACCCCTGGAAGGGTGCCAGTCAGTGGCCGAGACCAGTGGGCCTTAGGAACAGCTGATGCTAGGGCTGGACACGTTGGCCATGGTCTCCCATGTTCACCTAATGTAGGTCTGCTTTGAACAACTGAACAACCTGACCTGCTTACCTGCTGCAGCCTGGCCTCTCTCTCTCTTGCCTAGGCCAGAAACGCAGAGCATTGTCCTGGAAGATGGAAGGCAAGCAACAGGGCCTTTTTCAAAGAGAAATACATGTAATAGGCTAAATTCTCCCTCAAATGTCTTCTTTTCACAACTCAGGGTTGCCATTATGGGAGTTGAGAAAGAAACAGGAAGTGAGAAGGCAGAACCGCAGGGCATTCTAAACACAGTCAGGAAACATGAGGGATGGAGGTGGAAAAAATATCTGTAAGGACATATATACATGTTACCTAATGTGGTTACACACACATATATACATATATATGCACGCACACACACGCACACGCACACACACACGCGCACACACACACACACACAAGCGAAGTCTGAGGGGACTGAGAAGCTGGTGAGATGTGTGCTCTTGTGGCCAAAAGATGCCTAAGTATCTAGGACAGTGTTGGACACACACTTGTATGCTACCGGAGTGAGTAAATAGATGTGTGTGTGTGTGTGTGTGTGACTGTGTGTATATGTGTTTATAACTCCATGTACATATGTGTGTGTATGTGACTGTGTGTATATATGTTTATGACTCCGTGTATGTATGTGTGTGTATGTGACTGTGTGTATATGTGTTTATAACTCCATGTACATATGTGTGTGTATGTGACTGTGTGTATATGTGTTTATAACTCCATGTACATATGTGTGTGTATGTGTATGTGACTGTGTGACTGTGTGTGTGTACCTGGATGGCCCACCTACGATGGAGATCCAGGAAGAGGTATTCAAAGAGCAATGCCCTGTCAGCTCCTGGCTTTGCAGGTGTGTCTTAGCCTTAATCTCACAGGTATTGGCAATATTTAATGCCAATTCCCCCTCGGTGACATGACACAAAGCTTGGGCTTTTTCTAATATGAAAAAATTGTTCTCTAGAAGATCATAAAGGTGACAAGGAGGAGACAACAGAAAGGAAACTGACTAGTGGCCTAGAACCGTATGCAGAGAAGGTGTGATCAGTAGGTCTTGTCCTAAGGGAAAATTCCCAGGCATGAAAAGGGACTTTTCCTGCACTTGCTTGCACTCTGGTATGTAGTCTGTCTACACTGTGTATAGGATCCACCGTGTAGAAAAGACTGTTTATAGAGTATTTCCTTTGTGCCAGAAACTGGGCTTCAGCCCTGTAGACAAAACTCACTTGCATCTAACAAAGATGGGCTGATCCTCTTACCTGTGTGTCCTGAGGCTTTATGTGCATTGTTTAAGTTAATCCTCACAACTCTTAGCTGTAGGGAGGTAGCTGGCCAGCAGAGTTCAGAAAGCAGACTGTTGTCACACTGCTTGGAATCGATTCTGGGCTTGCTACAAGATGGCCTTGGGCAAATGACTAAACTGCATTTCAGTTTCCTTACTCATAAAATGGAGACCCTTGTCAGTCTCTCCTTTACAAGGCTGTGGTAGGGGATCAATGGCTCAGACCTGGGATGTGCTTGACTCGACATAGGACAAAACCAGCTGACACTACTCAGTAAACGTCAGTCAGTATCTCTCTGGTCAGTCATATTTCACCGATGAGAGTGACTGTCATCGTGGCCAGGATGAAGGCATGTGTAAATGAGAGAGCTAAACTTCTACCCAATGCCCAGCTCCCTGTACGGCTCAGGCTGGGTTATTTGTTCAGGGTCACATTAGGTTACGCTGAATTTCTGACCCCAAGCCCTTTTCAAACTGGAGATTTGATTGAGTTTCTGAGTGGTCATTCAGTACTTCGAATCACTTTATTTTTAAGTTTGTTTATGTATTTATTTGGTGTGTGTGTGTGTGTGTGTGTGTGTGTGTTTAGAGGACAACTTTTGAGAGTCTGTTCTTCCCTTCCACCATGTACGTTCCAGGGATTGCCTTCAGGTTATTATGCCAGCATAAAGTATCTCCACCGGCTAAGAAAGCTTGCCATCCCTACTATACTCTTTTCTTCTTGTTGCTATTATTATTATTAAAATTAGATTTTTATACAATATATTCTGATTATAGTTCCCCTCCCCAACTCTTCCCAGATATTCAACCTACCCAAATACATACCTTTTTTTCTCTCTCTTTAGAAAACAAACAAGCATCTAAAAAACTAGTAAGATAAAATAAAAACAAAAAAACAGAATATGAGAAAACAGATAAACAGGAAAAAAAGAGCCAAAGAAAAATCTTAAGAAACATGTACATTAGAAAAAGATCTTTTTGAGATAGAATCTCACTATGTAGCCCAAGCTGACCTTGAACTTGCTATGTAGCCTAGTCTGTCCTCAAATGCATGGTCCCCCTGCCTCAGCTTCCCATGGGGTAGGATTACAGGTGTGTACCACCAGGTCTAACTCTACTATAGCCTATGTGTGCTGACCTGGAGCATTACCCCACGGTCCATAGTATGCATTTCTCAAACATAATAAAGGTGATTTTTGAGCTTGGTGTAGTGGTTTGTGTCTGTAAGCCCAGCACTCAGAAGGCTACAGTTTGAGACTGCCTCAAAAACACGCACAAAACAGCACGTAAGAAAAACAAAACAGGTTCTGCTGAAGGGACCCTGATATTGCTGCCTCTTGTGAGGCCATGCCAGTGCCTGGCAAACACCGAAGTGGATGCTCACAGCCAGCTATTGGATAGAACACAGGGTCCCCAATGGAGGAGCTAGAGAAAGTACCCAAGGAGCTGAAGGGGGCTGCAACCCTGTAGGTGGGACAACAATATGAACTAACCAGTAGCCCCTGAGCTTGTGTCTCTAGCTGCATATGTAGCAGAAGATGGTCTAATCGGCCATCACTGGAAAAAGAGGCCCCGTGGTCTTGCAAACTTTATATGACCCAGCACAAGGGAACACCTGGGCCAAGTTGTGGGAGTGGGTGGGTAGGGGAGCAGGGGTGGGGGGGGTATAGGGAACTTTCGGGATAGCATTTGAAATGTAAATAAAGAAAATAATAATAAAAAAAATTAAAAAAAAGAAAAACAAAACAACAACAAAAAAAAAATCACAAAACAAAAACCCAAACCAACAAAAGATGATTTTGTGAAGAGTATGAAAATATCTGTTATATTTCCATTAATTCTAGTGTTGGTGACTTTCTCAGTACTATTTCAAAATATTTGGAACTTTTCAGATTTACAAGGTAACATTTCTGACCTTGGGAAGTGGGGATTCAAGGCGTAGGAGGGGCAGTGATCAGGGAAGACCCCAGGAATAAGATGATATTTTCCAAATCATATCATCATCAGGACAGAAGATTGTCTTACCCACTTGTTTTGAGATGCGGTCTTGCTATGTTGCCAGGCTGGGCTGGAATGCCTGGATTAAAGTGGTTTTCCTGCCTCAGTCCCCCAGTAGTTTTCCTTTTTCTCATTTGTAAAGAACCAATGAACTGAAATCATTAAATTTTTGTTTGAACAGTAATGTATTACCTTTGTTGAAAAGGGTATTTCCATAGAGTCAGGACTCCTCACTAGAATACCAGAAAAGGAGGTCAGACTTAGGGAGGAAGTGCAACGTCAGCTACTCTCGGACGGCTGGACATGAGTGTAGGACAGGGTCCTGGGGACATGAGGGTTTATACTCACAGGAAGGTGAGCGCTTGTGTGGCGGGGGTGATGAATAGGGCAGATCAGTCAAGGAGAGGAAACTGGGCTTTAAATGAAAAAGTCCAGAGAGTCGAGGCCACTGAAAGTCCCCGGGCAGAGAAGAGCAGGGGCTTCCTGCCTGTCCCTGGGCCTGCTGGGTGGGACATATCGGAGTCTGTCTTCCCTTAACTTTGTCCCATTCCTAAGAGCTAAGGAGGAAGGCTCAGTCCATCAGCCTGGCCCTGTCTGTAAGACCTGGTTGGACCTTGCATCCACATAGGCGCTAAAGAAGCCCGGTCCACGTCCCATCTCTGGTTCCCTGTGACATTTTGGCATATTCCACCTCACGAAGCCAGTTAACAGGTGGCAGTGTTTGCGAAAGCAAGGATGCGATGTTATGATGTATTTCTGCCCCTGTGGCCCTGTGAGGACATGGGACTGCTGTTGGTCCTCCACCTCCCCATTCCGCACGGCCACAGGTGGAGAGATGCACTTCTGGAATGCATGGGTCGCAGCTGGCATCCTCTCTGTGGCCAAATCTGGTTCCTCTATGACCGCCGGAAACTCTGTAGCTGTACCTGGCCTTGGCCTTCTTCCCTAGTTCCTAGTTTCCTGATCTTAATGAGGAAAGTGAGGCCAGTTCTGAACCGGGGTCCTGAAGATGGAGGGAGTGGGGCTCCTCGCTGAACGTGGCCAGTCTCTCAAGCCAGGCTTCATTCACTCAAATTTGTCTTCCTGAGATGGGGGGGTCACCACCTACGGTGCAGTCACTGGCCGTGGCCCTACAGGTACCAGCCGCAGAGAGGGTGGCAAGCTGGGTCTCAGGCAAGGGAAACTCAGAGTTCGCACGGCAGCGGTCTTGGTGCGCATGCGCATGACCGCACAGCTCCGTCGCGCTCCCTAGCGGCCTTCTCTCGGTGCTGCCCGTGCTAGCTCAGCGCATGCGCAGACGTGGACCCTCGTTGCGGTGCTTCCTGAGTCTCGAGTAGGCGGTGACTGGGCAGTCGGGCGCAAGATCTTTTCGAGCCTCAAAGTCCCTTCAACTCCTTCGTGACCGAGCCAGAGCTCTGTCTTGTATCTAGTGGTCTAGTGGGACGTGAGGTCATTGCACGCCATTACCTCAGCGCCAGCCGCCTCGTAGCTCCCGGACCAAGCCATGGGGCTAAAGAGGCCGATGCACCTACCTGGTCCTTCCAGCCAGTCCCCCTCTCCCCCTCCAGCCAGAGGACACCTAGGAGCCCGAAGCCAGCCGAGTTACCCAGGGGACAAGGCTGTGTCCTGAAGGCCGGTGTTGCTGAGGCTCTGCCCTTCGGAAGCTGTGGTACCGACAACTTTGAAGCCCCGAGAGCATCTGCGAAGTTCTGATTTAGGACCCACAGAGGCCTTGAACTTGCTCAGAGTTACATGCTGTGGGAAGTACATCATAGAGAATTTGGTGCTTGCTGGTTTTAGAGGACTATTTTCTCCTGGGCCAGACCCCAGCTAAAACAGGAAGTGAGGGTTTTAAGAGATGATCCTAGGAGCTTGAAATTTAAGCTGACCTCTGTCATTAGCCACAAAGCTTTTGCCTAAAGTGGTGGCGCATGTCTTTAATCCCAGCACTTGATCTGGGTGGATCTTTGTGAGTTCGGGCCAACCTGGTCTACAGATCGGGTTCCAGGACAAAGAAGCTCTTATCTCAAAAAAACAAACCAACCCTCCCCACCCCCCGAAAAAATGAAGTTCTGCCCTAACTGCTATTTTCTTCCACTTCAGTATGAGGGGATAACCAACCACCCCTCCTGTCCCCAGTGAGACAGATGAAAATGGCAGCTATAGGATACCAGGGGTAATACTGTGGTTGGATTGGAATTCTTTGAGCTCTTCCCCCAAAACATCAATTTTAGGATCTGAAAGGACTTAAGAGATTCTGTAGTAGTTTCCTCAAGAAGCCAGCACTGGCTATGGTAGCCCATGCCTTTAGTAGTAGAATTAAAGAAAGAGAAGGCAGAATCAGGCTGAGTTTTGTGAGTTTGAGGCCAGCCTAGTATACATAGTGAGTTCCAAGACAGCTGGACTACATAGAGACCCTATTTCAAAATAAGTAGGTAAACAAACCAAAAAACAAATCAGTCATAGCCTTAGAATATAGGAAGAGCACTTGATTACCATGTGCGAAGCACCCTCGCCTTCAGACATCCTCATCAGAAAATACAATTACTAGATTCTGTTTGGAACAAGCCCTGTGACAGGGATCTGAATTCAGAGCAGTATTTATCTTCCATCAGGGTTCAGGGTAAGCTCATTCGGCTCTAGAAGGCAGGGATTTCCCCAGCACAGAGACAAGTGTGGCTTCCCTGTGCAGGTCTGTGTAGAACAAAACAGCCACATCACGTGGCAGGGCTCACCAAAGGACTTTTAAGCAAAAGTCTTTTTATTTACTTGTGGGATTTGTCTAGGGGCAACTACAGGACACCTGCATGAAGTCCCACGTGGGTTGGCATTTCCCCTGCTGGTTTGAATAGGCCATCTTTAGGTTAAAAGAGCAAGTTTGGGAATCTGAAAAAGTATCTTGGATTTGTTTGGTTTTCCTAGTGTAAGAGAGCTTTTGGAATTGAAAGTGTTTCTGTCTGGAGCCATCTTTCCCCACCTCCTGATTCCCGAGATCCTTCACACTCTGGGCAGGGGCCCAGGGTGCTCGCTCTCCTCTCCGCTCAGCTCTGACTCCCTGTTCCACCCACGAGCTAGCTCAGTTCTGCTAATTGAATTTCTGGTGCTGCTGGAGGAACACTGAGTTCCTCAGGGATAAGCAACAACCAGTTTGGTGGGTAGTTTTACCAGCACCCCTAAAATGGTGTGTTGTAGAGTCAAGAGCTTTAAAATCATTGGGCCCTTTCTTCCAGGCTTCTTCAGAATCTTTATTGACCTCTTCTTTCCTAGAGGGTTCATTAACTTCCCCCCCCACAGTCTAAGCCCCTCACCAAAGGAAGTTACAGTTTGTGTACTTCAAGCCTCACCCCGTGCTAGATGCTTCATGTCTATTATTTAATTCCTCAGCAGTCCATTATGCAGAAAGTAGGGACTTTGCCTAGAGAGCAAATGTTTAAATATAAATAATTACAAATGATGTAATTGTGTGCCCTTTGTACATATTTGTGTGAGTATATGTGCATATGCATGTGTGGGTGTCCAGAGAGGTCAAAGGAGGGTAATGGATCCTTAAGATGTGGAATTACAAGGAGCTGGGAGCTGCCCAACAGGAGCAGTAATTGCTCTTAACTGCTAAGCTATCTACCTTGCCAGCCCCTGCCTATAGAACATTTTTTTAAATTTAAATTTAAGACTTTTAAATTTTAAGACTTCCCTCCCTTTAACTCCTCATGTTTCCTGCCCTCTCTCCTACCAGGATACCTGACTGACAACGACTATCTCCTCCTCCTTCCTCCCCCTCCACTTCCTGCTCCTCCTCCTCTTCCCCACCTTTTACACACACACACACACACACACACACACACACACACCCCACACCCCTCAGGCACACCCTATTGAGTCCATTATAGAAATATTTGAAAACCACAGATGTTAAGAGTACAGCCAGCATTGATCTCATTCTACTTCAAGGCTCAACCTGACACACTTCTCATTCAGAATAAACCCTGTTGCTAGAGTTTGACTTCATTTTATACTCTGGCTACTCAGAACCTTTTCCTTGTGCCGTTGCCTGTGTCCTTAAGTCTTGGGCACAGTGCACGTGCTGTTGAACCTTATTTGTGGGTTTGCCTAATGTTTGACTCCGTCTGTGATCTGTATGTTGTATATCCTACGCTCTTGGCAGTGTCTTCTTTGTTTACAGGCTGTCTCACCTATTTATAATGCCGACATCCAACTAGTTCTCCAAAACTCAGCACAGTTGACACCTTGCACAAGACAATGTGCTTCCAATGTCAAGAGTTCAGCTTTTGGGCTTCCCCTGCATTTACTACAGTTTCCTTCTGTTATAGCAATTTGGATATGCAACTTACTTCCTTTGTTAGGCTAAAGTAGGGAATGTACTGTTAGTGGATCTCTCCAGTTCCTAATAGAGGATCTTACACTTTGTAAGCACTGGAGAATAAATGCATTCAGCTTTTTACAGTGGACAGTGTTAAGTTTCAAACCTGGGACAAAGCGCTGAGGTGCCTACTTAACATATCAAAGCGGACCTGGCCATCAGGTTCCTCCAGCAGCCCTCAGTCCCTACATGCCCATGCACAAACATCCTCATCAGCCCCGTAACAGGGATCTGAATTCAGAGCAGTGTGTGCCTTTTATCATTTTGTACTCTGGCTACTCAGAACGTTTTCCTTGTGCCGAGTCCATGGCTGGCACACTGCCCCCTACCCTGACCTCTCCAGCCTGTGGGACTGGGATGCTCTTCCCTAAGTGATCCAGTCATTTTGGTTACTTGCCCCTTTTGTACATTTGCCCTTCTGGCTAATGTCCCCTCTCTCCCCCTTCCATCCCCTCCCCCTTTCCCCACGTGGACCAGCTCAGCCTGGTCATATTCACTCTGGACTCTCTCAGATGTCTCCATCTGGCTATGTTCTCCCATGTTGATGATCAACTTTCTCCTCCACCATACCCAAGGGTTGTGTCCTTCCTTCCTTCCTTCTTCCCTTCCTTCTTCCCTTCCTTCCTTCCTTCTTTCCTTCCTTCTTTCCTTCCTTCCTTCCTTCCTTCCTTCCTTCCTTCCTTCCTTCCTTCCTTCCTTCCTTCCTTCCTTTCTCTCTCTCTCTGTCTTTCTTTCTAAANAATATTTATTTGGGGCTGGAGAGATGGCTCAGCGGGTAAGAGCACCGACTGCTCTTCGGAAGGTCCTGAGTTCAATTCCCAGCAACCACATGGTGGCTCACAACCATCTGTAATGGGGATCTGATCTGATGCCCTCTTCTGGTGTGTCTGAAGACAGCAACAGTGTACTCACATACATAAATAAATAAAGCTTTAAAAAATATTTATTTATTTGTATTTATATGAGTAGTCTGTCTTCATATATACCCAGAAGAGGGCATCAGATCCCATTACAGATGGTTGTGAGTCACCATGTGGTTGCTGAAATTGTACTCGGGACCTCTGGAACAACAACCACCCTCCTCCTACTCCTCCTTCTCCTCCTCTTCTTTTTTAATTCAGGAGAATTTACCAAGGGAAGAGTTTCCCTCAGTGTGGTAACTTTGTTTAAAACAACAGTCAGCTGTAAAATGGATGCCTTGGTAGAGACTCGGGTTAAAGAGGGAAGGAGCCCTTGTACTCTCACTGAGAGCTTTACAATTGGAGGGATGAAGAGCCCCCAGAGAGCCAGCAAGAGGGGACAGACAGGGCCCAACGGTGCGGCAGTTGTAACCTTTCACCCTAAACTATACACTAGCTTTTCTGAGGCAATCTCCTTTATGTAAAGATAGCAAAAGCGTCACTCTTGATTTTATCACTGAGGGTGAGGTAGGCCTTGCCCATAACTGCACCTCTCCTCTGGGGCCTGAGTGGATTCAGAATATCCAATTCCCAAGACAGACAGATGCCGGGCCCCTTCGACAGAGAACGGGTGTAGGCTGGGGTGAGTCACCTGCTTTGTCACCGCCTACAGTTCGGCTCAAAGCCCTTGGGAATCAGAACAGTTCTCTAGAGAGACAGAGAAGGCTCTCCTTAGAGGTAGCAGCTTGGGTTCCTGCAAGACCACAAAGGTCCCCATTCAGGTGGTCAGAGTCCAGACCAGTGAGGGCCACATGGTTAGACAACTACCTAGAAAGGAGTTCCCTTTCTGGATAGCCGAAGACTTAGATTCTTACTTGGGCTCTGCCAGGAGCTTACTGCTTCCGTGAAGGAAGGACATTAACTCTTTTTTCCTCTTTTTCTTTCTTAAAATCACCTTCAGTCCACTGTGCTAAGGGTAGAAAGGTTAGATGAATTAAAAACCCCTCCTTTCCCCAGCTACAGTGGTGTCCCAAGTCTCTAAATATAAGCTATAGTAATAAATGAAATGCTAATGCACTTTTTGTGGCCCAGGGTGCCTTCCCAGGGTGGAAATGAGCAAGTGAGGCGGAATTCAATTGATGAGAGGGCACTTGAGTCCGGCTCTAAGCTCAAAGTCTCCTCTGCCTCTGGGAATGCTGGGTACTCTAGTGCCAATGGAAATGTGGAGGGGGTGTGGGTGTGGAGAGATCAGACATAAAGGTCTACCAGGGTCTAGAAAAAGGCCTTCGTAGGCGATGCAGATTTGGGGCCTTTTCTTGAGGGCACAGGAAGGACATTGAACTAACTGCTTTATTGATATTAGTATTATTAGTACTGTGCATGTACTGTGAAAGGACTCTGCTAACTGAGAGACATCAGGAGGCCTTGCTCCCTTTTTCAGAAGAGATTGAGATAAGATCTCTATGTCTGGGTTGGCCTTGCATGCTTCCCCCTTGGCCTCCTGACCTGGGGTTGCAGGTGCGCGTCAACCTGCCAAGTTTTCATGTTTAAGGAAAAGATGTAGTTATATCTGTGCTGTAGAAAGAGCCCCATGACAGAAATGTGGGGAATGAATTGGAAACGTTAACAATTATAGATAGATAGATAGATAGATAGATAGATAGATAAAATTTAATAAGAAAGAAAAATTGAGGGCTAGAAGAGAAGAGTGGAGTACACAGGATTATCTAAAACCAATATTCTCAGCCCCTGAACTCAGCTGCCTCTGTTGGGCTTTGTGTATATGTGCCCCTTCCTAGTGCAGCCTGCCCTGACTATCATGACTTCAAGAACAATCATGGGGGTCTGTGACCTATTTGGATTTAGAACCTATTCCATTTCCCTGTTCTGTTGTTTACCAAACACTTCAGAGACTCTGATCCTTGGGAAACCATTTTATTTTATTTTATTTTATTATTTTTTGTCTCAGAGCTTCTCATATTTATCTTCAGTGATGGCTCTGTTGCCTGGCATTGGAACGGGACTCTGGGTGTCATGAGATGTCTGCTGTCCTTGTTCTTTCCAAAAGGAAGGACGAGACACTGGTTTCATTGTAAGACGCTGACAAGCAAGAACTGGACAACACTGGATTAAAAACCAAGTTTGGGATCTCAGTCTAAAGAGGGATTGGAAGGTGAAATTCAGAAGAGCCCTATATGGTGACCAGACGTGTCTGCACATCTTGGCTTAAATTTAGATGAGTTATATAAAGTGTAATGGGAAAATCAAGGTGCTCGGCTTCTCAGTACCTCAGTGTTGCTTCTTGGCTGGGCTACACATGCCATCCTTGCTTGTTCTATTTGTTCATGAAGCTGTCATCTAATGATACTTGGGCCAACAGTCTTTAGCAGTCAATCAACAAATAGGTTCTTGCCACCTACGGTGCCCACCTTAGCCTTATTTGTCAGTTTGAAAGCCTTGATAGGGAAATTGCCAAGATTAGATTGGCCTGTGGGCATGTGTGGGGACTGTCTTAATTGTTAATTGATGTGGGAGGCCAAGCCCACTGTGGGTGGTACCATGTCTCGGTAGGTGGTCTTAGGCTACATAAGAAGGCAGAAGCCAGGAAGCAGCATCACTCCAGGAGTTCTCCCTCAAGTTCCTATCCTGCTTTCCCTTGTAGATGACCTGGAAGCATAAGATGAAATAAATACTTTTCTCCCCTAAGTTGCTTTTGGTTAGAATGTTTTATCATAGCAACAAAGAGAAACATTGAACACATGGTTAATTTAATTATTGATACTATAGTGCACAGCTGGGGGAGATATAGATACCCCTTTGGCTATGTTCTCAAGAAACCAGGAGACACTATTATTATTTTATTTCATTATAGTTGGGGACATCAACACCATGAAAACCAATTAAAGCACAGAAAAGTAGACAGTTTGGCATGAGTGGAACAGACTGCAAACACCACAGACTCTGAGAATGAAGAAAGAGGTTAGGCCTTTTGGTCTCCTCAAGTTGCAAGTTAGATCTACGGAAATCAACCCCAGAGGTCTGAGCCGGATCCAACTAGCTGTAGCAGCACTCCACCTGGCCTCCATGGGGCTGTGGCCCTGCTACACAAATGGTCACCCTATTTCCTTAGTCTGCATTCCCTAGAAACCAAGATTTACCATCCAACCTGTGAGGTTCAGACATCTAAATGCCTCTGCTGTTTTCTTCCATGAAGATTCTTCCCTCTCCTGATTCTCTCCAGCCCTTTGCTGATCCGTGTGTTTGTGCCTCACCATTTCCATTAGCTGGTGAGGTGATTGTTAGCAGGACGTATGTGTGATTCATTTCTCTGAGGAGGCCAGACTAGAGTGGATCTTCACTAGAAATTGTTTGCTTAATGGATGAAAATAGTTAGATTTCATTCTCCCTGGCACTTCAGCTATATAACATTGGTTCTGTAAGATTAACACTAAAATCAGAATGGAATGCCCGTTTTCTGGGTCCAGTTTCTGGCAGAAGACATAAAGAGTGGTTGGAGACTTAGTTTGGTGGCAGAGCCAAGTGCTAGGTTTGATTCCTAGTCCCTCAAACAACAATGAACCCTAAGATACAGAGAGATGAACTTAGAAGGACTTAAAGTAGGGTTTGTATACACATACAGGATGAGTGCTCTTTCCAGTCTCCTCTTGGTCCTGCCCTCTTAGGACCAAAGGGACACTAATGGGGTATGAAAGGCCAGAAGGCTTTTCCTTACAGCATGGAGCCAGAGAATTGGCACCAAATTCTGATGGCTCTTTGGTGACATTATTGGTGCCTCCCTAACCTGATAGAGCAAATAAGAAAAAAAGTAAATTCTTTAGGAAACAAGGCCTTATTTTTATATTAGGCAAAGACGACTTCATGCCTCCTGCTAAGCGAGCCCTGGGTCTCTGTACCCCTACATCCTCAGCCCTTTCTTTCTGTAGAGAAAGCCCTCACACACAGCCACTAACACCGAGTAACTCACACACAGCCACTAACACCGAGTAATTGAAATAACTGAGTCTCTGTTTATACCCAAAGGGCAGATCAAAAATAGTCAGAGAACATGTTTGTTTTTATTGTTTTAAACCTACATTTGTTTTACTTTGTTTTGAGACAGGATTTCTCTATGTAGTTGGAACTACTGATTGTCCTTCAACTCACCATGTAGACCAGGCTGTCCTTGAACTTACAGAGATCCTCCTGCCTGTGCCTCCCAAGTGCTAGGATTAAAGGTGTGTGCCACTCACCATGTCTGGCACAGTTTTTAAGGATTATGTTTAATTTTGTGCACATTTGTACAGTTCAAGCATAAGGACCATACCAGCTTATTTTCATCTATTTCTAGGGAACAGCTTGGTGCAGATGCCCTCAGATGCCAGAGTCGGTGAGTTCTCTCTGGAGCTAGAGTTACAGGTGGCTGTGAGACGCCTGATGTGGGTGCTGGGAATTAATCTCTGGTCCTCTGGAAGATCAATATGTGTTCTGAATCACTGAGTCTAGATTGTGTGTGTGTGTGCGCGTGTGTGTGTGTGTGTGTGTGTGTGTGTGTGGGGTATCCACACATACATGCATGTACATACTGTAGAATACATGGCAAGGAATGTATGTAGAAGTTGGAGGACAACTTGTGGGAGTCAGGAACTCAGGTCAACCAGCGTGGTGGTAAATGCCTTTACCCGCTGAGCCATCTTGCTGGCCCAAAGAATGTGTATTGTTATGTTTTGCTTTGCTGGCCTTCCACTCTGAGCCTAGTTTCCTTACCTGTAACGTGGAGATAATGGTATCTGTTCCACCCACCTGTGGGGCTACTGGGAGGATCAAATGAGACAAAGAATTCGATAGCCTACAGACTGGAGTGTACAAATGCTATAGGTTAGTTTTGAATCTCTGCTCCAGAGCTTTGCCAAGACTGTTGCACATCTAGACAGTGACATCATGTGCATGCTATTGGAGTCGGGGTGGGGCACAGAAGACAGACCCAGAGTCATAGGGGCAGGTTAGAATGTAAAAGGAGCTCTACCCACTGCTTGCCTGCAGAAGACCTGAGTCTGTTGTCACTCCTTTCTCTGGCTCCTAAACAGGAGTCAAAGACTCGCCCACCTTCTGTGCTGGGGGATGATCGGACGGCGGGCCAGGTGTGGGGATCACATTCTTCTATCTCTCTCTCTCTAGGCTATAGCTTGGTATCTGGACATGATGGATTCCAAGATAAGAGTTTTGTTCAACAAAATACAGCTATTGCATTTTGTGAGACCTCCTCATTGCCCCCTTTCTCATTTCCTCTGTATTTGCAAATTCCACTTGTAAATTAACATGGAAAAACCAGGACACAATTCTGAGAAATGGAGGCCTGACTCGTGTATAAGGCTGACTGGCCAGCTTCAGAACCTGAGTGTTATTAGGTTTGTTGATTCCAGGCGGCTGTGAAGCCAGAGTCTGTGTGCCCACAACTAGACAGTTTCTGAGCACCTTCATCCATCCTGCTGGTCACTGGAGCAAAGAAAATGGCTTTGTTAACGAAGACTTGTGTCTATTGTGTGTTTGGCTCTGTTCTGGGTGCTTTGGGGAACAAGATAAAGGAAGTTACGGCTTCTGAGTTAGCAATTTTTTTTAGCAGGATGGTTAAGATAGCGACGGGAGGTTGAGGGAATCCCGGTCGCAGGCGGCGTGTGCAGAGGGCCAGGGCGTGGTAGAGAATTGCTGATTTGGAAGACGTGCAGAGGCGGGATGATCCTCAAAGGCTGCAGGGTGGGGACGCTGTCTAGTGGAGGTGGAAGTGTGAGGAAACACAGACGACTGTGGACTGTGCTTCCCTCAAGCTGCCTCCTTTCTGACCCAGGCAGTTTTCTGGCTCAGTTGCTGCATTACAAAATGCCACAAGCACGGCAACTTAAAAGAAGGCATCCACTTGTTACACCGAGGTTCTGGAGGTCAGAAATCCAGGCGTGGGGTTAGGGATGGAGCTCAGCTGGTGGAATGCATGCCCAGCATGCAAAGAACCCTGGGTTCAAGCCTCAGGACTGCACAGATTGAGTGCAGTAGCAGATGCCTCTAATCTAGGATGTCGAGGCAGGAGGGTTATAAATTGAAAGTCATCCACTGGCCTGGGCTACACAAACCAGCCACCCTCCATCACCACCACAGACGAATGAGAAGCCTTCGGGCTTAGTTTACTTTTGCTTGAGTTCCCTGCTTTGGACATGACAAAACGGAATCCACTGTGTGCAGTCCGGGCGGTTGTCGAAGCTCTGGGAAATCATCTCTGGCCTTCCTCTGAGCTCACTGAAGCCACAGTGGAGTTCCTGTCCTTGTGGTTGAGAACCTGAGCTTTGCTTTCCTGGTGTGTGTCATCTGGGGTTGTTCTAGGCTCCCAGAGGCCACTGGCACACCTTGTCTTTGTGGTCCCTCTCCATCTGCTATCTAGAACCTGCATGCTAACCTCCCTCATGTCTTGAGTCTCTCACTTCCTTTCATATCTTCTGGAAGAAATGGTCTGCTTTGGAGGGTTCATGTGAGTAGATGGCCTCCTTTGGGTCAGCCCAGAGTCAACCGATTGGTAACTTGAATTACACCTGCAGACATCCCCTTTGCTGGGTATCCTAGCATGATCACAGTCTTGGGAAAGGAGTAAGAAATCTTGCAGGCAGGAGATATGAGTTTCTACCTGTCACAGATAAATGAGAAAGAAAGGCTCCTGGGGCTAGCCTTAGGGCTGTACAGGATGGTAGATGGGAAGATGGATGCTACAGATGACAAACAGTGAATCAGTCTGTTTCGCCAGAAGCATGGTCACCCTCATGGCAAATCTAAAAGTGTGCATCGCCATTGTTATGACATTGAAGACAAAGACAGGAAGAAGGCAGCTACTCAATAATTCCCACGCTTCTGCCTTCGATACTGGGGATGAACTGTTGTGGAGAGCAAAGCAAGAACCCCAACCCGGGTCTAGAAGAGGCTCAGACAGTGGAGGTCAGTAGTAGATGTATTTCTAGTTCAGCCATTTATAGAATGGCTAGAACATTTCCGTGTGGAGTCAAACCCTCAGCATCCGAAGGCTACACAAATCCTGCCTTTTACCTTCAGAAAATCCGGTTTTCCCAGCAATGGGGAGGTCAGAGGCATCCCTGCTGTATATTTGGATGCATGGCTACTGATTAAAGAACATGGGAAGAGCTGAGGACCCACTTAGATCCAAGCAGGGGAAGGAAGGAGAAACAGGACACCAGCCAGTAGCAACCTTCAGGGTGGATACAGAAACCTTTGTTCCAAGTATTAATTAAGGGCGGCACTCAGTGTTCAGGCTGGTTTTATATTTTTTCTTTCTTTCTTTCTTTTTTTTTTTTTAAAGATTTATTTATTTATTATATGTAAGTACACTGTAGCTGTCTTCAGACACTCCAGAAGAGGGCGTCAGATCTTGTTACGGATGGTTATGAGCCACCATGTGGTTGCTGGGATTTGAACTCCAGACCTTTGGAAGAGCAGTCGGGTGCTGTTACCCACTGAGCCATCTCACCAGCCTGGTTTTATATTTTTTAAAGGGCTCCGACGTTCAGAAAAATCAATTCAACTTAAAATTATTCTTGGAAGATGGTTTGGTAAAGAAGGCCGAGGAAAGCCTTTTTTGGGTAGAATTATTTAAACAGGTCCCCAACTGATAGGAAAACAGTGCCTCTGTGCTTTTGTTTCTAAGTTTATTTATTTTTATTTATGTCTATGTGTGTGTGTGTGTGCTCACTTGTGTATGGATTACACGTATGCAGGCATGTTGGGAGGCCAGAGAGGGCATTGGATCCCCTGGAACTGGAATAACAAGTGGTTATGAGTCACCATGAAAGTGTCCAGCACTGAGTCCAGGTCCTCTGCAAGAGCAGCAAGTGCTCTTCACTCCTGAGCCGTCTCTCTGACCTCATTTCCCATTTTTTTTTTTTGGGGGGGGGGGGAAGGACTATTGTTCTTTAATAAAAGCAGCACTGTTATGGAATCTGAAGACTGGGCTAAGTATAATCTCAACATGAATTTTGTGTCCTTGGGTATTTTTTTTTTTTTATTTTTTATTAGTTCTTTGTGAATTTCATAGCCATATACCCCAATTCCACTCATCTCCCCACCCCCTCATACCTGCCCTCCACCCTTGCAACCTCCCCTATAAGACAGAAAACTAAATTGTATTGTGGAAGCTGTAGTGTGTCACAGTGCGTCTCAGGTATACTCTTTTGTCCATACTTCTTTGCTGCTCTCATGACCCAGGGCCAGCTCTCCCACCTACGGTAGGTGACAAGGGACAAGGGTGATGGAGGGCATCTCTCTCTTATCCACCCTGCTGCACAGCAAACAAGTTGGGGCCAGCTCTCCCATGCTCACACCCTTGGGGCTCACAAAGCTCTTTTTTGCTGCCCAGTCGAGGTTCAGAGCTCACTCTCCTGAGTCCTGCAGCAGGCAAGGGACAGGGACAGCTCTCCTGCCTACTGCAAAAGAGAGGAGATGGGATCCCTCCCTTGAGGACACCACCACACAGCACACAAGAGGCAGGGCTGCCTCACCCAGACCTCCACCTCCCAGGGCCAGCTCTACTGTGCTGCTCAGGGGAGGTGCAGGGACCACTCTCCTGAACGATGCAATAGAAGGGGGATGGGGCCAGCTCTCCTGCCTGTCATAGGTGGCAAGGGGAGAAGAGGGGCGTGTCTCTTACCCAGGTCACCATATGACAGACAAGTGGCAGGGCCAGCTCTCCCATGTTCATGCCCTTGGGATGCTCACCTGCAACCTTGCCACCAGGGTCAGCTCTACTGTGCTACTGTGCTGCCTAGGCAAGGTGCAGAGCTCTCCCAAGTGCTGCAGCTGGTGAGGGCTAGGGGCAGCTCTCCTCAGGACTCCAGGGCCAGGTCTCCCATCTGCCACACCCCTCCTCCATGCCACCTCACAGAAGACAAGTGTCAGGGCCAGCTGTCCCATGCTCATACCCAACCAGAGACAGCTCTACAATGTTTCCTGGGTATGTGGGGCCTGCTCTCCCTGCAGCCAGTTAGGGGCAGGGTCAGTTCTCCTGCTCCTATGACCCCAGGGCTCCCAGATGTTGGCCAAGTTTTCAAACATCTTTCAGCCTTGGTTCTACTTCTGGTTTGGTTTTGTTTTGTTTTGTTTCGAGACAGGGTTTCTCTGTGTAGCCCTGGCTGTCCTGGCTCTCTCTCTGTAGACCAGCCTGTCCTTGAACTCAGAGATCCGCCTGCCTCTGCCTCCGGAGTGCTGGGATTAAAGGCATGCGCCACCACTGCCTGGCGGTTCTACTTCTGAATAATGATATAAGTATCAATATCTACCTCATGATGCCAGAAAAGTATGTGAAGGGTCTGGAGATAGCTCAGTTGATGATTTTAGCACTCACATTAAAGTATGTGAATTGGTGTGTATGTATTATGTGCTTGGCATTCTTTAAAAAAACACACATTAATTTTATGTGTGCACATGCACACCCTTATTTGCCGTGGCATGCACGTGGAGATCAGAGGACAACGTAGGGAGTGAGTTCTCTCCTCACGCTGGGTGGAATCAGCAGCTGGGATGTAGGTTATCGGGCTTGGAGGCAAGCATTTTACCTGCAAAGCTTCTCTCTGGCCCTATGTTTGTTCTTTGCATTTAAGCATCCAGTAAATTGACCTTGCAGAAATGATTGATCAAGCCTGTTTGGTGACAGTTGAGAGCTACTGAGCAGAAAAAGAAATGAGCCTAAGTTTACTTTTAAGTATACCCTGTGCGTAAGTTTTGATAATGCTTACCTAAGTTTAGCTGTTTACTATTTTCAATGCCATTACCATCTTTATTTTCAAAAGGAAGAATAGCAGGTTCATTTCTTTCCTTCAGACACAGAGTGTTATGTAGCCCATGTTGGCCTGAAACTCCTCCCTACATAGCTGAGGATATGAACTCCCAACCCTCCTACCTCCATCCCTCAAGTGTTGGGATTACAGGTGTGTGCCAACATGACTATCTCTTGTTTCCCCCTTTTCAGTACTGTGTGTTGACCCTACTTTCTAATGCATGCTAAGCAGGTTCTCTACTTCCGAGCTACATCTTCAGCTCACTTTTAACGTTTTATTTTGACTCAAAATCTTATTAAATTGGCCAGGCTGACCTTGAACTTATAATCCTCTTATGCTAGGTAAGTGACAATTTTCAAGTATAGTGGTGTTTATAGTACACACTCCTGGGACCTAAGTTTGAGAAGAGTTGCTTCTCGGAGTCAGAGCACACCAAGCTACCAAGTCAGTGTTCTGGTAATAGACTGGGAGATGGCACAGGCAGTAAGGCCCTTGCCTTACAAGCTTAAGGGCCTGAGTTCACTCTTTAAAACCCACTTAAAAAATGCTAGATGTAGCTGAGTGTGGCAGTACACGCCTTTATCCCAGCATTTAGGAGACATTCTACAGAATGAGTTCCAGGATATCCAGAACTACACAGAGGAATCCTGTCTCAGAACAGCGCCCCCCCCCCCCCACACACACAAAGAACAACACAAAGCTACATGTAGGGGTAGAGAGATGGCGCAGTGGTGAGAGCACATACTGCACTTGCAGAGGGTACCACTGTGGTTCCAAGCACCCGTGTCAGGTGGGCTTACAACCACCTGTAACTCCAGCCTCCATCTCTAATGGCATCCGAAACCCTCTTCTGGCCTTCAAGCATGCACATAGTGTTTACACACACATGTAGGCAAGACACTCAGGCACATAAAACAAAACCCAACAACGACAAAAAAAAAAAAAAAAAAAATCAACACTTGGTACGTGGGAGGCAGAAACAGGAGCATCTCTGTGAGCCCGAGGCCAGCCTAGTCTACAGAGCGAGTTCCTGGTCAGCCGGGGGCAACAAACAAACAAGCAATCAAAGAATCAGAAATAATTAAAAAGAATGAGAGAAAGAAGGAAGGAAAGATAAAGAAAGGCAGACAGATAGCCAAGAAGACAGACGGTTTCCCAAAGGATACATGTGTAATATTGTTCTTGATGATGGTACCTAAAGCTGTCCTCTGACACACACATGTATGTGCACATGCGTGCATTTGTACCTGCATTTGTCCATGTGTGCACACACATGTTAGACGTAAAAGCATACTTTTTTCATACTCTGGTGAGTATCTGGTATAGTAGTGAGACTCTGATAACTCAGCCCTCCACAGCACTTGCCTTTCTTCAGAACTGAGCAACTGCTCTGCAGTAGGTCGCACTGGTGAGAAACAAAAGCAAGCAGAACCCCCTTGTCCTTACTTAGGTGACAAGAAAGACAGACTTCCAGCATATCGGCTTTTCCTAAGCAAAGAAGTTACAGGAGGCCATTGCTTTTGATTAAGCCCTAAAAGTCCAGATGAAAAATATTTACAGTGCTACTAGGCAGTGCTCTACCCAGCACACAAGAGGTTCAGATTGTGGTAAATCACAGATGGTATTGAGTTCCTTCGCGCCATTGGAAACCATCGCTGTCCATCCATCAGACTCTATGCTACGCAGCTGAAAGTCTGCCCCCACTAAGCACCAACTCCCACCCCCTCTCCCAGGCCCCAACTCTGTTGTTCTTTCCATCTCTGCGAATTTGGCAGCCGCAGAGATACCTTACATAGATGGACTCATACTGTATCTGCCATCTCACGTGAGGTGAACGTGAGAACCACGACACTTTGGAAACTGCATACTTACCGTTTTGTGAGCTGAAATTTTACTTAATGTCCTCAGGATTAATTACTATTGTGGATTATGTCAGCATGTTTTCCTTTTTGTGGTCCATCCTTGGGTGTGGATGCTTGAGCTGCCTTCACCTTTGACAGTGAGCAGAATCTCACTCGGTCGTGAACAGCTGAGCAATGAATGCAGCAGCGTTGCTTCCAGCCCTGCTTTCCATGCTTGTGAGTGTGTAGTCCACTGTGAAGTTACAGGAGCCACTACACTGCTCTTCACAGCAGCCTCTGCATTCACACCAACAGTGAACAAAGACTGGCATCTCTCCACATCCCAGCCTACACTTGCTGTTTCGTGGTTTTATAAAAGCAGGCATTTTGCAACATCTTAGGTGGTGTTTCATTGTGGCTTTGATTGGTTTTCCCTATTGGCTAGGGCTGCCAGGGATCTCCAAGTGTTTACTGATCCTCCGTGTATGGCTCCTGAGATCTGGATTAAAACCCCAAGTCCACATGGCAGTGGACCATTCTAGAAGTAGAAAAATGACCTAAGGGGGGAAAATGTTATTTCTTAAATCCACAGAGATAGAGAGGAGCTTAGAGGTTACCCAGGGTGGGGGTAAGTTAGGAAGTAACTGTTGGTGGGTAGAGTTTTTTTAGGGGATAACAAAATGTCATAGGATTATATAGTTACACAACTGTGACCATACTTGAAGCTACTGTGTTGTAGCCTTTGAATGAGTGATTTTTAAATTAGTTGCTAGCCAGGTGTGGTTCACACACCTTTGATCCCAACAGTCAGGAGAAAGAGGCAAGTGGACCTCTGTTAGCTTGAGGCTAGCCTGGCCTACATAATGAGTTCCAGGACAGCCCAGGCCATGTCATGAGACATGCCTCAGAAACTAAACAATAAAATCAAATCACTTATATATGTCTCCAGAGAACTTTTTAGAGGCGATCTTTGCAAGGCAAGCTAATGCAGAAGCAGCGATAACAGCAAGTGTTGCTGCTGTTCACTGAGCCAGCTGCACCCTGCTGCAACGACGGCTGCACAATTTGGGTGAATTTATATCTGTTCCCAGAGTTTCAGTCCCCCTCCTTTCCCCATTCTCCTTATAAATCCTGATTCATTCTCCTCATAAATCCTGATTCTTTTCATCCGTTTCTGTTGTAGGAATTGTTCAGTTTCCTCTAATCTAGGAATCATCTTTGCCTCATCCGATTGTCAATCAAGTCCCTGGTGTGCTAAAGTGTGGGAAGGTGGACGAGAAGAGTAAGCCAGTGTGTGGTGTCTGAGCCTCGCAGAGGGAGACCGTCCTAGATAGTGGCGCATCCAGGGGCAGAGTGAGCGCTGCCTAAGCTCACAGGCCCTTCCTTACGTGTCGCCTTTACAACGAGCACACACCTAAGTTGTTGTTCCCAGTCCATTGTCAGCGGTGCCTCCTGTGGGATAGGGATGCACTGCTACTCAGGTGTGCCCAGTGACTCAGGTGTGATAGGAGTCTCATTGAAGGGAGGTTTTTAAGTTCTTTGAGTCAAATAAATTTGGAGAGATGGTGGGACAGCCCTGGAAACAACACCATGGGGGAGATAGGTTCATAGTGAATCTTCATTGGCCACAAAAAAGTCACCAACCCCTGGGCCTTATGGACTCAGAGAGTGGGCTTCAGCAATAACCCTGTATGGGTGTAAGGCACTCTCTGGAGGCTTTATTCTGCATGTCTCCTACTTAGTGGGTTCCTTGGAAAGCCTAGATGGCTGCCTCCTTACCAGCTTCCTCCCTGACACAATAAGCTGCATAGTTTCAGGTAACAGGTGCTAAGAACATATTTTGGTAGAATTTGGAGTAGAGAGCTGTTAAATTCTTACATTCTGACAATCTCTCTGTAGGTGTTAGATCTTTACCAAAGACAGTATGAACCCTCCACCCACCCTTCCAGAGGAGATGACTCCAGAGAGAGGAAATGACCGGCCCAAGACTGTACAGACAGTGAGTAGCTGAGCCAGAACTCCTGCACTCTCTTCAAGCGCCTCGCACCGGGTGGACTGAGGCTAGCCGCCGTTTCTGTGGCACCCCTGGCTGGAGAGCGGCAAGGGTCCTGGATTCTTCTGTGTGTCCACCCATGCCCGCCTTGCCCCACATGCCGCTCCTGCGGCTTCCCTTGGATCAGTTTTCTCTCCTGGTTGGCACACTGCCCTCTCTGCTGCAGCCCCCATCTCCATGCCTGCGCCATCTGGGACTCAGTTTTTGATCACTCTGCCTACCCCCTCTACCATGTTCTGCCGAGTGTGGGCCCACACCAACGCAGACTTGCTAAGCACAGAGAGTTCTCCTTATTCATCTCTGATTGCTTAGAAAGGAAAAAGAACTTGCTTCTCAGATTCAGAGTCCCAGCACTGGAACAGTGGAAAGTTAAAAAAAATGATTTCCAAGTTCGTCCCCCTTGGCACTTACTAGAGTTCCTCCTGTGACCTCTCTCTGCTGATGCTGTCCGTGGCCTGGACTTACACTGCAGACAAGATCAGAGGTTTGCTACATTTGTTGACTTGTTTTGAGACAGGGTCTCATCTACAGTTCTGGCTCCTCAGACTCACTGCAATCCTCCTGGTTCAGCCTGAGTGATAGGATTACAGGTTTGAGTCACAAAGTCTGGCTTAGGATCAGTGGTTAAAAGAGGTTTATCCCCCTGGTCCCTGCCACCCACAACCTGATCTTGTTCAAGGTCAGGATTCCTAGGAAGCCCTCAAATATTGGCGACATCAGCCCAGACAGACCCCTTTACACAGAGGAGCTGCTGCCTTCATCCTTTCAAGCTTCCTTTCTCTGCTTCTCCCTGATTCTCGCTTACTCTCTCAAGCCATCTTCTTTATAAAGCAGATTTACTCATCCGGTGGTCAAGCCGATATCACCCACTTGCTACCCATGTGCAACGCTTTATCAAAGATGCAGCTGTTTTCTGCATGGGGATGTGATACAGTACTGTGGCTCCTCACTGCCCCCTGGGATACTAACTACCTAGGAATGTCTGAAGCCAGAAACCAGCTAGAGAAGTTGGCTGCTCCAACATGAGACTCTGTCTCTGGAGGGAAACGGGTTATGAGTTTGTGAGGCCAGGGAAGTGAGAGGCACCCAGGCTTAAGTGGGGTCAGAGTTCTTCAACCCACAGCACTAGCCTGGGCTGTTGTGTGTGTGTGTGTGTGTGTGTGTGTGTGTGTGTGTGTCTGTGATGGAGATTTTTACTGTTCCTGTCAGGGAAGGCTTCCTTCCCTTAGGCCTCTCCCTATCTGTGGCGAGCCTTTTGCAGCAGCTGGAAGGGACTGAAAAGGGGCCTAGCGAGCAGCCATCTCGGCTTGGTCTCTGTCTGTCCATATCCAGTTAATCTGTGGTTTCCTGTACGTTCTCCTGGCCCCGACTTGGTAAATGTGGTTCCATTTGCTTGGGTTTCCCTTCCTCTGACCTGCTTTATCAAGCTAACATCGCCTGTGCTGGGACTTCTGTGCAGCGAGAAGCTGTATTCTTGGGTCTCCTACCTGCTCCTGAATTCTCCTCTGCCCCACCTTCATCCAAGCAGTCATGTATGGTGCTACAACTGCATGTTGTACGTCCCTTTCTCACACCAGATTCTGGGCTTTCAAAGGACAGAGGTGTTGTTGTAGCTCATTGTGGCTCTGCTGTGGTTGCATTCTGGGTGAACGGAGCAGCATCTACTATGTGTCCACATTTGCAAGGAATGTGGCTTCCGGCTCTTTTTGTTGGAATAAAATTTTCAAAGGGAAATATCTCAATCCAGAGCATGAAGAGGGGCTTTATATAAGAGATCATGTGCAAACTGTGTGTTCTGCTGGTTTATCAATGCACTAGCTTCCGGCTGTCACTATAATGAATACCCACAGATTTATTGGTTCAAAACACACTTAGTAACTTGAAGTTCTGAAGGTCAGAAGTTTGCAGTCACTATCATGGCGTTAAACCACAGAATATGCTGTCTGCAGGCCGCAGGGAAGCCTGAATCCCTTGCCATTTAAGCATCTGGAAGCTGCCTACATCCTTTGGCTTGTGATTGCTTCTTCCCGTGCCTCCAACCTTCTGCTGCCAGCTTCACTTCTAGAACTGTGAACTCCTGCATCCCTCTCCTGAGAGCTCTCATCACTTTCCTGGGCCTACACGAATAGTAAGGATAATCTCGTTTTCATAATTGTATCTGCAATATCCCTTTTGTCATATAAGGTGACATGGTTACAGATTCTGAGGATTAGAGCCTGACTGTCTTAGAGAAGCCTGTTGTCCAGTCTGTTATAGGCACCGTGATTCTTTAGTGTCTTCTCATCTGTTTGTGTTAGCTCTTCCTGCTATGAAAGACCTGTGCCACCTCCTCCCAGAAATCTTCTCAGTACCCCCTCCCCCACCCTGCCCCTGCCCCAGCTGGATATTCCCTTTACCTCAGCTGGATGCTCCCCCCCCCCCCCCACAGCTGGATGCTCCTCCCCCCACAGCTGGATGCTCCCCCCCCAGTACCCCCTCCCCCACCNTGCCCCTGCCCCAGCTGGATATTCCCTTTACCNCAGCTGGATGCNCCNCCCCCCCCCCCACAGCTGGATGCTCCTCCCCCCACAGCTGGATGCTCCCCCCCTTCCTCCAGCTGGATGACACCCCTCAGCCTTGGTTCCTGCTGCAGCCCTTGACCCTGGGCACTTCTCTGTTTAAACCAAGCATCCCTCTGGGTATGCGCGTTTCTCTCTCTGTGTCTTTACTCCAAGGGCCACAGTTCTCTCAGGAGAGTCCCAGCCTGACCTCAGCTTGTCTTCTTTCTTCCACAAAGCTCTCCTTCTCCACACCCTTACTCTCAGGCGGAGGTTCTAATTTAGTAAACCTGGGGCATTCCTACATTTTAATGACCACTACAGTGCATTTCAGTTCTTTGTTTGCAGTCAAGTCTACAGGGCTGGCCTCTGAACACCGGCTGACTTTAGGCAAACCATCTTACCCCAGGTGCCGCAGCCCATAGCACATGTGGACAGGGCAGTGTGGAGCTCTGTCTACTGTTTGAGCTTCTGTGGCACGTGCAACCTATGCCTCTCCTGGGTACGACACAGCTGTTACTTTCTGCTCATGTACTGCTCTCAGTCCCTACCCCGAAACCCATCAGGACCAAGGTCTCCAGTGCAGCACACAATGTTCTACGGGGTCAAGTCAAATGAACATGCCACTGAACTTGATGACCGACCGGGCCATTTGCAACCTACATGCGAGTGTCTTTGGACAAGGAGATGGTGTTCGTTACTCATCATTTTCTGACCACATCGTCCCTTCCAGTTCTGGGGGGGGGGGAGCTTTACTATTCCCTCAGTCACATTCCCCACCACTCCCTCCTGTGGCTTTCTTCTGGCAATTTGCTTTTTAAATGTGTAGTCATCTATCAATGTATTGATTTATATCAAGAATGAGAACTGCCAGGCTGACTAGATCCTATCTCTTGCGCAGCAGGAAAATCTACCCTGAAGGACAACTTGGCCTATCAGAGTTGCCTAGGAAGCAAAGGGTACACACAAATGATCTCCGAGAGAGGATGGAGGTCGCTCAGCTCCAGGGTCCAAAGCCGTCAGGCCTGTAGGACCCCCTTCTTCAGCAAGGAGGGCCTCAGGTAGTGTTGTGTCCTGCTCAGCCTGGTTCTGGAAAACTGTGTGTGAGTGAAGAGACAACAGGCAGACACAGAAAAGCTAGGATCAGGTAGGTTGTGCTAGCTTTGATGCCCCGCCCCCCAGCCCAGAAAATCTATTATGGACAGCACAGAAGGAGGCATAAACTCCTCTGGGTAGGAGGTCTCTCTCTGTAGGTTGCAGTCTCAGGTCGCAGTTATTCTGGAGGAGGAAGCTGGGGTTGCTGGGTTCTGCACAGGTTAACATTCACAGGCCACCAGCAGAAGGCTTTGCTGTTTCTGTACATCTGATCTGGGGAAGGCTTGCCTTCTCCTCGGCTCTGAGACACTGGGATCCTTGCCACAGCCCCGGTACATGGCTGAGGTCATGGGAACAGTACACACCCACTCAGGACCCCTCCTATCCTTACACACGTGCTTAAGACTTCTTCTGCTGCTTCTCACAAGGTAGCTTGACGCCTCTGTGGGACAGAGTGCACCTGAGACAGGCGAGCAGAGTCGATCAGGGAGCGCACCCACGGAACCTGGGCTACACATGGAGACAGGCAAGCAGAGTCGATCAGGGAGCGCACCCACGGAACCTGGGCTACACATGGAGACAGGCGAGCAGAGTCGATCAGGGAGCGCACCCACGGAACCTGGGCTACACATGGCTCAGTCTCCACCAGCATCCCATCTGAGCCTGCTTGACTTTGATAATCAACTACAGCTGTGCCAGAGGAAGGACTCGAGGACCCAGTTCCTGCGATGTGGTTTTTCCTTCCTCCCTTCTTCCTTCTGCCTGTCCTTTCTCTCATCCTTTCTTCTGGGGGTTACTCTATATGGTTGGATAAGTTTTGATGAATGTAGACATCCATGCTGACCAAGAAAGCCCCTTCCTCCCCACAGGCATATCAACTGAAATGATAAATGAGCGAAGAAAACATGCTTCAACCGTGCAATAGAATATTACTCAACCACAAAGAGGGATGCGCTAGCACATGGATAAACCTAGAGAACACGCTAGGTGGAAAGAGGCAGTCACAAAAGGCAGTCTATTGTGTGGGACTCTAGACTAGGCAGCGGAGACAGAAAGTACATTAGTAGTTTCCCTCTAATTAGAAAAATCGCTTGAGCATTCTTCAGCATGAAGTGAGTGCTAAGGGTACTAATTTTTCTGGAATTAAATAGTGGTGATAATTGTATAACTGAATATTCTAAAAACTGCCGGAGAGATGGCTCAGTGGTTAAAAGTACATGCTGCTCTTGCAGAGGACCCAGGTTTGATTCTTAGCATGTGTATGGTAACTCACAACCATCTGTGAATCTAGTTCCAGGGGATAAGACACCCTTTTCTGACTCCTGAGGGCACCAGAAATGTACGGGATATACATACATATATGCAAACAAAATACTCATATACACAGAATAAACAAATACAATTGAAAAACCTGCTACATTGTTAATTTATTATTATTATTACTGTTATTATTGTTAATTATATTGTTACCATTTTCTTTTCTTTCTTTTTCTTTTTCTTTCTTTCTTTTTTTTTTCTTTTCTTTTTTTTTTTTTTTTTTTTTTTTTTTTTTTTTTTTTTTTTTTGTATTTTGGTATTTTGAGACAGGGTTTCTCTGTGTAGTTATGGCTATCCTGGAACACACTCTGTAGACCAGGATATCCTCGAATTCAGAGATCCACCTACCCCTGCCTCCTGAGTGCTGGGATTAAAGGAGTGTACCACCATCACCCGGCCTTGTTGTGCACTCAACTTCATGGTATGTAAAATATATATCAGTATATATCAGTAGGATTGAAATTTTTAACAACTATAGAACATTGTCATTACATAGAAAGTGCTTTCAAGGTTGCAATCCCGATCAATCCCTACTCCCTGGAGATCCGCACTCTGGTATCAGTGAGCTGTATCTGCTCTTGAGATTCAGGTACAGTCCTGTGTAACAGAACAATGTGAATGTCTTAAGAAACATGGTTTTGTGCAAGCACTTGCTGTTGTGTCTCATAGGGCATGTGTACACTGGACAGCTGTGGCTCTCCTATGTATTGTGGCCCATGCGTGACTAAGTACCATTATAAGGTAGTTGACTATAAACAGATTATGAATTATTTACTCACTTTCATAAGGCTTTTTAAAAATTATACTCTGAATAATGTTTTTGACATTTGTTTATATTGTTGCAACAGTAGTTTGTGCATTTCCCCCTCTAAGTTTAGGATTCACTAGTTTTTAAAACTATATTTATTGGATGTGTGTATGTGTGTCAGTCAGCTCTCTTCTCCATCATGTCAATACGGGGGATTTAACCCAGGTCCTCAGGCTTGGCAGCAAGTACCTCTACCCGATGAGCATCTCCCAGGCCATGATTGACAACTGAAAAGCCATTTCCCTTACAGATGGACATTGTTCCAGTTGCAGGTTTTTTGTTTTTGTTTTACTTTTTTTTTTTTTTTTTTTTTTGGTTTTTTCGAGACAGGGTCTCTTGGTATAGCTCTGGCTGTCCTGGAACTTACTTTGTAGACCAGGCTGGACTTGAACTCAGAAATCCGCCTGCCTCTGCGTTTCCGAGTGCTGGGATTAAAGGCATGCACCACCACGCCTGGCTTTACTATTTTAAGTAGAATTGCTATTGTAGGGAGCTGTGAGAAATCGCCATTACAGGATGGCGTTGGCCTTTGTTGTTCATAACTATAAACAGTTAATGTGCGCAAGTGCAAGAGTAAATTCGCACCAAGTCATGACCCATCCCGGGGTGTACTTTTGAAATTATGAGCAAACAGCCAACCAGGTGCAGACACGCCACACTAGAACATATATAAGCTGCACCATTTCTGGGGCTCGGGGTCTTCCTCATGATGTAGCAATAAAGCTTTGCCACAGAAGAATCCGGTTGTCCGAGTGTGTTCTTGCAGGCGAGATGCAGCTCGGGACATGCTATGATATTCTTACACAGTTTTTCATGGACCTTTGAAGTAAAACTGCCGGGTCGTGGGGTTTTATTTCGTAGTTTAGCAATGAAACTGGTGGACCTTTTCTCTAGGTGATTTACCATTTATATCCCCAGGAGCAAGTCTGAGAGTTCTGGATGCTCCATGTCCTCACTAACTTTGGTATAGCCAGTCTCTTTAGCTGTAGTGTTGTCTAGGAGAACAGACAGCCTTCTCAACAGCCGGGCCATATCTCCAGCCCTGTTAGTTAAGATGCTTTTCTTTATATTTTTATGTACACGTGTGTGTCTGTACGAGTTATGCCACATGTGTGCACATGCCTACAGAGACTAATATTGGCTCTTCTGTAGTCAGGTGTTATGAGCATCCAGATGTGGGTACTGGGACCTGAACTTGTGTCCTTCCTCCTGAAGAGCCCAAGTGCTCTTAACCACTGAGCCATCTCTCCAGGTCCCTAGTTCAGCTTCACCCTGAGGCATGATCTAATGAGTTGAAGTTCATTCTTGACCTTTAGATAATTTGCTGAGAAGACTGGCTTTTTTTTTTTTTATTGGTACTTTTGTTGAAAATCAGACTGTCACTAATTATGCTGGTCTACATCTGGACTTCAAATTCTATTTGTGTATTTTCTCGAATTATCCAACATCTTAAAAGCTGCTCCTTATAGGACATTTTAAATCATCTAGTGTGACTGCTCTAGTCTGACTTTGTCCCTTATTAGCAACAATTTTTTCTTTTAATTATTTTATTAGATATTTTCTTCATTTACATTTCAAACGTGATCCCGAATGACCCCTATATCCTACCCCAACCCTGCTCCCCTACCTACCCATTCCCACTTCTTGACCCTGGCGTTCCCCTCTATGGTGCATATAAAGTTTGCAAGACCAAGGGGCCTCTCTTCCCAATAGTGGCTGAATACGCCATCTTCTGCTACATTTGCAGCTAGAGACATGAGCTCTGAGGGTACTGGTTAGTTCATATTGTTGTTCCACCTATAGGGTTGCAGACCCCTTCAGCTCATTGGGTACTTTCTCTAGCTCCTCCATTGGGGACCCTGTGTTCCATCCAATAGCTGACTGTGTTATCCACTTCTGTGTTTGTCAGGCACTGGCATAGCCTCACAAGAGGCCGCTATATCAGGGTCCCTTCAGCAGAATCATTCTGGCATGTGCAATAGTGTCTGGGTTTGGTGGCTGATGATGGGATGGATCCCCGGGTGGGGTAGTCTCTGGATAGTCCATCCTGTCGTCTTAGCTCCAAACTTTGTCTCTGTAATTCCTTGTATTTTGTTCCCTATTTTAAGGAGGAATGAAGTATCCACCCATTGGTCTTCCTGCTTTTTGGTTTTCTTGTGTTTTGTAAATTGTATCTTGTGTATTCTATTAGCAACATTTTAACTATTTCATGTCTCTTTTTAAAGTTCCACTTACATTTGGTTGGCTGGCTGACTTCTAGACAAAATTGCCTCTAGACCTTGACTGGGATTATGCCAAGCCTGCAGGTAGATTTCAGGACTGACATCTTAATAATATTGAGTTTTCCTACCTATTAGCATGTATGTATTTAGCTCTTCTTTAATTTCTCTCAACAACGTTTTGTAGTCTTTACACAGAAGACTGCAATACACATCTTTTACTAAATTTATTTCCAAAGTAGCACTTGAATCCTATTAGAAGAGTCTAGAATTACCAGAGGAGTGAAACTGAAGCCACAGCAGGACAGACAGTGAGGCGATGTTTGGCTTTGGGGCCTGTTGGGCATTGTCTTCCTCCATATGGCTATCAGAGTCAAGCTGATTGTGTGAAGGGGCATGCCAGTGAGAAGTCTGTGTCCTGCATTCTCTGTCCACTGAAGGGAGCACCTTCTGAGTGCTCCTCTCTGGATCCTGGTTGTTCTTCATGGGCCAGGCCCAGGCTGGAGGGGCTTGTGTGCCTTGCCCTGGTGGCCTCTGGTGTGTCCAGCATCGCAGGATCCTCTGCTTGTTGTCAGAACAGCAGCAGCTGAATGGCCTCTGTGAAGCCTGGCTTCATTGCTCTTAGTTGAAGACTAGAAAATGTGGTGGAATCAACTGCATGCTTGACCTGGAGGAGAAACAAAGAGGTGGACAAGGAGAGGCAGAGCCAGAGAGGGGGCTGGGGGACTTTAATGGCAGAGCTCTAATGTCTAAGTCCTGAACACTTCGGGGTCTGCCAGGCTTTTTCAAGGTTCCTGTGGAGGTTAGTTAAACTCAAACTCATGTGTTCTTTATTTCCACAAATGGCCTAGCAGCCTTGCCCACCCCTTTGCGTGAGCAAACTTGAGGGAATAGTTGCTTCTTGATTCTGGACATGCTAAGCTGTCTGCTGCCTCCCCTGGGGTCTTGAGTGCCTCCAGTTTGGAGTCTTTTATTTATTTTTTTCCACAGGTCAGTAGGTTCTTCCAGTATAAACAAAAACAAACATATATACATACACCCCCCAGGGCTGCTTCTCTCTGCCTTTTTGTGACACACAGGCAGAGAAGTTCTAGGAATGTTGGACTGAACCTGTTGGAGGCATTCTAAGTCAAAGAGAGGCTGTTGAGAGTGACCCTAAGAACACCTCAGAGAGCTGGGGTTCTCAGGAGAGGAGCTGGCAGTGAACTCTCGAGACTGCTCCCAACCTGAGCACACCTGTCCCCGTGCCACGTAGGGAAAAGCATGGAGCTACAGGAAAAGGATGTGGCTCAGAGTAGAAATGTTTCAGGAACTGTACAACCTCGGAACAGGCCTCCCACCTGCCCGAGTACTGCACACGTGGAGTGGACCTGTAAACGCCTTCAGAGCTTCCTGCACTGGGCACAGGAGTTCAAGGTCCACTTGATCCTGCTCTGACACTACCACAGGCCGGTTGATTATGCCTCCCCTCCCCCCTCCAAGAGTCGAGAACTCCAAAAGAAGACATTTTTTTTTTTTTTTAAGTCAAATTTTAAGAGCATCAATATTCATTGTAGAGAACTTCTTCTGGCTAAAGGGAGAAGGGTTGCCACCCCTAAACTGAACTGGAGCTGGCTTACAAGATCAGCCATTACCAACCCTACCCTATCCCATCCTCGCTGATGAGTGAGCTCTCCAAAATTAGTTGAGCTAGGCCCTCTGCCTCTGTGCAGCTCTATCCCCGAGAAAGTACCAGAAGGGAAGACACCGGGCTGGAGGAGAGCATGGGGGCTGCAGGCTGTGGGCGCCTACTCAGCTGCTCAAAGGAGACACCCTCCTCTCAGCAGAAGCTTGGAGCCAACTTTCTGTTTCTTATGACTCAACTACAGCTAATTAGCCAAACTGCCTGAGCATTCTTCAGTTTAATCCAAAGCTCTGCCCATGGTCTGCAGGCATCACCCCTCGGCCTCCTCCCCTCCCCCTGCACTTAAGGTCCCAGAGAGGGCTTGTCCTCTATGAGGCACTTTCCCTGTGCTTTTTACCAGGCCCTCTGTGATGCATCTCTCTAGGATACTTGCCTAGGGTCCAAGTGGGGAGCAGTGCAGGGGAGTAGGGGTGAGGGTGAGTCACTTCCACCATGGGATAGGAAGCATCCCATGTGGGTAAAGAAAAAAGCCTTGAGGTTGTTGAGCCTCAATCTGTTTGCCAGTCCCGACATGAATTAGCAGTGTGACGCTGGGCAGCTGCTTGGCTCGCTGGGGCCACAGTTTCTGTACGACAAATAGGAGGTCATGACGTCTCTTGTGCTAGATCACTGAGATTGTTGGGTGAGATACTGGAGGTGGAGGCAAAGGGTGTCAGACTGGCTTCCAGGGGGAGTTCAGTAAATGCTTCGGTCCTGGCTCTGCCCCACCCCCACCCTTTCTGGAAATTCTGATTTTCATTTGGCCCAAGGTCTCCTAAGCAGGTGGTGATGGGGTGGAAGGTCCAAATTTATGCGATGGAAAGTCTTGCTTCCTTTTGGGATTCCCACAGGTCCAGAGACTCAGTATGTAGACACGTTCTGCTACCTGAGAGGGTGGCCTGGGAAGGGACCACGTACACCACCTGTCACTTGTTTGCTTACCCTGATGTGTTTGCAGTTCCTCCCATTAGTCATTGCCATTTTCTATTGTCTTCTAGAACCATTAGGTACACCTGGAGAGTCTGTAACGGTCTGACCTTAGGAAACCCTTTTCTAGGGTGGAGAGCAGTACTGGGTACGCTGGTGCGTTGTCTCTCTCTGCTTCAGTACTTCATTGGGCCCTTTGAGAAGGAAATGGGCTGACTGACACTCAGAGCTGAGACTGTCACTTGCCTTTCTCCCCACAGGATCAGTGGGTACAGGCCCTGCCTGTAGCATGGCTTCACTGATACTTTATCTTTAATTTGTATTATACCTTATTTATTTATTTTGTATGCATGTTATGTATGTATGTATGTTCATATGTGGTGTATTTGTGTATATGGTATATGTGTGTACATGATGTATATATGTGTGGTGTGTGTATATGGTATATATGTGTGGTATATGCATATTTTGTGTCTATGTGGTATATATGTCTGTGTGTTTGTGGCATATGTGTATACACATGGTTGTGTGTGGTGTATGCATGTGTATATGTCATATTGTGAATAAAATGTATATGTTCACAAGTGTACACGTGAATAGAGTAGAAATCAATGTCAGGCATTTCCCTCAATTGCTCTCCACCTTATTTTATGAGACGAGAGACAAGGTCTCTCTGAACCTGGGGCTCTGTGACTAACTAGACTGGAAGCTCCAGAGATCCCCCTGCCGCTATCTCCCTACTCCTGGAGTCACAGGCATGGCCTCCACGTCCGTCTTTCCATGGTGGTGCTGGGGCTTGAACCCAGGTTGTCATGCTTGCACAGCAAGCTCTTTACTCATTGATTCATCTCTAGAGTCCCCTCAGCGAATGTGTTTGAAAAATAATGTGACCTTTGACATGATGCGTCTCCAACAGTGTTGGCTCTCCAGGACATATGTACGCTGTGTGAAATAAACCAGATGCAAGAGGAAGTGTGACATGACCCTGCTCAGAACGGGGGCTTAGGACAGTTAGAATCCCAGAGGTGGGCTGGGGCAGGACAGGGCTGGGCAGAGCTAAGGTTAGCGCTCAGTGAAGACAGAGTTTTAACATAGGCAAAACAAAATGATACGGAGACGGGTGGTGCCAGTCACAATGCAATTCGATAACTTGAATGTTATCAAATTACACGAGTTACACACTGCAAACAGGAAGTGTCACCATGTGTGTGTCTTGTTACAGCCACTGTGGTCTGTGTCTAGGTAATCTAATGAGCACTCTACATTTTTTAAACTATGAGATTCTGTTATTTCCAGAAAGTAATCGGGTGAACCAAGATGTGTGACTCCAAGAGGTTTCTGAGCTCGCTCCTTCTCCAGCCCAGGTCTCCTTGACTGTTGGCTCCACCAGACTTGTGAACTGAGTCCGGGGATGGAAAAGCAGTCACATGTCAGCTCCCAGGTCTAGGTTCAAATGGTATGCAATGACCTGGCTGTGTACCTGGATCTGCTGACTGCAGCTTGTACTCGGGCGGAAGACAGGAAGAAGTGATGGTGTTTGGGGCCACTTCGTGGGGGAGATGAGTGAGGGTGTATTCAGCAAGGACTTGATTCAGGAAGGTCTCCAAAGAAGGCACGGACACTGTACGAGGAATACCGGGCCACCCCTTGTGGGTCTGGACCTCATGACCTTGGTAGGATACTTGGTACAGCTCAAGGTGGGGCTTTGTGTGTCCTGAGGAGAACATCAGGGTGATTTCAGTGTCTTTCAACCAGGTCCAGCTCCAGCTTAATTTCTGGATTAAACTAGAGACCTTGCCTATAGAGTTAATTTTTCTTATCAGTAAAAGAGAGATAATAAAACCATGTTATCGGGTTTGTGGGATTAAGTTAGTTTTTTTTTTTTTTTCTGGTCAAGTGTGTGAGATATACCTATATCTGAATCTTCATCTCCTATCTATATTGGTAGAACTATAGTCCATGCCTGTGTCTGGTCTCCACACACATAGATATGTCAGAGCAGGAGAATTCCACACGTTTAAAAATAAGCCTTAATTATTAGTTCCTACAATTTGAAATTACACATATTTACTGATTTAGTGTGTTCATGCACATCTAGAGGTCAGAAAATACCTGAGGGAGTCCATTCTCTTCTGCTACGTAGGGCCCAGGGATTGAGCTCAGGGCATCAGGCTTGGTAGCCAGCACCTTTACCTACTCAACAATTTTACCAGCCCAAGCCTTGATTATTTATAGATTTTATTTCTCTGCTTTTCAACAAGGGTGTTTCGTCTGTGGGAAGCGGTGAGATCATCTTGGGTGTGTCTGGTGCCCTAGGTCTCCCTAGCCTGGCCTCTCTGTCAGAGTGTTGCTGGAACTGTGGGGCCAGAAAGGAAGATCTGGTTAGGGTCTAGGGATGGTCGGGGATGGGGGATAGGGTGGGGATTTGGGCTGTTGAAGCCTAAGGCTTGGCCTTTCTTTGGTCCCTGTGTCAGAGTCCCAGTCAAAAATCCATATCTCGGGGGTGGGGGTAAAAAAAAAAATCCATATCTCTGAGTGGCCCTATTTGCTGTCTTGCTGAGGATACGACGTTGCCTTAGTGTAGATGGATCCTCTGCCATCCCGGAGAAGCAGTTTGGGAGGCAATAGAGTCATTTGTCTCTGTCAGTAGAAGACGATGCCTTCTTATCACTGCAGGAGTATCAAGTATTGGTGACTTAGATATAACAGAACCCAAGAATGATTTGCTTGGAAATACACAGTTGGAAGACGCAAAGGGACGTAGCCCCACCCCAAGCCTCAACAGTCATCCCTGGTTCAGCTTGAGTCATTTGTCGGATCTCATGGCCACTGACAGCTCTGTGGGGACACTGAAGGGTGTGACACAAAGAAACTGAGACATAGTGAGACCAGGAAGTCATCTCAGAAAGCAATGGACTCCAATAGCTAACTTTGCAGAGCGCTTGCTGCACGCCAGGAGCCGTGAGAAAGAAGCATTTCAGGTCTAAACCATTTTCATATCTTCAGAATAAAACCAGTTATATCCCTTCTCAACATCTAGAGTCTATTTAGCATGTTCTTCAACTATAGGTAGCAACAAGCTACAGTATTTATTCATAAGGATGACTTTGACCCTGGGTATCCCAGACTGAACTGAAGAGAACTCAGAATGGGCCAAAAGGCTCTATTTTCTCTACTTCCGCTCAAGATTTAAATGGGAGTAGAAGTATCATTTTTTCGTTGTTTATGAGCCATGTTGGCATAATCACTGAAGAAAGATGTCTGGCTCATGGCCAGAGAGGCTGTGTGAGCAATGTTTCCAGGATTTTGCTGGTGGAAATTTCCACAGATATGTCTTCAGGGGAGGAGGCCAATTTATTGGATTCATATGAAACTATGAAAAGGGCTCTGATTAACTTGTCAGTTTCTCTCTCTCTCTCTCTCTCTCTCTCTCTCTCTCTCTCTCTCTCTCTCTCTCTCTGATGGAGCCCAGGGTCCTTTTTACAAGCTAATAACTCTACAAACCAGCTAAAAATGTACCTTTTTAAAATGCACAATTTAATGATTTTAGTTTTTTACTATTTACCATCATTGTCATTAATTATTTATTTAGATTCTTACTTACTGCCGCCTCAGGTAATCCAGGCTAGCCTCAAACTCATTTTGTAGCACAGCACCTTTCTAAATTCCTGACCCTTTTGCCATATAAGTGCTAGGGTTCTAGGCGAGTACCACCAGGCCTGGCCTCAGTGATTATTTTTAAACATTCACAAAGGTGTGCATGATCTGATTCTAGAACTTTTCTCATGTTGAAGAACACTTCTTAGCATAAATTCTCCATACTCACTGGCTCTGGTCATCAGGAGTCTAATTAAAAAAAAAAAAGTTACTATTGTAAGTGTGTGCATATGTGTGCCTGGGGTAGGGGCAGTGCTTGTGTGGAGGACAAAGAACAACTTTGTGGAGACCGATGTGGGGATGGAGCTCTAGGTAGTCAGGTGTAAAGAGCCTCCGAGCAGCGAGAGACCCCGGCAGTACAGGGGCTCTCCCCAAGCCTGGAGATTTGAATTCAGTCCCTGGAACCCACATGGAAAAAAGAGAACTGGCCCTTGCAAGTTGTCCTCTGACCTCATCATGAATGCCATGGCACACAGTGCATATGTGCACACGCACACGCATTAAATACATGAAATGGTGATGCACGCCTTTAATCCCAGCACTGGGGAGGCAGAGGCAGGTGGATCTCTGTTTTTGTTTTTGTTTTTGTTTTGTTTTTTTGTTTTTTTGTTTTTTGAGACAGGGTTTCTCTGTGTAGCCCTGGCTGTCCTGGAACTCACTCTGTAGACCGGGCTGGCCTCGAACTCAGAAATCCGTCTGCCTCTGCCTCCCAAGCTCTGGGATTAAAGGCATGCACCACAACTGCCTAGCAGGGATCTCTGAGTTTGAGGCCAACCTGGTCTGCAGAACAAGTTCCAGGACAGCCAGGGCTACACAGAGAAACCTTGTCTTAAAAAAAAAAAAAAAAATCAACCAATCAGCCAAAGAAGATAGTAAATGTGCCCTATGGATTTGCAAATAACTAATAATTTTGTTTCTACCTGGTCCATCTCCTACCTTTTGCTTTTCTTACTATGTTATTACATGACTAGAACAGTTCAAATGATATTGAGTAGAAAAAAGGCATTGCCTACTGTCACTCTTGTCCTGTTCCTGAAGTTCAAGGGGCCAGTGTGTGTGTGTGTGTGTGTGTGTGTGTGTGTGTGTGCGTGCGCGCGCGCGCGCGCGCTCGTGTTCTGGATTCCCTGGAGTTGGAGTTACGAGTAGTTGTGAGCCAACTGACATAGGTGTTAGGAACCCAACTCAGGTGCTCAGGAAGAGCTGTGTGTTCTTAATGACTGAGTCGTACCATCAGCTCTCTTGAAATCTAAAAAGTAGATTAAGAAAATCTCTAGTCTTAGTTTCTTGAAATTATTATCAATAGTTGTCAAAATTTTAGGACATTTTTGCATCTGTGGGCTCAGATCAAGTATGGTACTAAGTTTAATTACCCCGGATGATCTCCTATCCACTCCCATGGTGCTGTGGATTAAATCCATGTATACACCCAATTCCACATTACTAAAATCTCTAATATAATGACAGCCTTATATTTCTGGGATATCCGAGCTGCACATGAGAGGGAATATAAGCTAAGCACAGAGCTCTGAGAACACAGGCAGGACACAAAGGGGCCAGAGCAGGCAAGGTTTGCAGAGCAGAGTCTTAGGAGGAGGACGTGAGCTCCGGGACACTGGAGGTGACTTCGGAACCTTAAGCCTCTTAGACACAGAACAAAGGTCCACAGGGCCACTCAAGGAGAACCGGAGAACTCTGAACCATGTTATTCCTGGGGCTTGTAGAGGGGTGGGAAATGTTTGACTTTGCCCAGATGGAGTAGAAAATCCCTTATGAACATCTATAACATCCAGGAAACTTCAAAGGTTAACCCTAGCAGCCAGTGTGTTTCTAGAGTAAAGGCTACTGATGGCCTTAAGGAAACCTTTCAAAGGCAGGCGGGGTGGCCCACGCCTTTAATCCCAGCACTCTGGAGGCAGAGGCAGGCAGATTTCTGAGTTGGAGGCCAGCCTGGTCTACAAAGTGAGCTTCAGGACAGCCAGGGCTATACAGAGCAACCAAAAAAAAAAAAAAAAAGTTTTCCTCAAAAAAGATGCGAAAATAGATGGGGGGACTGGTTTAGAAGGTGAGGAGAATTAGAAGGTCCAAGGAGAGTAAGATCAAGTACATGTGCATGCATGTGTGAGTGTGTGTATGTGTGTATGTATATATATGTGTGTGTAAGAGTGTATGTATATATGTGTGTATGTGTGAAAATGTCACACGGAAAGCCATTCATATAATTAATATATGCTAATAAAATACTCTCATTATTTTTTTTTTCTTTAGAGCCAGGCATGGTGGCTCACACTTGTAACTCCAGCACCTAGGAAGCAGAGGTAGGAGATTACTATGAGTTTGAGGCCAATCTAGGGGATAGAGTGAGACCTTGTATGAACCCCCTCTGCAGACAACCCCAAGTTTTCTTAAAATACCCTTTAAGGGCTGTTGCTGTGTGACAGACAGAGTGCTTGCCTAGCATGAGCATGGGCCTGGACCTGATCCCAGCACAGCAGATGTATACACATACACATATGTATCTATGTCTGGACACATATATGTTTGTTACACACACACACACACACACAGAGTGAGTTCCAGGACAGCCAGGGCTCCACAGAGAAACCCTGCCTTGAAAAACCAAAACCAACCAACCAAACAAACAAAAACAAAAAAAACCCAGCCAACCAACCAACCAAAAAAAAAAAAAAAAAAACCCCAAACCCACACATACACTCACGTTTCTTTAAAATATAACTGCTGGATGATGGTGGCGCACGCCTTTAATCCCAGCACTCAGGAGGCAGAGACAGGTGGATTTCTGTGAGTTTGAGGCCAGCCTGGTCTACAGAGTGAATTTCAGGGCAGCCAAGGTTACATCATTTTTCCTCTAAGGAAACCAACATAAGTAAATAAAAAAAAGATAAGCATCAGGGATTTTTTTTTTTTTTTTTTTTTTTTTTTGCTTGTAGCAGGTAAAAAGGTAAAGACAGGAAACAGATTCTCGAAGAATTAGTGGAAATACTGTATTTTAAAAACAATCACCATGTCTGAGTTTCCTCCTGTTTGCGCTATCCCTCACACTGGTGAAAACAGCCCAGAACAGAGAAGTGATGCTGATTAGAACAGAAAGAAGAGCATGGTGGCAGCTGCAGCTCCTTAAGTCCCTGGAAAGGTGGCGTGTGGCCACTCAGTGGCCAGTGCTCTGAGGTGGTGTGTGGTTCTCAGGAGACGGAAAGGCAGAGGTCAGGCCTCTCCTCTCCACCACCCCTCCCCTGCACACCGGGAATCCTGGCAGTTACCTTGGATAAAGGGTGACCTTTGTACCTTGGACCTTTTACTTCTCCTTCCTAGGCAGAGAGAATGCAAGAAGACCCAAGGGACTTGGCTCCCTGACCCTGTGGGTCACTAGCTCCAAGCTGTACTTTCTGGATATTATAGTAGAGAGGAAAAGAATACATCTTGTTAAGCCACTGTTTCTTGGTGTAGTCCTCTAACTCTGTCCTATCTACTATGATTTGTTATTTGATAGAGTCAGGTAGTAATTAAACCCCTGACAAGATGACTTATAAAAAAGAATAGAAAACATTAATGAACAATGCAACTTTTTATGGAGGGGAAGAAGGGTTGTTCTGAGCAGCGCTGCCTTAGTGTGTACAGGCGCTTTGACAGAAGTGTCAGCAGACCAGTGGGTCCCCGAGACTTGGTCAGAAGGAGGGGGCTCATGAGTGGTGAGGTCAGAGGTCAGTTCAGTCCAAGGCAAGTGTCCCTAGTTTGTCTCCAGCTACCATCAAAGACTTCTCATGTACTCTTGGTGCTGGCCTGACAGGGTCAAGGTAGAGATGAGCCCAAGTGCTTTCATTTATTTGTGGTACGCTGGGAAATTCTGCAGAGAAACAAACCAGGAGTTCAGAGGGGCGACCATGGTGGTTACCAGTCAAGATGGCCACAACTGGGTGAAGGTGGACACTGCATATTATATACAGCAGAGATTGTAGGAGAGATTGTGAATATCATGAGAGAGTATGGAAACCCTTTTGTTAAAGTCTTTCACATTCAGAAAAAAAATGAATACATTTATAGAGGAAAATTACTTATAGGAACTGTGAAGGGAAAGCCATCATTTGTATGTGTGTGTCCGTAGTTAACATGTTCACATTATGCAGAAGTGGGGCCCTCCAGATGTTTGTCAGTGAAGGCACAGACAGATAAACAGAGTTCTGAGAGTATATGCCCAAACCTCAAGAGATAACATAGCCTTCGAAGGGAATGAACACTTGCTTTCTTCTCAGTACTGAAGCGGCAAGGATCATGGTCACCTGCATTCAGGAATTTGAGACTAGCTTGAGTGACAAGAGCAAGATCTTACCTCAAAACCCAAACCCAAGCCAACTGTGACACAACACATGCAACCACACAGTGTACTGGACATAGTATGCTACGTGGGATAACCTGCATATAAACTGTTATTGAGGTATTTACTTGTATGAGTTTTCTAGAATGGTCAGATTTATGTCTAAAAAGAACAGAGACTAGGCTGGGGAGATGGGCTCAAAGGATAAAATTCCTCTTGTAATCCCAGCACTTAGGAGAGAGAGAGAGAGAGAGAGAGAGAGAGAGAGAGACCCCTGCCTCAGAAAACAAGTGGCAAGTAATAGAGGAAGACACCGAACTAACTTCAGGCTTCCACACGAATATACACACATGTGAGCTCATATACAAGTGTGCAACGCACAAACAGGAGAGTTAGAAAGGGGCCAGAGAGATGGTTCAGCATTAAGAGCACGTACTGTTCTCACAGAGAACCCACGTTCAGATCCCAGCAACCACATCAGGTGGCTCACAACCACCTGTAGTTCTGCTCCAGGGAATCCATACCATTTGGCCTCCATAGGCAGTGTACTCCCACGTACATGTCTTACAGACACACAAGTGCTCACAGAACTACAAATAATAATTTTGTAAAAGAGAGAACAGGACGGATGTAGCCATGGACTTGGGGACGTTCATGTTTCATGGGGAGAGTCTGTGTTTGAGAGATGAAGTTTGGGGATGGGTGCTTGTTAGGTGGTAGTCGTATAACAATGTGAACACATTCAATGTCACAGTAACTGTACACTTAATGATTGCAAAGATGGTAAAGATTACGTTGTATGTAGTTTATCATAATGACTCATTCTTTTTCTTAGGGGTTTAAAGCTGGAAGACTTTCCAGCATTGTCAGGTCCCACGCTGATAGAAACTGAAAGCTGGCCATGGCATTCTAAAGCATCTAGGCTGGTTCCTTCTGTCCTTGTCCTACCTGGGAGCTTAAATGATAGAAGAAAGGTGATGCAGAGATAGGGCATGATAGCAAGGGCAGGCATGAAGCCAGGGATGCTGGTGTGTACCCATAATCCCAGCATGCAGCTGGACCAAGAGGATTATAAATTAGAAACAAGCTATTCATAAAGAGGGAGAAAGAAGCCTCTAGAAGGGCCCACTCTCCTTTGCCACCAGAGAGGCGGTGCCATTTCCTCCTGGAGCCAGCAGGGGCTTCTCTTCAGTTGCCCCACATGAACTGGGCTTTCTGACCTGGCCTGCTCTTGGATTTCTGTGGGAGTAACATCCACTTGGCACCAGGCTGAGAACAGGGCTCTGAGACAAAGCCACCTCCCTCTGCCCACCTTGCAGAACCTGTCACTGGGTGCTGCCTACCATGACAGCTTACTTAGAGAATTACCTGAGTCTCAAAAATGCACCAGGAATTCACTTGGGAGCATAGCACATTCCAGATCCCTGCTGTTGGGTGCCGCACCCAGATTCCAGAGGAGAACCTCCGCAGCCCCGGCTCCTCCTGCAGGCCTTCCCCAGCCTCTCAGGTGTATCTGCCTCGTGACTCTGGACCAGGTGCTGTCAGGCCGGGATGAGGCTCGCTCCTGCATTTCTGAGTGACATCCCCTGTTCTGGGCTAGAGGTGAGTTTCTTCTCCATCTTCAGCACACTTCTCTGACTGCCCCGACTCTATGTTGGTAGTAGACACAACCTGGTGAGTCTGTGTGACATCGTTTATCAAGGGCTCTCCAGGCACTTAAACTCCACCATCAATCTCCTAAGGGTTTCCCGTTGACCTCTGAGCCTCCTCTCAACCTGCCCTTCCTGTGGCATTTCCAGATGTTTCCTCTGGTGCCCTGTGTTGTGGCTTCCCTAGCCTGCTCACCCCCCACAGCACAGCCTACATTCTTGCCTGGGATGTTTGTCCTTGTGGCTCCTGGCCACCAAGCTTGTGGTATTAAAGTTATTCAGAGAAACAGAGCTGAGGGAGTCATTAGTCTGGAGATAGAATATCTTCCTCCTCAGAAAGCCATAGTCTTTTTCTCTTGAGACTTTCATCTGATTGGATGAGGCCTACCTACATTATGGAAAATGATCTACTTTATTCAAAGTCTATAAATTTAAATGTTAAGCTTCTCTAAGGGAAAACAAAAATCAAAAAACAATCCCCAAACAAAAATATTCCCCTAGGAGCATCTAGACTGGTGTTTGTTTCTGCCCCGAGGTTGCAGACCCTGACCTAGCAGACGGATACATTTATCCATCACACAGGGCTTCGTCAGGGCTTCCCTCCAGTGTGGTGGGCTCATAAGAGGCAGGCCATTAGTTAGATATTCACCACGCAGCAGGTACTGCATTCAGTTCTCTCTTTGCCTTTTTCGATGTAATCTTCGCTATAGCACTATGGTTTGGGTTCGTTTGTCGTCCTCAGTTTACGGAAAAGAGGGTTAAGGTTAAGAGAGGTTGAGTGACTGGTTCAAGATCACACAGGAGCTGAGGAGCAGATTGGGGGTCAGGAGCTCCGCCTCAGTGTTCATTGTGTCAGCTGCCTCTTTCGGAGCCCACACAGAACACCTTTCCAACATGGGCTTATGGACTGTTTAGCCTGCAGGTCTTTGAGGTCTTTTCCATTGCCTGCCTGTGTCCTTTCCCTACTTGCTGGAAACAATAGTAGTTTTGTTGCATGTGAGTAAAACCCCAGATTGCATGTGGCCAGGCATCTTTGACATCGCTTTTCTTTGTCCTAACTTGAATAGCTGGACATTTGTGCAAAGCCCTGACTCTGGCGAGGCACTCTGACTACAGGGTCCTGAGTCCTAGCGTCAGCCGAGAGGGAACAGAGAGGAAGCCTAGCCTGGCTCTGGGTTGTGAAGTCAAATGAGGTTAGTTAGCCCCAGGAGGGCACTGCGGCCCGGCCTCAGCAGAGGCCATCAGTCCAGTCCCCACCCTCTCTGGATAACCGAGTTGCTCAGGAATGTGATCTGAGCCCTGTCTTAGCAGTGCTGCCCTGAGCTCCAGCCCCTCTGACCCTCACAAACCACGGCTCTCATACTGGTTGCTCCAAGAGCCAGCATGCTGGCCTCTGGCCAGCCTTGGCCCCAGGGAATGGAAGCTACTTTCTCCCTGCCTGCCTCACCAAGGTCTGGCCTGAGGTGGCCTAAGGGACAGAGTGACTCTGTGGGCTTAAGTCAGCATTTTCCTTGAAATAAGTGGATAGCGTCTCCCATGAAAGATTTGCCCATCTCCCAACTCTGAGTACCTGTGAGTATGGTCTTACTTGGAAAAGATGCTTGGGCATTTGATAAAGCCAAGGACTTAATGATAAATCGTCTCCGTTTCTCTCCCCACCCCTCCCCGCCCTGCCCCCAAGTCTGGCCTTAAGCCTGAGTTCCTCAGCTTGCTGTGTACGCTCACGGGCCTCACGTGTAGCCCAGGCTGTTCTCTATTTGTTAGGTAGCTGAGGATGGCCTTCAGTTTCTGTCCTTCCTGCCCTGCCCCCACCACTCAGTGACAGGACCACAGCAGGGTTTATGCTGTGCTGGAGCCCGAGCCCAGGGCTTTGTGCATTTGTACGCACTAGGCAAGCCCACTGACTCAGCCACATCCTGGAGTTCTTTTTTCTTTTTATTGGTATTTTTTCAGGGAAAGATCTCACTAAGCAGCCTGCTGAGCCGTAGCGTGTGCCATCATACCTGCCCACAGGTATCCTGTAAAAAGTGAGGTGTGGGGTGTGTGCAGATAGGTATGAAAGTCAGACTGCCTGAGGGAAGAATTACTGAGAGGGGATAGAAGCTAGAGGGCCAAGGAAGTATCTTTTGTGGAGCCTGTGGAGGGAACTCTTGTTAGAGCAAGAGTTTTCCCTGGAATCTGCTAGCACCTTGATCTTAGACCTCTGGCTCCAGACTACGAGTGACTGTGAGTCTTTTGTTATAAGCTGCCACTGTGTGATTCGATAGCGGTCCTTATGTACTAATACCCCTCATCATGGGCTGCCCCCATGAGACAGTTTGGGCCAGCCTATTCCTTAGCTACACAGCCCTTGTTTTTGCCAGGCACCCAATAAAGATTGTGGGGACTTGAACTGGAAGAGACAGATGTACACAGGACACACAGCTGTGGCAGAGATGGGCTCTACGAACACTCCAAGTTCAAGTTCTAGGATTTGTGGGCCAAAGCCTGATTTCCTTGAAGTCTGGTGGAGGACTGAGGGAATTACAGAGGGACAATGGCAGGTACAGGATAGGTGAGCATAGATGGTGTTTATTGCTCTCAGGGCAGACAGAAAAAAATACGGAGCTAGGAAAACGTGGATTGTGAACCTGGGTACATCACAGCATGGTTGTGGCCTTAAGAGCTCTGCCTGCACCGTCTTCACTTCAGAGGCTGGACTGTCCTACTCTCCCATCACAAGACTATCATGAGACTCATAGGAAGGAGGTTAGACACAAAACGTTGACAAACTATGCTCACCAGTCCGAGCTATATCCACCCTTGCCACACAGTTATTATCTGTGTCCCAGTATCTTTGGACCCTGGAACCTTCAAAAGTGCCTTTGTGTCATCTAAATCAGGGGAAGGGGCCAGGGTAAGATCTCAGATTTTCAGCATCACCAAGGTTTGAATTGTGCTTATTGAAGAAACTTGGCTCTGGGGATGGAGAGGTGCTTCAGTGGTTTAGAGCACTTGTTGCTCTTTCAGATAATCTGCTTCAATTCCTGGTACTCATGTGGTGCCTTACAACCATCTGTAACTCCAATTCCAGGGCATCTGATGTCCTCTTCATCAGGGATGCACAGTGCACATACACAGTTGCAGGCAAATAACCATGCATCAATAAATAAATCTGAAAGGAAAACCCGGCTCTGAAATGGAGGATTAAAACTGTTTTTCAAGCCGGGCATGGTGGCACACGCCTTTAATCCCAGCACTCGGGAGGTAGAGGCAGATGGATTTCTGAGTTCAAGCTCAGCCTTGTCTACAGAGTGGGTTTCAGGACAGCCAGAACTATGCAGAGAAACCCTGCATTGAAAAACAAAGAACAAATTTGAAAATCTTTATTATTTTTAATTATTTGTGTGTCTGCGTGTGGGACTATGCACACGTGCCCTGGCACCTGTGGAGCCAGAAATGTCAGCTCTCCTGGAGCTAGATTTACAGACAGTTGGGATCTGCCCGATGTGGGTGCTGGGAGTCGAACCCAGCTTCTCCAGAAGAGCAGCAAGTACTCTTGACCACTGAGCCATTTCTGCAGGCCCAGCAGCTTACAATCTTGCAGCCTTCTGTGTCTCATACTATGGTCACTGTAGTGGCTATTCCTGGTTGTCAACTTGACTATATTTGGGATGAACTATAATCCAGAATTGGAAGGGTCACCAGTGACCCTAATCTGGAGGCTGGGAGATAGAAGTTTCTGACCTGGATCTTGGTATGGAGATCTTGAGACATAGTGGCTATGGATTCCAGAGGATTAAGACAGGGAGTTCTCCGAGTTCAAGGTCATCTGGGATTAAAGGTGTGGTGGCACACACCTTTAATCTGGGCTATACCTTCTGCTGGAGACCATATAAGGACATTGGAAGAAAGGAGTCTCTCTCTTGCTCTTTCGCCTGCTTGCCCTGTGGGACTGAGCAACTGCTAGATCCTTGGACTTCCATTCACAGCTGCTGCTGAACCATTGTTGGGAATTGGACTGCAGACTGTAAGTCATCAATAGATTCCTTTACTCTATAGAGACTACCCATAAGTTCTGTGACTCTAGAGAATCCTGACTAATACAGTCACCAAGTGACTTCCTACAGCAGCTATACAGGGGCCTGGTCACTTGGACACCTGCATTTCCTCTACCCCACCCTGCTCTCCCATCTTAGACAGCTTTATGGTGAATTGCAGTGCCAGCTCCAGGCTGCTAGAATATGAAGAGGGGTCAGGTTCTTTGTGCTGGACACGCGGATAAAAGTGTGTCACAGAAGCCGGGCCTGGTGGCGCAGGCCTTTAATCCCAGCACTCGGGAGGCAGAGGCAGGCGGATTTCTGAGTTTGAGGCCAGCCTGCTCTACAAAGTGAGT
>NC_034601.1:705702-706969 GCF_900095145.1 Mus pahari | reverse complement strand
CTTAAAAAAAAAAAAAAAAAAAGTGTGTCACAGAACAGTTCCGGGCTCATTCCCATGAATCTCAAGAACTTGATAGTCCTGTTCCCCCAAATACCTGGTTATAGAGGTGTAGGGGGGTGGTGGTGGACAGTCGTATAAGGTGAGAGGTGAAGCAGGAGAGGCATAAAGAAGAAAGCTCAGAGGGACCGGAAATTTTAAAGTTGCTCTCTCCTTGTAATGGTGCAGAAAGTGGGGTGACTTTGAGTCTTAACTAACGTCTGCCTTGCCTGCTTGCCGTACACCTTTCAGGGTGTTCCCGCCACACTATGTGTCTCCATGCCACGCTCTTCCCCCCGACTGCTTTATCTTTGAGTGCATTACCGCATCCCCCACCCCCACCCCAGAACATACCTTTCCTCGTGACCCTAAGTCGGTTCGCTTGTCAGGGTTCTTGCTCTGCTGAAGACAAGTCCCTGCCCAGCCACGCCCCTGTTCTTCCCTTCCAAGGTGGGTCCTTCACTTGGGCAGCATCGCTATGTCTAGCTGTGCTGGGCTGCAGAGGAGCCCTGGCCATCCAGGCTGTCGGTTGCTTCTCTCCTGAATGTTCTGGGCCTGTGATTACTCTCCTTCTTAAGTGGAAAAGCACAAACAACAACAACACCAACAACAGAAAATTTCTTCTTTTTTTTTTTTTTTCCGGTTTTTCGAGACAGGGTTTCTCTGTGCAATCCTGGAACTTACACATCAGCTGGGTGGTGGTGGTGGGTGTCTTTAATCCCAGAACTGGGGAGGCAAAGCAGGTGGATCTCTGAGTTTGAGGCCAGCCTGGTCTACAGAGTGAGTTCCAGGACAACCAGGGCTACACAGAGAAACCTGTTTTGAAAAATCAAAAAAAAAAAAAAAACCAAAACAAAACAAAACAAAAATAAAAACAAAAAACAAAAAAACAAAAAACCAAATCAAAACAAAACAAAATTACAACTCTACTTCAATATTGTTGCCTTAAGTAATAGTAATTTTATGGTTTGTTGTTGTTGTTTTTCCTCTAAGACAGGGTTTCTCTGTGTAACAGTGCTGGCTGCCCTGGCCGAACTCAGACATCCTCCTCCCTCCCCCTCTTCCTCCCCTCCCGACCCCCGAGAGCTGGGATTGTGTACTTCCACTGCCCAGATTTTTGGGGGGTGGGGTGGGAGGGCTTGAGACAGGGTTTCTCTGTGTAGCCCTGGCTGTCCTGGAACTCACTCTGTAGACCAGGCTGGCCTCGAACTCAGAAATCCGCCTGCCTCTG
>NC_034601.1:701090-705607 GCF_900095145.1 Mus pahari | reverse complement strand
TTACTTTCTTGGGGGCTGCCACAGTAACAGGTGTCTCACCCAAAGGAAACTTTTTTTTTTTCACAATTCTAGATCCAAGAACTCTGAGACGAGTTTTCAAACAGCCGTCTTTTCTCCCTCTGTCTTCCCTGTGTACCTAGCTGCAGGCAACTTTCTTCCTCTAAAGCCAATCCTTTTGGATTTTGGATTAGGTCCTACTCTAATGACCTCACCTCTTCAAAGACTCTCTTTTCCAGTGCATTCAGTGCTGAGATGTTGGGGCTTAGCCCTTCAACAGATAAACTTGGAGGTAATTTGAACCAGTCCATCCAAACACTGTTACACTTGTTAAGTGTTTCGCTGAGAGGCGCCATGTTTGCTATATTCACATTGTATGTATAACTGTCACCACCATCTGTCTCTGAAACTGGGCCAGGGCCAGATACTGGTACCATGGACAGACCTTGTCCGTGGTGGACTGTGAATGACTGCAGCAGAGCCTTGAGCATGGTCGTCACAGGTCCTGGAATCTTCCTGTTTGTCAAGGACTTTCACAATGTCCCTGTTAGAATTTGACACCAGCTCAGTGATAGTGTCTGTGCCATGAGGGTCAGAGCACCCCAGACTGGTGGTAGCTTCAGTGTCGAGGAGACTGTTTTCCACCCTTGATTGTAGCCTGGTGTGGCTGTGAGGTAAGGAAGACTCCTGGAACTCCATCACCTGGGGAGCACTGTCCTGGGCTCTGCTGGCCACGCATGGCTCCACACTGAAGGGAATAGCCTATTGGTCTTCCTTAAGGGTGCTGGGATCCTCTTCACTTGTTTTCTTGGTTGTTCTGCAAAACACCCATGTCCCTGGAGGGCCCCAGCCAGCTAACCCCCAAGAGGGAGTCCAGCCCCCGGTTAGCCAGCTCTCATCTGAGGAAGCCATTTTCAACCCCATCCACAAAGTGAGCTGCTCCTTAGTTCTCCCCAGATGGTCTACCTCCAAAGGTGGACTGGATCCTACATAGCCTTGACACCTTCTTTGTTCTGTGGTAGGGTGAGGCATTCCAAGGCATTGTCACACAAGTCACACGAGTCCTCTGTTAGTCTCTCAGGGGACCATAGCTACAGAAATGTGATGAGCTCTTGCCCCAGAGCCTTCCTGTACAAGTATATAAAGGCAGTTCTGAAGTATCAAACACAAAATAAAAACTGAACGAGTGCCTGTTATGTAGCTGTCTACTTTTGCTCAGCATAATGTCTTCAAGGTCCACCAGTGTAGTGGGGCCAGAGCTTCTCTTCTTTTAAAGGCTGACTCACAGTCTGTTGTATGCAGGGGAGCAGTTGAATCTTTTAAGTTTATTTTTAGTTTACCAACTCAGCATGCTGCTTTGAATATAGTGTGTGGGGCCAACTGTTTAATTAAGTTTGGCGAACTTACCTGTGTGGGACTGGGGTGGGTCCTGAAAAAACTCTAGCTATTCGGTACCATTTCAAGGACCAAGACTTTCATATTTAATGAAAATATAAAACAAAATCTGGTAGTTTCTAAAGTATGGCAGATATAGCTTAAAAGCAGAACTCTCATTTTCTTTTTTTCTTTTTCTTTTCTTTTCTTTTTTTTTTTTTTGGCTTTTTTTGAGACAGGGTTTCTCTGTATAGCCCTTGTTGTCCTGGAACTCACTTTGCAGACCAGGCTGCCCTCGAACTCAGAAATCTGCCTGCCTCTGCCTCCTGAGTGCTGGGATTAAAGGTGTGCACCACCACGCCCATCTCTCTCTCTCTCTTTTTTTTTTTAAAGGTTTATGTATTATGTGTGAGTATACTGTAGCTGTCTTTAGACACACCAGAAGAGGGCATCAGATCTCATTACGGATGGTTGTGATCCACCATGTGGTTGCTGGGATTTGAACTCAGGACCTTTGGAAGAGCAGCCAGTGCTCTTAACCACTGAGCCATCTCTCCAGCCTGAACTCTCGTTTTCAGTTGAAGAGTTAATACCCAAAGAGCATCAGGGTGCCTAGAAAGTTACTGAGCTCTTCCCAGCTACCTGAGTTGGTCTAAGTGGGAAGCTCTGAAAAGTCTTGGTATAAGCAGGAAGTAACTCAACCCTCATGTTTACTTCCAAGACCAGGGTTTGGGCTAGAAGGAACTTGTACCCAGTCCCTGTGGAGAGAGGCAGGATAACACAGAGGGACTTGCTCTTCCTTTGTCTTTGGAGAAAGCAGATTGAATCGTGAACTTGCAGCTGCGAGAGTCTTTAAGAATATTTTGCTTCTTTTTTCGATTGTTGCTTTAAGCTCCCTCCACATGGAAAATGGGCACCCTAAGCCAAAAAGGGATGAAAGGTTGAAAGAAAGAAAGATGGCCGGTAACGCCCAGATACTCTACATCTGGCTCATAGATTGGTTATGTGTTTACCACTGGGGCCTGGATGTGTCGGGTGCTCTGGGGACAAACTCCACACATGATCACGAAGAGCTGATGCAGGAGGATCTGTGAAACACTTCATTTCCCACCTCTGGCCATCTGCTCAACTTCTCCCTGGTATACACTGTCTTTGAGGAAGACAAAATTCTTTTCTGAGTGATGCAGAATGCTGAAGGGAAACCTGTGAAGTATAACTCCTCCACGTGAGTCGGTAGTGTAGCTTCCCAGAGCTTTATTCCACAGATGGATGTCTCTTTCAGCACCACTGTAGACTGCTAGAGAAGACCCATGTTTGACCATTGCTGTGACCACGTGGAACCCAGATCAAAAGCAAGGCCTGGAGATCTGCTGACTCCGCCAAGGTTAGCTGTCTTTTAGCTGCGGCTAGAAGGATACAGTTGTTGCCTTAAATGACATGGCTGTTCCCAGAAAACTATAGAAAGAAAGGTGACAGATAACCTCCAGATATTCTATATCTGGTTCATAGACTGGTTGTGTGCTGTCTTAGTCAGGGTTTCTATTCCTGTACAAACATCATGACCAAGAAGCAAGTTGGGGAGGAAAGGGTTTATTCAGCTTACATTTCCACATTGCTGTTCATCACCAAAGTAAGTCAGGACAGGAACTCAGACAGGGTAGAAATCTGGATGCAGGAGCTGATGCAGAGGCCACGGAGTGATGTTACTGGCTTGCTTCCCCCTGGCTTGCTCCACTTGCTTTTTTTATAGAACCCAGGACTACCAGCCCAGGGATGGCTCCACCCACAATGGGCCCTACCAACCTTGATCACTAATTGTGAAAATGCCTTACAGCTGGACCTCATGGAGGCATTTCCTCAAGGGAGGCTCCTTTCTGTATGATAACTCCAGTTTGTGTCAAGTTGACACCCCAAACCAGCCAGTGCATGTGTTTACCACTGGGGCATGGATGTGTCGGGTGCTCCGGGGACAAACTCCACACATGATCACGAAGAGCTGGTGCAGGAGGAGCCGTGAAACTCTTCAGTCCCCACCTCTGGCCATCTGCTCAACTCCTCCCTGTTTTAAGCTTATGGCCATCAAGAGCCCCAAAGCTAGTCATGGAAATGGCTGGGAAACATCTTGGAGTCTTACACAGGCCTCTGCTGTTCACTGCTTAACAGAAAGGCTGGTCTCGCTTCTCACAGCCTCCTCTACATAGTGAGATCTACGAGACCCACACAGGTGATCTCGGGGCGGGGGGTTGCATATGCACTGACAGGTGTGCACACATGTATGCACTGACAGGTGTGCACACATGTATGCACTGACAGGTGTGCACACATGTATGCACTGACAGGTGTGCACACATGTCGAGCGGGAGGAGGGTGTGAGGTGTTTTGCTCTGTTACTCCTTTTCTTTTTGAGACTGAACTGAAGGCTTACTGTCCCCCAGGACCAGTCTACCTCTGTTCCCCAGCAGTGAGGTCAAAGGCACGTGTGTGTGCCCTTGCCCTGCTTTCCTGAGCTTGCTGGGGATTCAAACTCGGGCCCTTACGCTTGGACAGTAAGTGCTCTTACCTACTGAACCAAGTCTCTGTCTGTGACTTTTGTTGTCATTGCTTAAATTATTTTGAGACAAGGTCTTATTATACAGCCTAGATTGACCGGGGTTCTGTTCGCCTAGCCTCCCTAGTGCTGGAACTACAGGCCTGCACCATCAAGTCCGTCAGAGCTGGGTTTCTATCATGACTGTCAGGAAGCACCAGAACATAACAATGCATTGGAAGAGCAGAGATCTCCAGAGAGAACTGCAATGGCTGTGTGCAGCCTGTGGCCAGCAACTTAGTCTCAGATGCTGCTTATTGTAGATGCTAGTATGTACTTTCTCTTGGAGTTATTTGTTCAAAATGTTTATTGGGATTTTTCTGGCTTATGACCATGTATTTGAGTGATGGTAATGACTAGTTTATACTACCATGTGCTCAGTGCAGATCTGAATTTTGTTTTAAAGATTTATTTATTATTATACGTAAGTACACTGTAGCTGTCTTCAGACACACCAGAAGAGGGTCAGATCTCATTACAGATGGTTGTGAGCCACCATGTGGTTGCTGGGATTTGAACTCAGGACCTTCAGAAGAGCAGTCAGTGCTCTTAACCACTG
>NC_034601.1:683144-700846 GCF_900095145.1 Mus pahari | reverse complement strand
ACACACACACACACACACACACACACACACACACACACACACACACACCCCACAGCTTAGCTTCTCATGCGGATGCTGGGGCTTGCATGGCAGGCACACTTTTGCCACTGAGCTCCTCTGACTAAAGGGTTAGATGCTGCAGGTTAAGACTGTCATCTGCCCTTTCCAGCTGAGTGACAGTGGGCTGGAAGAGCTTTTATTCGTGAAAATATGATTAATCCAAGGATGATACCCTGCAGACATTGCCAAGAGGGTGGGAACATTCTAAAGCAGAGGGATCTGCGTAATCATTCTAACTAGAGAATGTCAGAAAGGGGAAGCAGACTGCGGGGATCATTCAAGAAAAGTGTCCTGAATAAAGGAATGGAAAGACACCAGGAAGGACCTGATACAACGGATGAAAACAGACCCCCCCCCCCCACGCACCCTGGTAAAACTTTACAACCTCAGGGAGAACTTACAGAGGACAAAGAACAAGTTCCAGATCAAGGGTCAGGAGTGAGTCTTGCACCTGATCTCAGAGCACTGATCTGGGAGCCACAAGATTCTTGGCAGCTCAATAGCACAGGCCAAGAACGTTACTTCTTAGTTCCGATTCCTTGCCTATAAAATGGCACAGGGTTGTGTAACCTGAGTTTCAGGGTCCTTCAGAGCTTTTCTGAACAGAAGTGGAAGGAACTTTCAGTCTTCAACTGGTCTTGTGTTATCCTTGGGAACCCAGAAGCCCCTGGGCTCTTAGGATGCTGAAGGTTTGCTCAAATCTGCTGTGAAGTAGGGGCTTACCTCCCACCTATCCTCTGGTTTTATTCACTCCTGTTAGAGTCATCACACAATAGTTCTTTATAGTTCAGGCTCTTGTGATTTGAAAGAGCTTGCATTAGGCTCCCACTCCATTAAAAAAACTGTCTACAATCTAGGTTACTCAGAACAAGAACAATTTATACCCTTATGATCTGGAGTCAGAGTGGCAGTGGGGCCATGCTCCCCCCCCCCTCTGTGTGTGTGTGTGCGTGTGTGTGTTTTATTTGTTGAGATGGAGTCTTGGGTTCTTGTTGATGCAGTCTTGGGTTCCTTAGAACTCAGGGAAATCCTCCAGCGTCAGCTTCCTGAGTGCTGGGATTACAGGTGTGAACCGTAATATCTGGCAATACACACCTTTTTTTTTTCTTCTTTCTTTCTTCATCTCGGCAATACACTCCTACTGAAGGTTCTTGGGCAGTGGCTCTCAGCCTTCCTAAGGCTGTGACCCCCTTAATACAGCTCTTCATGTTGTGATGACCCCCATCATAAAATTATTTTGTTGCAACTTCATAACTAATTTTGCTACTGTTATGAATTGCAATGTAAATGATAAGCAACTAAAAGGGCGTGGAACCCACATTTAGAAGTGGTGTTCTAGATCTTTTCTTGCTTCTCCTACCTCTGGTAGCACCTGGCAGTGCATTACTTGCTCCCTGTTTCCTTCTTCACATGGCCTTTCCCCCATGTTTCTCTGTATCACTTACTTTTCTTATGGGGACATTAGTCATTGGATTTAAGCCAACCTTGATCCCGGATAACTTAACCTTCATTAATTACATGTGCAGAGACCCCGTGTCTCAGCCAGGCTTGGTGGTATGTCGGGTTTTTTTGTTTGTTTGTATGTTTTGTTTTGTTTTTCGAGACAGGGTTTCTCTGTATAGCCCTGGCAGTCCTGGAACTCACTTTGTAGACCAGGCTGGCTTCGAACTCAGAAATCCGCCTGCCTCTGCCTCCCGAGTGCTGGGATTAAAGGCATGTGCCACCATGCCCGGCGGTGGTATGTCATAGCAACATTCAGAAAGTGTAGATAGGATTGCAAGCCTGGTTAACTCCTGAAGTTCCCTGTGCACATGAATTTTTCAGGATACTGTTCAAACCGTTCCACAACTCCTGCAGTTTCTCGTATTCATTTCCCAGTTTGTCTGCTGTCAGACATGGAATGGGATGACAAGAGCTTAATAGACACTCAGTGGGAGCTGGGGCAGGTGACAAACCTGAGCGATGGCATCGTGTCTTACACTGACCCTCCAGTCCTCCTCTAATCTTTCCTTGCTGAAGCCACCAACCAGCCCCTCCTTACTTTGGAACACAGTCACCCGAGTAGGCTTGTCTTCCCTGATGCAGGAGATCACACACACACCCATCCCAAATTTTAGTTTTGGGTTCAGAGCAAAGCCTCAAGTGTAGGTAGAGAAGAGCTGCCAACACATGAATATTATATAAGGTGTTGCTTGTCCTGCTTATTAAAAACAGCCGAATCTGGGTGTGGCGACACATGCCTGTAGTCCCAGTACTTAGGAGGCAAAAGCAAGAATTTAAGAGCCAACTATCTAGCAAATTCAAGGCCAGTCTGAACTACTAGAGACCTTGTCTAAAAAAACTAGAAATAATAAGTAAATAAAAATAAAGGAAGTCAAGAGTAATTATTTTACATACATCTTATTTCATGTATTTATTCCCTGAAGACTTGCTGGGGGGAATGTCTGTAGCTAGTTTGACTACTCCTGGATTATAAGAGAATCTGTGAAAAATGTGGGTTGTCTTCGGTCAATCTTTGCGTCTTTGTAACAACTGGCCCTGTCAACCTGAAGGCAGCTCCAGACTCAGGAACACCACCTAGAGCAGGAAGTCAGTGATGGAAAAGTATGGTGGCGTCTGGCAAGCTTAGCCTCACTGCTTGGATGCACAACTTGTATTGGCAGCCTTGGGCATGACTCAACAGAAGCAAGCTGAGTGCATCTTCCAGTGGGTGGCTTTCCAAGATCCTTGCTCTCCTGACCATCGAAATAACATAAGCACTGCTAATATCTCAGGATCTGTCTTAATGACTGCCCAGAACTCAGTCAACATGCTACTTTCTCTGAAGGCTGCGTGTGTGTGTGTGTGTGTGTGTGTGTGTGTGTTGTATACATGCCTGTGTGTACCTTCCTACCTATGTGTGGAGACCAGAGATTGATGTCAGGTGTCTCTCTTAGTCACACTTCCCTCTAATTTTTGAGACAAGTTCTCTTACTAACTCTGGAGCAAACCAGCTTGTCAAGACTAGCTGTGCAGTGAGCTCTGGGAATCCCCCTGCCTCTGCCTCCCCAGTGCTGGGGTTACAGGTGTGAATTTTCTCTCATCTTTCATGTAGGTGCTGGGGATCTGCACTCTTGTCCTCGTGTGCCCACGGTGAGCATTTTACTGACTGAGCCATCTCCCAGCCCCTGCTTGACTTCTTACGCCTTGGCATCAAAGTTCTCAATGAGCAGGGAACCTTACAGATGAGCGAAAGTGAGATCAGAGGCAGCAGCAGGCAAAGCTTTCTGTAGGTGTTTGTAGAGTTTGTCACCAAGTGCACCCTGAGTGAGGATTTGGCAGCACCATGTGTTGGGTGTTTGGAGAAAGCCATTACATCAATCCGATACATCCTAGATATGAAGGCCTTTGTACTTTGTGGAGGTAGAAAAGTCAGACTCTTCTGAAGATTCCCCTGGCTTTTGGCATTATGATAGCATGATTAATATGATTAATATGATTTTTTTGTTTTGCAGAACTCGCTGTTCCATCCAGGCAGAGTCAATTCTGTCCTCATAACCCAATCGTCTTTCCATGGCGTAGTAGAGATTGGGATGCACATGACCTTACTGAAGGCTTAGTGTACAGTGCTGGTACCAAAGTTCCAGTCCCGGAGGGACTGCAGAATGATCCACACCCTAGCCTGGAGGTCAGGACATCTCTGGCAGCTTGTAGGCTTCAACAGCAGGGAATGCAGCTTCAAGGCTTCCAGAAACACACAGAGGAGAGAAGGAAAGATGCAAGCACCTTTATTACCCACGTTGAACAACGTTGCAGGGTAAAGTCAGGAGTTTGAAAGTTGCCATAAATGGTGGGTGCACTGAAGTGGTTTGTGGGAGGCAAGGAGAAGTGCAGACAGGTGAGCTTTCCCATCTTTTAAGGTGACCAGGTAGTGAGGTAGCAATGCATTAAGGGAGAAAAATGGAAATGGTGAGACTAGTTAATCTGAGCCTCTCAACCAGGGTGGGTTGAGAGGAGACAGGCAGGACCTGTGCTGGGTCACAGTGAGCTTCAAAGTCTGTCAGAGCTTACAAAGTCTGATGTCTGCTTTTAAAATATGAACTTATGATTGCCTTTTGTGGAACTTTGGGCATGCTACTTTCCAGGTCCTGTAGTGAGGGGCAATGTCTTCCTCAGGGGGGTGTGGTCAACAGTAGGTCAGGAGGAGAAGTGCTTGCTGGTCTCTGGCACTGGGACGCTTGCTCAGGTCAGTATCAGCTGACCACCATTACTTGTTAGCTATTGGTGTGTTCTCTGCTTTTCCAAACCTCAGACACAAGAGGCATCTCAACATAGTTCCTGCTCAGTAAACACCTATCTTTAGCTTTATTCTGAAAAAATTTTAGAGTTAGAAAAATGTTGTAAAAATACTAGGGGGTTCCCCTGTGACCTATACCCAGCGTCCCCTAATGTTAATGTCTTGGGTAACCATGGGACATGGGGATGCCATTAAATGAACTGCATGTTTCACTAGCTGCCTTCCCACTGTTTTTTTTTTTTCCCCTTTACCCTTTAATGATAATTTGCCCCTTACTTGTGACAATACCTTAGGCTCTGTGTTTGGTGACCCTGGCACTGTGAAGAGCACTGGGCAGTTTGGTTGTGGTGTACTTCTCAGATTAAGTTCCTTCCTAAGATGTTTTCTCATAATTAGGTGGAAATTTTGCACTTTGAGCTGGAATAATCAGCAATGACACGTTTACTTTAAAAAGTTCCTATCTGTTTATTGTGGTGCAATACATACTGCCTAAAATTTACCATTTATGCAGTTGTACTTATCATTAAAGCAATCCAAAGGCACTAGTACGTTCATGAAGTATACCTACTACAGAACCCAAGGCGTTGTGGTCTCGCTAGTTCCAGACGTTTCCATCACCCCGAAAGGAAACCCCAGGCTTGATAGTGTAGTCAATACCTAGTTCTTCATAAAACTGCAGCATCCATCACCTGTATTTTCACTATAGATTTGCTTGTTCTGGGCATTTCACATTAATACAACCATACAGCATGTGGCCTCTTGTGTTTGGTTTCTTTTACACAGTGTGTTTCAGAGGTTGTAGCAAATGTACTTACTTCACTTTTATAGTCGAATAATATTCGGTTGTATAGATAGTCTATATTTTACCTCCCTATTCCCGAATTCCACAGTGACTGTGGACGTCTGGGATGGGCCCGAGAGCTGTGGGAAGGAAGGGTCAGTCCTCTGTGGTTGCAGAAAAGCACTGAACCGTGTGGCAGCCAGGGTGCGACCAGGTAATATAGAATTGTGTTTATTCAGGCCAGAGTTTACACAGACCAATGTAGAACTTGGTCATGGGAAGCTGAGTTCTTTGAAAGTTTCCCTTGTGGAGAGGGAAAAACAGTTGTTCATGTTAAGGATGAGAGGACTTCAAAGACGGGAAGATAACTTCCCCAGGGGTTGGCAAAGGTGGTCCTCAGTGGTGCTCGACTTTAGAAGCTATCTGAGGTGGCTTGGCTGGCCATGATCATTTCCATCCCCCAGCAAGTTCAGAGGGGCCTAGCGCCACTGGGAACACGCCTACATTGTTGGCAGAAGGGGAGGGAGGTCACAATCGGGCAAAGCCAGGGGCTGAAAACTTCGATGTATCCAAAAGGTAAACTGCGCTTAGATGCTTCCTGTGCGGACTTGGGGGCCCGGCTGCGGGGCAAGCAGTCAGAGGCAGCCAAGGCCTCAGTAGAAGGCGGAGGCCTGGTGCCCACAGCAGGCGGCCCAGGCGCGGAGCGGCCCGGGGCGGAGGGCGGAGCCCAGAGCGCGTCCGCCCGGCTCCGCCCCGCTGCAGCCCCGAGCCCGGCGCGCGCTCCTAGGCGGGGTGGCGCGCTGCTGGTGCGCGTGTCCCGGACCCGGCGGTGGCGTGCGCGGGCCGCGCGTGCGCGCTGCGGCAGAGGAGAGGGGCGGCGCGGGCGCGCGTCTGTCAGTGACAGCGGGAGGGGGAGGGGGCCGGAGATGGTGGTGGCGGCGGCTGCGGCTGCTGCTCTTCCGACATGAGGCAGCGGCTGCGGGAGAGCGGGCGGCGGGCGCAGCCGCAGCGGCATCTGTAGCTCGGGCAGGGCCCCTGGGGCGTGGGCGCGGCGTGCGGACGACCGGCGTGCTGGCCGGCCGGCGTCGCGGGAGTCAGGCTCTGCGGCAGCCCGCACCGCCGTCCGCGGAGGGGCCCGCGCAGTGCCCCGAGCTCGGCTCTGGGCGGGGGTGCGGCGCGTTCGGCTGCGGGCAGCAGGCCCTGCTAGACCGGCCGCTCCGACGGGCGGCCCTCGGGCTCCGCAAGCTCGCGAGCAGGGGCGCGGGGCAGGGTAGCCGGCTGGTGCTCAGCGGCGCGGGGACGGGACGCGGCCAGAGCCGCAGGTCGGCCCGCGCGCTTTGACGCACCGGGCGCTGCTGCGGCAGGATGAAGCGCTGCTCGCCTCGGGCCGAGTTGTTTTTGCGAAAACTGCTCCCGGTGCCCGGAGCGCTCAAGGTCTGAACTTCCCTCTGGAGCTGCAGTTGGAGGCGCACGGGGAGAGGCCACCAGCGGGCGACGGCGCCCGAGGGGAGCGCAGCGCTGCGCTGCCTGGGACCCAAGACTCAGCGCGGCCGCGGCACGAGAACCCCGGGAGCACCAGGTACGGCCCGTGCGGTTCTCGCTCGCCTTGGCGCTTTTATTCGCCTTTATGGGCAGTTTTGGCGAACATATGGTGCCTTCCCAAATGGCTCGCCAGAGCTCGCACTCGCGACAAGCACAGGTCGCGTGGCCCTCCGGGAGTGTGTGTAGTCAGGCCGCTCTAATTCTGCTGGTTTTGCCTGCAGGTACCCCTGACCTGGTCGGGAAAGGTTCCAAGAGCTTGGCAACATGGCTTCCTCACCCCACCAACAGCTGCTGCATCACCATAGCACCGAGGTGAGCTGCGACTCAAGCGGAGACAGCAACAGCGTGAGGGTCAAGATCAACCCTAAGCAGCTGTCCTCCAACACCCACCCGAAGCACTGCAAGTACAGCATCTCCTCCAGCTGTAGCAGCTCGGGAGACTCAGGGGGCCTTCCCCGGAGGGTTGGCGGCGGGGGTCGCCTGCGCAGACAGAAGAAGCTGCCCCAGCTGTTCGAGAGGGCCTCCAGCCGGTGGTGGGACCCCAAATTCGACTCCGTGAACCTGGAGGAGGCCTGCCTGGAGCGCTGCTTTCCGCAGACCCAGCGCCGCTTCCGGTACGCACTCTTTTATGTGGGCTTCGCCTGCCTTCTCTGGAGCATCTATTTCGCTGTCCACATGAGATCCAAAGTGATTGTCATGGTGGTCCCGGCTCTGTGCTTCCTGGTGGTGTGTGTGGGCTTTTTCCTGTTTACTTTCACCAAGCTGTACGCCCGGCATTATGCGTGGACCTCGCTGGCTCTCACCCTGCTGGTGTTCGCCCTGACCCTGGCTGCGCAGTTTCAGGTTTGGACACCTCTGTCAGGACGTGTTGACAGCTCCAATCATACTCTCACAGCCACGCCGGCAGCGGACACTTGCTTATCTCAAGTGGGAAGCTTCTCCATATGCATCGAAGTGCTCTTTTTGCTCTACACGGTCATGCATTTACCTCTGTACCTGAGCTTGTTTTTGGGGGTGGTCTATTCTGTCCTTTTTGAGACCTTCAGCTACCATTTCCGAAACGAAGACTGCTTCCCTTCCCCAGGCCCTGGGGCCCTGCACTGGGAGCTGCTGAGCAGAGCCCTGCTTCACGTGTGCATTCACGCCATCGGGATCCATCTGTTTGTCATGTCTCAGGTGAGGTCCAGGAGCACCTTTCTCAAGGTGGGACAGTCCATTATGCACGGCAAAGATCTGGAAGTAGAGAAAGCCCTGAAAGAGAGGATGATTCATTCCGTGATGCCGCGGATCATCGCGGATGACTTAATGAAACAGGGGGATGAGGAGAGTGAGAATTCCGTCAAGAGGCACGCCACCTCCAGTCCCAAGAACCGGAAGAAGAAGTCCTCCATACAGAAGGCACCGATAGCATTCCGCCCCTTTAAGATGCAGCAGATAGAAGAAGTCAGTATTTTATTTGCAGACATTGTGGGTTTCACCAAGATGAGTGCTAACAAATCTGCTCATGCCTTGGTAGGTCTACTCAATGATCTGTTTGGTCGCTTTGACCGGCTGTGTGAGGAGACCAAGTGTGAGAAGATCAGCACTCTGGGAGACTGTTACTATTGTGTGGCAGGGTGTCCGGAGCCCCGGGCAGACCATGCCTACTGCTGCATTGAAATGGGCTTAGGCATGATAAAAGCCATTGAGCAGTTCTGCCAGGAGAAGAAAGAAATGGTGAACATGCGTGTTGGGGTTCACACGGGGACTGTCCTGTGTGGCATCCTGGGCATGAGGAGGTTTAAATTTGATGTGTGGTCCAATGATGTGAACTTGGCTAATCTCATGGAGCAGCTGGGAGTGGCTGGTAAAGTTCACATATCCGAGGCCACTGCAAAATACTTAGACGACAGGTATGAAATGGAAGATGGGAGAGTTATTGAGCGCCTTGGGCAGAGTGTGGTTGCTGACCAGCTGAAAGGTACGTGCTTTTCTTTGTCTTCTCCCTTCCCATCCTGTTTGCATTCCATGGTATTAACAATAATTGAAAAACCTCTTTCCAGCGATAGTGTCTGGAGGCAGTTGGCCGTCTCGGTACACCTGACTGTGGGGAATCAGTGTGCCTTTTTTTTTTCCTAGTGAGTCAGATGTTATAGACCTAGTCACAGTGCAGACAGGAACACAGAGACAGGGCTGACCTAGATGAGTCCTTAGAAGGAGGGAAAACTTTGAAAACTCACACCCTGCCTGTTGGCTACGTTGGCTACGATGTCTCTGAAGTTGGTGGAAAGCCAAGTGAGTGCGTGGGTATCAGAGTATCAGAGACCTATGAACGTTACAACTTTTTAGCACTTAAAGAAATTGCCCTTAAACCCCACGTAGATGTAGGATCCTGGAGAATTCGACATGTGTTCCTGTCAGTGTGCAGTCAGCCATCTTCCCCCTATCTGCCTTGCTTCACACTCCCAGATTTCAGAACTCAGAACTCCACAAACTACCAGGTGTTTGGAAGTTCTTCCTTCCTCACATTTGTATCTGGCTCTTTGTCCTCAGGTTTTTTTTTTTTTTTTTTTTTTTTTTTTTAAGACAGGCTTTCTCTGTGTAGCCCTGGCTGTCCTGGAACTCACTCTGTAGACCAGGCTGGCCTTGAACCCAGAAATCCACCTGCTTCTGCCTCTGCCTCCCAAGTGCTGGGATTAAAGGTGTGCGCCACCACCACCCAGCTTGTCCTCAGTTTTAAGGTCCTTGGTGTTCTTGGAATTTTTGCTGGGTTACATTTTACTTTTGTTTATTTTCTTATTTTTATATAGAGCAAAAGTCTTTGAGGTCCAGAATTTGGGTGTATAAAATGGGTCCCAGAACAAGGATCCTTAGTGATCTGCTACATTTCTTGTCCCGTTCCCTGCACTTTCAACAGTCCCTGTATTTTACTGTCTTCTTGTTGTTGTTGGTTTTTGGAGACAGGATTTCTCTTTATATTTTTGGCTATCTTGGAACATGCTCTATAGACAGTCTGGCCTCAAACTCACAAGATCCTCCTGCCTCTGCCTTCTGAGTGCTGGGACTAAAGGCATGCACCACCACTTTATAAACCTTCAGGATTGAGGGAACATTTATTTTAGAAGTATATAGCATTAACATCAATTTTGAAAAGCTACATTAAAGCAGTATTGTGTTTTGTGGTACCCAAATGTGGAATAATTACACAATTAAAAAAACCCCAGGAGAGGGAACGGAGGGAGGAGAGGTGGTGGTTTAAATCAGATGGGGAAATGAGAGAGTGGCTGAGTTGTTCTTGTACCGGCTGTCTGCCTTATAGCACTGCAGGGAGTTCTGTGGGAGTTTGTGATCTGAGCTCCCTTGCCATTTATTCTTCTCTGGCCAGCGTGGGTTTTCTTTCTCCTGAGTTTTTATTAGTTGTTAAGCAATTTATGGACATAGCAGGAAAAATGTCACCAGAGAATTCCCTTGGTCTAGAGAGATTTGAATGTGGGCATTGACCAGCTCACAAATGATGCTTTGAGTTCCCTTGGAGAGATCTTGCTATGACAAGTGTCTTTCCAGTTATGAATGTGGCCCCTGCTTTGGGGCTTTATGGTATCAGTGGATGTAAGCCCTCCATGACATTTGGCATCTTTCAGACCAGTGGTTTCAGGGATTGTAGCACAGTTGTAAGCTGTGTTGCTGGACTGCTCTGCATTGCAGTGCATGTAAAGATTGAATGTGTTGGGTCACAGGACAGTGAAGGCAGTTTTGTGAGGTGTACTTTGTGTGACATATAGCATTTGGACTTCAAAAATAACAGTAGGTGTTACTTATAGACCCAGGGTCTCAAGGAAATCTCCTCAAGAAAAATTGCAAATAAACTTAACGTTCCAATTAGTGTAAATTTGGTAAGTTAACTTAAAAATGTTTGTAGATGGATGGAGAAGGGAAGAAATAGAGGACGGGAAGGGGAAGGCTTGGATGGGCAGTTGTTGATTTTTAAGTTCAGTATTCTCTCCCTGAACCATTTTCTCAAGACTGATTTATTTATTATTTATTAATTTCATTTCCTCTGCTCATTTTGAAAAAACACATGGACAGGACTGTAGCAATACCATCTCTCTGCCCAGTCCCCGACCCCTTTTGAAACTGTCTGCCTTCTATGCTTCTCTCACCTTCGTATTTTGGAATTGTGGCAGCATAGCAGGGCCACCTCTGCCTAAAGGATCTGAATGGAATGCTGATCTCTTATTTCTTCACATTCATATTTTCTCCCTCTGTTTTCCTTTGTCTGTCTGTCTATCTGTCTCCCCCCTGATTATGACACGCTTATGTATGTCCACCACTGTGAATGGACCGTGACATTCCTGGCCTTGGCAGGCTCCTGGTTGGCAGGGTTGTTGCAGAGTGTGTTTATATGTTTGGGACCTAGAGAGAGGCACATGCTTGAGGGAGTCCTGAGCCTAAGCTCTAAAGATGGGCAAAGGAAGTACACTGAGTACGGAGCAGCCGGCTTGGGCCTAGGCTGTCATTCCTGTTTCTCAGTAGGGTTGGGTCGTTGGACTCAGTGCATCAGGACTAGGAAGGCAATGGGTGCCCTAAAGAGTTTGGATTTGATCCAGACTCTCAAATGAGGGAAGGATCCCCTGTTGGGGCTTATGTAAAAGGCCTGGTGATCTCAAACTGAAAACTCAGTTCTGGGGCTTCTAGCCTGGAAGGAGCCTGAAGATGAATGTACTGTTTGAACAAATCCTTGGTGAGGGGGTGGGGGTGGCCTGAGGGGAGGTAGCTGCACTGTCAGTGGAGATGAGGGTCAAGTGCCAGCAGTATTAAGATAACGGGATGGGATTCCAAGCCAGGCTTAATCAGAGGCTGGGGTAGGGTGTGGCTGTTTCACAGTTTGAAGGTGAAAGAGCCTTTCATGTTTCTGGAGCGGACCTGGGGATCTTCTGGAGTGAGGAAGGGTTGGTGTGGTGTGGCTGTGGTCAGAATGGAGGGAGAGAGACCTGGCTGAAGAATATGATCAGGTCTGGAATGACTTATGACTACAAGAGGGTACAAACGATAAAATGTCCTGCTCTCATCCTATAGGGGCTGGGTTTTGAATGAACAATTGGCTCTCTAGTCTCCAACAGGGGAGTTTGCTAGTGGGTTAATTGAGAAGCTCAAGATTTTGGAAATAATCCACACAGTAATAGCAATTATGAAACCAAGGTGAGACAGTTAAATATGAGCTACAGGAAGAATGCTCCTGCTGTAGTGTTGAGATAAGCCTCAAAGCTAGAGAGATCCTGGCCATTCTTATGTGCTGTGACCAAAGATGAGGACTGTTATCCAGAGGTTTGCGTCTTCCTGTGGTAGATGAAGAGATGGGGCAGAAAGTAAAACTTAGAACTTGCCTCCAGCTGCCCTGTCCCCATGTGGATAGTCTTAAGCGTTGCAGAAAGAACTCCTAGTTGCCATTGCACCGTTAGTCATACAGATAAAGACATTTCCCCAAAATGTAGGCTGTGGAGCCCCCGGGAGAGCAACTCAGCTTCCACCACATACGTGCTTGGGTAACATCTCCCAAACACACAGAGACACAGCCTACAGGAAGCAAGTGGCTTAGAGAAGCTGAAGCAGAAAATGTGGCCTCATAGCTGGCAAAGGAGACAGTGGCCAGCTGTGGAGCAGCAGGGAGTTCCATCTGTCTGTGTGTACGTAACGTGCATATAACCCCGACTGGGCTTAAGCTTGCAGTCCTCCTGCCTCAGCCTCTCAAGTGTTCGGATTACACGCATGTGCTGCCGTGCCTGGCCTTTTCTATGACAACCTTGTCAAGCCCCGTGGGACCAAATTACGTGGTTTTAAGTAATTTGCACACAGCTGTTAATTCCCAAGATAAGCTTTTGAGTGAATTAACTTTTGGCAAGGAAATTAAGAATACCGTTTGCTGAATTTCTGATGGAACGCAGAGGAAAAGAAGGTAATATTTTAGGGTAGAATTACTAAGAACATAGAACACTAAAAAGAAGATTCCTAATAATTGTGTTTCTGCTGATGGGCCAGAGTTGACGCTCAATGCCACACTGTGCTTGGGTATGATGTGTCCGAGCCTGTTGGCAGGCGGTCATGGTTTTGGTGTTTCTGGTGGGAATTTGGTGTGTTTGTTTTCGTAGTCACCATTCATCTGTGTGACTACTCTTTTGGTGATGACAAGAACCTGTTGGCCACAAAAAAAGTGGGACAAAGCAGCACCACATCCACTGGGCTCTGGCATTCGGGGCACTTCAGACTTTCCTGAACAGGGTCACCAGACAGACACCAGAGGGGTTCTATAAAGAGAAGGGGCTGAGCTCCTCAGGGGGGATGCCTGGCCTGCACAGACGAAGGGATGGGACAGGGGAAGGGGCAGGCTTCCCCATGGAACACCAGAGAACGCCGAGGTTCTACTGAGGAACCTGGCTCGCTGTGTCCGACCAGCCACCCTGTGCCTCAGCTCAGAATTCGTGAAGGGAGCTCTAGTGGGCTTTTCTGCTTTTGGAAATTGGGTGTTTACTGTAACCTTCACCAGTGCACTGGAGTGTCCGGTACCCTCTGTGCTGAGTCGGGGGGAAGCCTCAGGTCCTTGGAGTCGGTGAGAATGTCAGTCTTCTTCCTACTGCAATAACAACGGGGCAGAGGCACTAGAGACTGACTGCCGGAACCATGTAGATTTAAGAACAGGGTGAAGAAAGCCCTAGGCCTGGGACATTTCAGTTTATGAGGCTTTCTCAGAGCTAGTAGCTCAAAAGCATTTGGTCTAAGGTTCTCTTTACACTCCTCAATTATTGAGGTCACTATTTATCCATAGATTTTCTTTTACCACATTAGAAACCAAAATAGAGAAATTTAAACAAATATTTTGAATTTAATTTCAAAATAGCAAACTACCATTACATTAATATAAACAATATTTTAATAAAAACAAAAATATATAAGAAGTAACTATTTTCAGACATAAGGAATTAGTGAGAACAGGAAGTCTGTTTTGCACCCGACTGCTCTTCCGAAGGTCTGGAGTTCAAATCCCAGCAACCACATGGTGGCTCATAACCATCCATAACAAGATCTGACGCCCTATTCTGGAGTGTCTGAAGACAGCTACAATATACTTACATATAATAAATAAATACATCTTAAAAAAAAAAAGAAATGTTCTAAAAGTTAATCTGAGAAATTATAGACTCTGCACAGTGGAAACCCGCTGTGTTAGCCTTCCTAGTGTCCGACTGTGTTGTTAGAACCGCCTCAGTGGGCTCTGTCCCTGGGTAGTGAAGGACGTGTAGCACATAGCACATCTCTTGATGCATATGAGGCCTTGGGAAGTGAAGGGCCATTGTATTGAGATCACTGTGGGCATTTTTCTTTGACTCCATGCCAACATTAACAAGCAGGAGTTTCTTAAAGCTTCGTGATGACAAGGAGCCCTGGGCCTCGCTCTCGGCTTCTTTCATATGTTGTCACAGGATGTTTCACTGGGTCTTTTAATGAATTTTCTGTGTAGCTGTGACTTACGATGTGCATTGGTCATTTGGTATGAAGACATCCTAAGTGATGATATCAGGACAGATGTGTATAGTGTATAATACTGAGCAGATGCTGACTCGGCAGTGTCTGGTATATGCTCTCCAAAGTTCTACTCCACTTCAGAGTCTGAACTTCGATCATCGACAGCAAACACTTTTGATGTCCTCGAAGCGACAGCCTTATTGTGTTAGTTTTTCAGAAGTAGTCTGGCAGCACTCAGGTTTGTCTGTAGTTTGTCTGTAGGTCAAGTACAGATGATGTTCCAGGAGAAAGGCCACCAATTCAGCTTGCAACCCCTAGCTGCATAGTGGCTCTCCTGGCAGCCACGGGACCTTGGCTGGCATAGTGCTGGAGGCGTGTTTCCTGTTTTATCACAGAGACTACTAAAAAGACACACACTCAAGGTTGAGCTTTAATAGTCATTAATTATTACTGCTTCATCAGGACATTCTTCAGCGAGGCTGTTTTCCTCTGCATGCGTGGCGTGGTTTAGAGGGCCATGACAGTACAGTTTGGTCCTCTGCCTTGTGTAGCGCACAGCATGCGTGTTTTTACCCCCTGTAGCTATTGTAACACCATGACACGCCTATGCTGCAAAGGCAAATGAGGTCTTCAAGACTTTATGAAAATAGTTTTACCCTCACAAACATCCTGCTATGTGATCACAGAGATTCACTGCTAGCAGGGTTTGTCTCTACCATGCATGGTATTATGGACTTGATCTGCAACACTGTATAAAACCAGGACCAGTGGTTAGGCCTGTATTCTCAGCATGCAGGCTGTGGCAGTAGGATCGGAAGTTCAGGGTCATCCTCAGTTACATAATGAGTTTGAGGACCGCCTGAATTAGATGAAGCCCTGTTCATACACAAAGAAATAGAAAAGAAAAAAAAGGCAGTGCTAAGTGTATATTGCCCAAATAGGCACATGACAGGCATTTTTCATCTATTGTGGAAGGAGCTAGTGACTTTAAAGTTCAAAAAATTCGCTTTTTCTTAAAGCTCCTCTGTGAGAACATCGGTGTTGTTTTGCAGCTTTTGAGAGTGCCTACTCTCTTGCCATGTCATTTAGTGGTTAGGTGCCGTGTCTCTTCCCTGCGGGATCTGGACAGGCCGCCGGGGAGCTGTGAGTGCACAGAGGGCGGATCCTCAGGCTGTCGCTCAGGAGGGGAGAATCAGATGAGATGATTCGAGTGATCAGCATAGTGACTTATTTACATAGTGGCATTGGCCATTCAGTCCCAAGTCTTCCCCTCTGGGGCAAGTTATATTTTGTCCTCACAGAGGACTCTTCTTTGCTACACTCTGTCTGGTGAACACTGAAACCCAGAACACACCAGGGACTGGGCCTGAAGGGCAAGTGTCCAGACTGCAAGCCCTAACGCTTGCTCTGGTTACACTGTAGCAGCTGAGCTGGGCAGCTTCCTCACTGCAACCCCCTGGGAGCTCACCAGTATTGTTTTTGGGCAGCTTCAAGTCCCTACAGCTTTGAGGTACTTACAATGATGTGGCCCTAGATAATTGAGGAATTATGGGAAAATTCTCAGCTTTTCGAGCCTGGAGATATGGCTGAAGTTTAAGCAAAAGCTGTTATTCTACTGTAAACTCTTTTATTTATCCACTAAAGTTCCTACCTTTGGCAAAGCATGGACAAAGACCTGGTGATAGACTGTGGTCCTCTCCTGGAGTATATGACCTGGATGTGTGAGGAGCCACCAGTCAAGTGACCATACAACAAATGTGTACCAGACTTGCCAGTTTTATATTATATTTATATTATTTATATTTATACTTATATTTACATTTATTTATATAGTGCCGAGCTAGACAGATTCCTGTTGTCTCTATTTTGTAAGTCCTTTGAAGTGAAATAGGGAGAGATTCAGTAATTTATAATGTTCAAGCAACCAGAAAGAGTTACCAAGTGGTTAATCCAGTACTTAAATCCAAAGGAATGTATCAGAAAACAGTAGCACCCACCTCATTGAGTTATAGCAATTAAATGTTGAGTCCATGTCAAGTGCTTAGGAAGGACTTGGCACACAGTAACTCATCAGAGACCAGATCCAGCAGCTGAAGGTATTGAACAGGGCGATTCTCTTTCAGCAGTGCCCAGAGCGCTGAGCCACCCCTCTACAGAACACTCCATTTTGATACCCAATTTGTTTTTTTGTTTGTTTTGTTTTTTGTTTTTCGAGACAGGGTTTCTCTGTGTAGCCCTGGCTGTCCTGGAACTCACTCTGTAGACCAGGTTGGCCTCGAACTCAGAAATCNGCCTGCCTCTGCCTCCCAAGTGCTGGGATTAAAGGTGTGCGCCACCAGTTTGTATCATCTTAAGCATGTGGGGCCCCACAGCTTGGCTGCCGTGTCCTTTTTCATGCAACCCCAGTGGCTTATGGTAGATTTTCTTCTCAGTAGCATTTTTAAGTAACCAAGAAATTATAGGTATTGAAATCTCATTAATTCAGTTTTTCTGATATGTTTATACAGAAAGACATCTAAAGTTTACCCTCTCCTGTTTTGAAAGGAAAATTAATAGCATATGCATGTTTACATGAAGAAATAAACTGAGAGGAAAGCCACGTACATCTCCAAGTTACTGGGAAGCTCTCATTTGCATTCCTGCAATCGACAATTATGAAGCAACGTGGCTTTTATTTTTACAGTTTCTTCCCACTAAGGTCTGCTGAAGGACATGTGTCTGCAAATATAGATAAATGGTGGCAGAGATCAGCAAAAGAAAAACCCTACACCAAGATGAAGATGACCTGTTTGTAGCTGAGAAATATACTCAGTATAGCTATGGAAGGTTCCGGAAGACAATTGCAGTAGTTCCCTTCCTGGGATCCTTGCTCTGAGCAGTGCCTCCTGGGAGGGAGTGCTGGCCTCTCATTTCCCTTAGGTGTTCTGTGTCTGACTGACTTATTCGTGAGTGATTTCTCTCCACCCTGCTACACTGTTTTGAGATAAGGGTTTTTTACAATTTAAGCACTACTGACATATTCTAGCTGCTCGGTGGTCACACAGCAGTGGTCACATAGCCCTCTGTCTTCCTCAGGGTTTCATACCTGTGGACTTAATCAACCTCAGATAGAAATTATTCTGAAATTAAATTGCATCAGTATTGAATATGTACAGCCTTTTCTTCTTGTCTGTATTCCCTGCATAGTCTAGAATAATGCCTATTTACATATCATTTATAGTTGGTATTGTATGTAATCCAAGGCCCACCAGGAATACATGCATGTATTATGTGCAAATGCTGTGCCTTTTTATGTAAAGGACCGGAGAATTTATGAATAACACTAATATCCATGGAGTTTCTGGAGACACTCCACAAATACTAAAGGATCTCCATTTGGTTTTGAAAGTTTAAGAACCACCTTTTAAATGTCTTAGAGAAGATGTAAAGTGAAAAATAATTGTTTAAAAAACAAGCTTAATTTTTCTGTGAGCATGCTAGTGTTTGTGTCTGAGTGTGTGTGTGTGTGTGTGTGTGTGTGTGTGAGAGAGAGAGAGAGAGAGAGAG
>NC_034601.1:673523-682429 GCF_900095145.1 Mus pahari | reverse complement strand
AGGAAAGCACAGGACTAGGGACAGCCTGGGCTGTGTGACAGGAAAGCACAGGACTAGGGATATGGAAAAGGCAGGCTTCGTTCACTCAGGCGATCTGCAAGCTTTACCATAGACGTCTCAAGAAGTGTATTTATCTTGAGTAATTTAGTATTTGTGATAATTCTTTATTTGTCATTATGTACATAAAACCCATCATTATACACTCACTTACCTCCCTTTTGGGGAAATAAAGCTTCAGGTTATTTGTTTTACATTTGTTTTACAAAATTTCCAGGATTTTTATGTAATGTTAAATTCTGTTCAGTTTCTTTTTTCCTTCCAAAGTGGGGAAAAATGCAATACAGAAATCAGCTTTTCAGTCATTTGTTTTCATGTTTGATTTATTTGTGATATAGTAGCTTACTTTAAAAAAAAATCTGATCTAGAGGAAGAAAACCTATAGTCATCTGATTTTTTTTTGTATCCAGATATTAAAATAACATTGTATCACAAAAGCTGTGATGTTTTAAGTAAATGTTTATGATTGATTCAGTTAACTTTACATTATTAAGTGTGACTGCTTACAAGTGCAGGTGGCACTGTATTTTGTGACTCTGGGTGACTGAGTTCTTATCTCCAGAAGTTTCTAAGGTCATCTCTGTTCCTTTATGTCATGTCAGGGTGCTGTTTGGTGGCTGGGGGTGGGGCCGTCTGCGTGGGAGCATTGTTACAGAGTTATCAGTTGTGAGGGAGCGTTGCTCTTCTAGAGCAGCTTTCCATCTTAAGATACTCTCCGCCCCCAAGGTCAGCACATTTGGCAGAGTTCTCCCACTCCTGCTTAGCCTTGCTGACTTTCAGATTTCTCTTGTTTATAAAATAGAAACTCTGAACTGGCTGAGCTTTAAGGTCCCCACTGTCCTCTAGGAATAGCTGAGATTCTCTCAGGATTGGAAAATGGTACTTTTCTTAATTCAGAGACGTGGTTTCCCCTTTGTCCATTGATTTAAACTATGAACCCTCATTTAGACAAATTTAGCATAGGGAAAACTCAGATTTACAGAACCACTAAATTATGGGGTATGTTTGAGATTCTTAACTTCATAGAGGGTTCTTTGCTTCCTTTAAACATAAGTAAGGTTGAATTCTAGAAGTATAAATTTACACATGGGTTTTTGGGATTACATTTGTTATACAAAACAAGAATATCCCATGAGGACCCCCACTTCACTTTGAAAGTTTGAGAACTGTTTTTGAAATAGCTTGGGGGAACTGAGAAGTGGATATGATTGTTTAAAGGATGTGTTTCTCTCCCTCTCCCTCTCCCTCTCCCTCTCCTCCCTCTCCCTCTCCCTCTCCCTCTCCCTCTCTCTCTGTGTGGCAGGGGAGGGGTAAGTAGGGTAGTGGGCGCGGTGGGTGCCTATGAAGAGCAAGGGGCAGTCTTGGGTGTTGGTCTTTGTTTCAGACAGAATCTCTTCGATGGTGCTGCCTGGGGGCTTCTGGAGACTCTGCTTCCTTGCCGCCCACCTTGCCTTAGGAGCACAGGGGTTCCCCATGTGTGCTCCTTAGCCTGGACATGAGTACCTGAACATCATGTCAGAAAGAGGCCAGAAGATTAGTCGTCAATAAATGGATTTCATGGTGTTGGCAAGTTTTTCCTTAGTAGAACGGAACAAATATTAGACTAATAAAGTTGTTACTAGGTGTGCCACGCATAAGGCACTTGCTTCTCATGCCTTTATCCCCCAGTTTGGCTGCCATGTATAGTAAGTCAGAGACTTGGTGGTCTTCCTAGGAGTCCCCAGATATACTGGAGCTCCGGATATTATAAAGATTTTTTTTTAATGTTCTCTGTACATTTTGCTTCACTTCAATCACTGATATAAAACATTTGATCCCCAGCTTCCTACCCTCCCCTACACACAGTGGGGAGAATGTTCTAGGAGCGAAGAGAGAGCCTTGAGCTTGCCATTGGGCACCACCCTCTGCTTTGTTTATAGTGGTTTGAACCTTGCCTTTCTCTTCAGTGCATTCCTTATCCTTTCTAAGGAATAGCAAGGGCACTCCTGGCAGGGAATGTAACACTTGCTGTGGTTTGCAAGGCTAGTGAAATAAAGTAGCAAGAGGGAAGTGCCCTATTTGGTTTTGAAATACAGTGTTGTCATTGAGTAGTACCTTCGTCCCATGACCTGTGGTCAGACTTGAACTCCACGGAGGTCCAGGTAGTGAGACTGTAGCTGTCCTGAGAATGCAGTTGCTCAGAGCCTGCCAGCCTGAGTCCCGGCAGACATCCAAAGTGACTGATGGTGTTCCTGTCTGTTTGCAAGGGTTAGAACCTTAGGATTGCCATGCAGACAAGATATTTCAGGGGTGTTTCCTTGTCTTTTACACACATTTCCCAGAGAATTTCTCAGCCGGAATAGTTTAGCACAATGTTCTTTCTGGCTCGGGAGAGAAATTTTTTATTATGAGTCCTTTAAGAGCTGAGGGTTCTAAGATGTCAGCTTGGTTCCTCTGCTGTGGGAGCTCAAGTGGAAATGTTTGCCTTCCCAGCTCTGCCCATGCTGCTACTTTATTTATAGCAGTTGAGTTTCTGATGCCTCTCCTGGAGAAGCCCTTCCCTGCAGTAAGGTTTCTGTCTCTTCCACAGCCTTGGCTGAGGTGTGTGGACTGTCAGCAAGTGTCCCTTGGGTGATACATTTGAACTTTTCTTTGATTTACTTTTTCATATCAGAGTTTTTTTAGAAACAATTTTCATGGCATGCAACTTGCTTATATAAAGCATTCAGTAAATGTTTCCCAATATGTACTTATTTATTTATGTGTATGTATATGGGTGCATGTGTGCCAAAGCATGCATACAAAGGTCAGAGGGTAGCATGTGTGAGTCCTCTCCCTCCTTCTACCATGCGGGTCCTGGGGAGAACTTAGATTACTGTCAGCCTTGGCTACATGCAGTTTACCCATTGACCTGACCTTTTAAATTAATTAATTAATTAATTTTTAAAGAACTGTGTGAGCATCACCACAATCAATTTTTAGAATGCTTATTACTTATTAGCTGTCACTTCCTGTTCTCCCCAAACTTCCCTCCCAGCTTCTCTTGGTGATGATGCAGAACCTACAGACTTCATTCAAACAGAATCATGGGCCCTTTGATGAATGGCATCTTTTGCTAGATATCATGTACCCCTGCCCCACGTGCTGGAGATCAAAACTAAGAGCCTATATGTGCTAGGAAGCACTCTGCTGCTCTCTGCTCTCTGGTCCTGAGCTCTGGACCTCGCATCAGTGTAAGGGCAGACATCATTTTCTTTGTCCATCTGTTAGTCGATGGAAAAGGTATTCTTTTTTTTTTTTTTTTTAACACCCAAGCTGGTTAGAATAAGGTGAGTGATAGGAACCTTTGTTATTTAATAATGTACCATGTCTGAGATGTAGCTCTTTTATTTTCGCCATTGTTTGAATTTTTCTGAAAGAGGAGGTGAAGTGAGAATTAGGACTGAATTGTAATTTGATGTACATGTTTTTTATAACCAGTTTAGTTATTTTTTTTTAGTAGTCATCCTCTCTTCTAGGCTTATTCCAGGTTGATTAAACATTAAGTTCTTGGGGCTTTTCCCTTCCTTCCAGCCAGTTCCTTACTAGAGGGTTTTAGGGGAAGCATGCGGTTGAGTATGAAACCGCTCTCACCTGATGTTTTGTAGATGTAAGTATCAATTATAATAAGTCCCTCTGGATGCCTGAGTTCTCTGAAGAGCTGAAGATTTCATCTAGTAGTCAATCAGAAAAAACAAAACAACAAAACAACAAATCATTTTCTTTATTCATTTTGGAGACAGGGTCTCACTTTGTAGCTCCGGTTAGCCTTCAATTCTTGGCAAGCTTCCTGCCTCAACCTCCCAGTGTTGGGATTTGTGGCATGAGCCACCTTCCATGCCTGCCCAGCAGACATTTCATTTTAACCAATGTAAACATCTGGTTCTGTATTTTTGTAGTGTATGAAACAGTTTCATAAAAGTGAAATATGCCAAATAAAATGTGATTTTCCCGAAGACTCGGTCATTTTTACTCCTTGTTATTCTGATTTCACTAATATAGAAATTTCCTTTTAAAATAGTTTTTTTCTTTAAGCAAATGAAGATTGCTCTGTTTTTCCATCACTTTCATTTTAAAAATTCATCTTTTTGCTCTGACTCTTGCTGTCAGCTCTTACATAACCGTTAGCATGTTCCCCTGTAGCAAGTTTGCTCTGGCTTTTACTTTGTTCCATAAAAACAAAACAGAAAATATTCAGGCACTGTAATCCCGCTGGGACGGTTTGATTAGGACTTGGGATGTGAGCAAGGCTTGCTGGTACTGGCCTGTAATCCTAGCACTCTGGAGATAGAGGAAGGAATATCAGTTCAGGATCATCCTTGGCTATGCAGGGAATTCAGGGTCAGCCTGGGCTACTTGAGACACTGTCCCAAGACAAAATAAGAAACAAGAACCTAGAAAGCAAACAAAAGGAATAAGAATGCCATCTTTGAGCCATTCTTTTGGTATAAATTCTGAATAAATGAAGTTGCAAGGTACTTGAGTTCAGAATGAGTATATTACTAAAGAATTATTTTTTTAGCATTTATTTACTTATTCTGGTGTGCGTGTATATATATGTGTGTGTATGTGTGTGTGTGTGTGTTTGTTTTGAGACAGGCTATATAAGTATAGCCTCAGACATACTATCTTGCCAAGGCTGTCCTTAAAATCCCTCCTGTTTCTACTTTCCCAGAGATGTGATTACAGATGTGTATCACCATGAATATTTTCTTTTTTGTTTCCTTCCTTCCTTCCTTCCTTCCTTCCTTCCTTCCTTCCTTCCTTCCTTCCTCTCTCTTTCTCTTTCTCTTTCTCTTTCTCTTTCTCTTTCTCTTTCTCTCTCTCTCTCTCTTTCTCTTTCTTTCTTTCTTTCTTTCTTTCTTTCTTTCTTTCTTTCTTTCTTTCTTTCTTTCTTTCTTTCTGTCTTGAGACAGGGTTTCTCTGTGTACCTCTTACTGCCCTGGAACTCACTCAATAGACCAGCCACCAGCCTCTAATTCCCAAGTACTGGAATTAAAGGTGTGCACAACCATTGCTTGGCACTTTTGAATATTTTTAAAGGGGGAGAGAAAGAAATTTCATTGGATTTTGTATCCTATTAAAGACAACATGTTTGTTCCATGAGACCATGTGTATGTAAAAGTAAAGGTGGAGATTCTAGGCTAGATTCTATAATTGCTAATTAGAGTTAATAATGAACTCCATAACTAGGTATATTACAAACCTAAAACATGAATTTACAGAAAGGATGACTTTTATTAAAGTGTACCAGAATTTCACAACAGTATTTTGCAGAATTCACCATAAACATCTGGAAAACTGTAGAAACTGTTACACATATAGTAATTTGTATGTTCTCTGACACACATCACCATGGAGAACTGGCTACCTTTCTTCTTCTCTGGTTTAAATTGAAGGTATGTGTGGAGTTTTGTCCTGGAAATCTTGTCACCTGATGCTCAGTGTACTGACAGTGCTGGCTTGTCACATGTGTTGGGAAGGTCTGTGCTTGTGGAGGGGCACTGTGCACAGCTAGCTCTCCCTGTGCAGGCTGTCAGTGCCTAAATTGTCAGTGTAGTCTGTCATTTAAGAATGGTGTCTAGTTACTTAGGCAATTTGAGTATCTATTTTCTCCTTGGAAAGGACTCACTAAGCTTGAAGGGTGTGGATTAGAACTGATGAGGTCATATGTAGGATCATTGGTCCTACTGGATGTTCGGAGAACATGGATTTTACCCGCTGTCCCCTCCCAAAACCTGTCTTCCTCAGCACCGAATCTCACATACACTACCCCGTCTGTGGAGGCTCAGGATGTCTGACCCTCACATCAGATGCTGGCCATGGGGAGCACGGGCTGCCCTCACCCTGACTTTCAGGGACGGCCCCCTGATGTCTAGCAGAGCTGTGCCCTTCCTGTGGCCTCCTTGAACCATAAGCTCGGTGTGCCAGCAGCCTCCAGGCCATGACCCTGGTGACCGCAGCTAAGAGGCACATTCAACAACTACAGCTGCAGTCAGTCATTTCTTCATCTGTGGACATGTGTCAGGCCCCTTCTCACCACAACAAAAGTCCCTGCCTGAGGAAGCTCACCCCAAGGTAAGGGAGGCCAAAGATAGACAGATGCAAGGTCAGCTGGACACTGCACCCAGTGGTGGTGTGAGGTAGGGCTCAGATGCTGAGTGAGGGCAGACATGCTGACACAGCTTCAGTCTCCAGGAGATGTTCAATAGTTCTGAGACCGTATAAGACTGAATGCACAGTAGTGGGGGTGGTTTATGCCTGTCGTCCTGGAACTCAGCTGAGAGAGACAGGAGGAGTGCCACATGGTTTAGGCCAGCCTGGCCAAGAACAAAACCCTGTCTCAAAACAAAACAAAACAAGAAGAAGCTGAACATGGCGACTCATGCCTACAATCCTAATTCCTAGGCCTCTACAGCAGGAGGATGACTGGGAATTTAAAAGCCAGCCTGAGGGGCAGACTGAGGCCCTGTCCCAAGCAAAACCACACCAATCCCACCTCATGCAGCTCCACAAATGTGGGGCTTCTCCGTGCTCCCTGACAGGCTGCCTTTTCAGAGCTCACAATCTGTCATGCACACACACACACACACACACACACACACACACACACACACACGCTCACGCCCCCAAGCCTCGCTGTTACTTTTTTGGTTCTCTGTGCTCTGTTAACTTTTTAAAGCATCAGAGTGAAACATGAAACCATCGGTGTGAAGCAGTTGGTTCCGTGCTGCCTTCATAATGTGTCGCTGTCAATCCTGTGCAGCTCCGGTACATTTTCAGCACTCCCCAAGGCACGCCACATCCCCAGGAAGCATCCCTCCCCACTTCCCTCAAACCCAACACCTGTCAGTCACTCATCTTTGTATCTCTAGGAGTCACATTTCCTCAACATTGCATGTAGGAGAAGTCCTGTAACATGTGGCCTCTGTATCTGTTTATGTTGCTTCCCAGTCATCATGACTGTCAGGATTTTCCATCCATTTACTAATGGCCGTTTTGGTGGTTTTAGCCTTTCGGCTCAGTGGTTAGTACAGCTGGGAGCGCTTGTGTACAGAGTTTCTGTACGTGTTTTGAGCCTTGAAGTAGGAGTGCCGGGTCACCCGGTGTAGCTTTTGGACAATAATCTGCCAGTTTCAAATAGGTAGCTTATAAAAGGGCAGTGAAAGTCACATCTGACAGCTAGTTGTTTTGGGAAGCATCCCAAAGGTTTAGAGATTTAAGAATCATATAATGTTTCTGTTCGTTTTGTGGTTTTGTTATTACTGTTTTTGAGACAGGGTCTTGCTCATAGCCCTGGCTGGCCGGGAACTTGCATTATGGATCAATGGTAGACATGGACTCAAAGATACCCTCCTGCTTCTGCCTCCTGAGTGTTGGGTAAAGGTGTGCTCAGCTTCTTCACTGGCTTTTGAGACAGCTTCTCCTTTGTGTGGCCCAGACTGTTTTCAAACTTTGAGCCCTTTCTCAGCTACCTGAGTGCTGGGACTGCAGGTCTCCCTGTACTCAGCTTTGAATGATAGAATATGGATAGCATTATTTTGTTGACTGTAAGTTGAAGTAATGTTGAGATTAAGATGCACTTATAGGGAGGATCTTATATTGAGAAACTTAAAATATGTATACATGGCCATGAGAGCACCGAGGACAAGCTTTAAAAATGCTTTATAAATACAGAGTATTCCAAACAAGTCTAGGAAGTTTCTTGTTCAAATGAACTTCAAGTATCTGGATGTCATGTGGTAAAATGCGGCTTCCCCTTTGCTTCATGAGCTCCTGTGCCCAGCTGGGCTGCACTGCTCTTGCCAGCTGCCCCGAGAGCCTGGGACACGGATACTTTCCATAGCCGGCCTCGTTCCCACACACTTCCTTAATATAGAACATTTTCAAAAGAAACGCAGGCTACCAGCATGCTCTGCTCCCAAACATGGCCATGGGTTATAGTTCATTTTATTTTGTTTTCATGCAGTTAAAACAAGGATAATATGTAAACTTTTCAGTGTTACTGAGTGTCAGTATGGCTTAGTTTGGAAAGGAGCAAATGGAGTTTTGAGTCAGTAGAGGAGAAGGCGAAGTCCCTCTGCTGCTGAATAGGTAATGTAGGAGCTAACTAGGCCTTGCCGTGACATTAGGGAGGGTGGGAATTCCCACAGGTTATGAGTGTGTGCCCTGACATCGAACTGAGCTAGACTCCCTTCCCAGCCAGTGACATTAACTCTCCACTGGTGTGTATTGGCACACCTGAAAATATAACTTTGCAAGCCAGCTCAGATGTGTCACAACATGTCCAGGTTATACCTGCACTGGGGATGGCCTCTAAGGCTTTTAGCCAGCACTCAGTTAGAGTCTCAAGAAATGTGTGTTGTTAGTTGGGATGTAACTAATGCCTACAGATAAAATTGTTCAGGCTGAGTGGAGCTTCCCTAAGAGACAAGGGGAGCCAGAATGGGTGTCAAGCTGAGAATGTGCTGGTAGGTGGCTGGCAGTGTGTAGTCAGGCTTCATTTTGCTCTATTTTGTTTTATCATGTTGTATTTGGAACAGTCTTGCTTGGTGGTCTGACATTCACTATGTAGACATGGCAATCTTTTGGCTTCTGGCTTCTGCTTCCATGGGCTTAGAGAACAGGCATGCTTATCACTTCTAGTGATGATGTTTTTTAACTTGATTTTTTTTTGTTTTGATAATTTTGTACATGCATAATAACTAACAACACTTGATATTTTTTTTTCTCTTCGAGACAGGGTTTCTCTGTATAGCCCTGGCTGTCCTGGAACTCACTCTGTAGACCAGGTTGGCCTCGAACTCAGAAATCCACCTGCCTCTGCCTCC
>NC_034601.1:656095-672422 GCF_900095145.1 Mus pahari | reverse complement strand
CAGTTCTGTACTCAGGAGATACAGAGTTACAGTATATCCCAACAGTTCTGTACTCAGGAGATACAGAGTCACAGTATATCCCAACAGTTCTGCACTAAGGCATGCACCCAGAAGCACTGAAGACACAATCATGCAAAAACTGGTACACAGATGTTCATGACAGCCCCAAAGTGCAAATCAGCTAAATGTCTGCTAGTGGGTAGATGGATAGACAAAGTGTGCACTATCCATATGGTTGAATATTATTCAGTTATAAACATGAATGGCACACTGGTGTATGCTACAAGATAGATGAGCCTTGGAAATGTGCTGAGTGAAAGATGCTAGGCAGAGGCCACTGATAAGAAATGCCCAGAATAGGGGAATCATAGAACTAGAGGCAGATGGATGGTTTGGGAGAAAGGGGGGATGTTTGCTTAGTGGATAGTGGAAACAGGGTTTTCTTCTTAGGATGATGAGCAGTATTCTGAAGACCATCCCAGGAAGAGGTCTCTTTGGCTATGAGTTCAAATCCAACCTTGGCTACAGAATCTTGATGGGGGTATTGGGAGAATAAGGAGGGACAGAGGGAGGGAGGGAGAGAGGGAGAGAGAAAAAGAGAGATCTGAAACCAAAATGCTTATGTGGCAGCTGGCAGCTGTAGTAAGGATTATTGAATTTTGTACTTAAGGGAGTGAATTGTATGATTTATGAGTTTTATTTAAATACAGCCATTACTAAATACCAGAGTAAAGTTGACAGCTCATTAGACACATTAACACACTGGGACAAAGCAAGTGGAGACTCCACAAAGAAATGGAGTGCACATCTGTAATTCCAGTACCTAGGGGACTGAGGCACTGAGGCAGGAGCCTCTCTGGGATCTTGAGGCTAACCTGTTTTACATGCCTAGTTCCAGGAAAGCCAGGACTACACAGTTGAGACCCTGTCTTTAATCGCCCTTCCCACAAAAGAAATAATGATGTATGTGGATGAGTCTGAGATGGCCGGTGCCGGTGTAGTCTTTTGGGAGAGACAGTGATCTTGATTTGAATTTAGCAGATTCGGTGTCTTCATTTCTGTGTTAGACTTGTATTATTTAGGAGGCCTGATCTGGGTTAACCATGAGACCCTCTGTAAGCAAAGGCGCCAGTATATCAAGTTACCTTGGGGAATAGTATGTACTTTTCCAGTGTCAAGAATACTCCTACCTACTGCCTGGGGGCCCTCCCTCCATATCCGGGTGTCTGGTAGCAATATGTCTGCTTACAGAGCAGAGAGCTATGTCATTCGCCTCCAGGAAGTCAGTCAGCACACCTTATCTCATGCAGAGAACTTTCATGTCTTCCTGAGCCAAGCTCTTCCCTTCGCCCTCCTTAAGAGAGAAGGTGTACAAGACAAGTCCACATTCTTTATAAGGTGTTCAAATGTGTATGCAGTTGCAGATCAGCAAAGATGGTTTAGATCAGTGGAGCGCAGATGAAGGGAATCTGCTGATGGATCAGAGGCAGGCAGAATCCACATCTCCTAAAGCAGGGATGTGGTAGGAAGAACCTGTTGACTGGGGAGAACAAAGAGAGATGGGCCTGCTAACTGTACTTTACTCATGGTCACATGGCATAGACATACTGTGATCCACATTGGAGAAGACTACTTCAGTGTGCAGTCAGCATGGTCATGCTGATGAAGGGGTTGGTCATGCATCTTAGAAGTACAGAAATTAGTCCAAGAAGGAGCCTTGGTCATCTGTGTCAGCTGATGAGTTCCTGCAGGCAATAGGCAGGAACAAGATGCACAGATATGGACGGCCATTGCAGGGCAGTCCCCGTGTGGGCCAGTGATTAGCCATGGACACACTATGCTGCACTCTTGTTGAACTGACGTCTGCAGTGAGTAGGGACAGGGCTGGGTCCCTATCCTTGTATCACTATGTTGGAACTGGAATCTTTTTTTTTTTTTTTTTCTTGCTCAGGCCCCACTTGCTCTTTCCCTGAGTGGAAGGCTTAACATTTATTTATTTTATGTATGTGAGTACAATGTCACTCTCTTCAGACACATCAGAAGAGGGTGCCAGATCTCATTTTAGATGGTTGTGAGCCACCATGTGGTTGCTGGGAATGGAACTCAGGACCTCTGGAAGAGCAGTCAGTGCTCTTAACTGCTGAACCATCTCTCCAGCCCTGGAACTGGAATCTTAAAATTTCCCCCTCATCTCCTGGTCACGTTTTGAAACATGACTTTCACTAGAATCTTACACTGATGGAGAGGAGCCTGCTAATTCTTGGTATGATGTGTATTTAGAGGCATCTGTGGATGTGGTTATAACCTGTATGCTGCACTGGCACTGAGAAGGGAACCTCCATTAAGTAGAGTCATTATTCTGTGGGCCCTGACCCCTCCAACAGCCAATGGGCCCTTTGCAGGTGTTGATGTGTCTTCAGAAGTGTCTAGGTCCTTCGTCTTCAGATTCTGCCTGAGATGAGGCTGTTGCTGCCTTCTCAGAATTCCTGGGGTCCTTCCTTGTCCTGTAGCACACAGGATGCTGCCAACTGTCTTCAAAGTACTAGACATGGGATTCTTCTTCTCCTCCCCCCCTCTCCACTGTGCATAGCAGCACACCATCCTCCTTGCCTCTTCTGAGCAGCACACCATCCTCCCTGCCTCCTCTGAGCTGTTAGCCTCCCTGCCCCGCCTTGCACACCCCCCTCACCTGCTGTCTTGATGAGCTTGTGGGTGTGATAGGATGTGGCGGGAGGCAAAGTCCTCAGGAAGGTGTGAGCACTGCTGAATGTATGTCAGGAAGGTGTGAGCACTGCTGAATGTCAAGGGGAATGTGCTTTAGCATGGTGACAGATTTATCCCTTTAACAGTCACTGCAAAGTGCCTTCAGTTTCGCCAATTTGTCTTTTCAGAAAACATTACAAGCTTAATTCTTCAACTTTGGCCTGGATCATCAAGAAGTGTCACTTGTTCTTGGGAATGAGTACCTCCCATGAGGCCAGCTCTTCCGTGTCAGGGGCCTCTCTTGGGCCTGAGGAGAGCATGGGAGTGGGCAGCTGGACTGTGGTCCAGTGTTTCTGGTGTACATAAAGTGGCTGGTTTCTTAGGTGCTTGTCATTCCTATTTCTAATCTATGGTCCATGAGAAAAGACGCAGGCAAGGTGCCTGCAGTTCCAAGAACATTAACATAAGTGTTCCTCCAGGGTTGTCCCCCAACTTAGTCCCTCCCAGGTCACACCATGCACATATGTAAGGTTGCTTTCCCTTCTTCATAAAGCTCCTTCCTATAAATACTCCTCAGTTTAAAAATAATGTTTCCCTACCGCGAGTCAAGGCTCAGCTCTTCTGTCTAATTTTAGCTCCTTGTTTTTATGAACTTGGAGATGTTTTCCTTAACCAAAAAACAGAATAAAGAAAGAAAAGAAGGAAGCAGCCGCAGAGACGACGGTCCCCTGCTTCATGCCCCAGCAGCCCTCATCTCTGAGGGCTGGTTCTTTTTATATTATTATTAAACATCTGATTGAAAATTAAGATTGTCAATTAAGACAGGCGTTAGATGAGACACAAAAGGAAAAACAAGCTCTGGTTGGTCATTTGTTGTGCTGTGGGAAAGGGTTTGGGAGTTTAAGACCAATGTGGGAGCACGCCAAGAGACCGAGGTTAGAGGTGCGGCCAGCCTACCCCAGTTCCGAAAGCACGTGCTTAAATCGCTTCTGTTACATCAGTTTCGAGGGAAAAAATTAATGAAGAAGTCAAAGTACATAATTTGATTCCTGTTACCAAAGACGACCTTTGTGTGAGACGGTGTGACTGACTCTTGCATATAGACAGTGATGATTTACTGATTAAAAGTGGTACCAGCAGGGCAGGAGAGATGGCTCAGCAGGAGGCTCACACACTCTGCGCTAGCATAGGATTAGGTCCTGTTCCTAGCATATGTTAGGTGGCCCACAGTTGTAACTTCAGCTCCAGGGGATCTGACACCTCTCGCTTCTGCAGGCCACACACACGTGCATACTCGTGTGCGTGCGCGCGTGCACACACACACACACACACACACACACACACACACGGAAAAATAATAAAAGGAAATATTTTTAAAAGTGATACTAACCAACTTCTCTTAAATTTTTATTTTATGTGGAGTGTGTGTGTGTGAGTGTGTGTGTGTGTGTGTGTGTGTGTGTGTGTGAGAGAGAGAGAGAGAGAGAGAGAGAGAGAGAGGGAGAGGTTGTTATTTTTTGACTGGGCCTCACTATGTAACTTAATCCTGCCTTCAACTTAACATTTTGCCCAACATAGTCTCAAGGTTGCAGTGATCCTCCTGCATCAGACTCCTGAGTACTGAGATTGCAGGTGCGTGCCACCATACCGTCGATGCATACCACACATATTTATTTATACTGTAACTATTTCTTGAACTGACAAACCATAGTTCGATAACGCATTTCTTTTGTGAGCTTTTGGATTGTCTCCCCCCACCTCCTTTGCAGTTGCAGCTCTAAGGAGTTTCTAACTTTCAATCTTCTGTATTTAGGCAGATGCCAGGGTAATAGACACTTGTTTATACTCATAAGTTTTAGAAAAGTCTTACGGGAGAAAGGTTTTAAAATGTTTTTATTTTTATGTATTAATTATATATACTAATGGTTTATTATGACATTTCATACATGCACATACACATTTGGACCATACTTTTCTCGTGGAGGTCTTCAGGTGTCATGTAAGCGCAGGAGTGCAGTAGCCACAGCATGCCGAGTCAGCACTGCAGGCCTCTCTGGCCCCTTCCTTTGGCTCTTACGCTCACTCTGAGCCTTTCCTCCAACCCCCAATGTGCCCTTCTTTTTGGAGGAGATGGTATAGATGTCCTATTTATAAGAAAAAACTCAGAAAGTAACTATCACCAGAAACAACATTATTCATGTTTTAGTGTACTGCTTGGATTTTTTCCAGTGCAGCTATTAATAATTATCAATATACACCAATAATTATCTTGTGAGAAATGGTATTATTGTAAGCATACTCTTTTGTAACCTTATTTTTATATAAACAGACCAAAGACTTCTTTTTCCTGTTATTGTTTATATGTATCTCTAATTCCACTTTAAATGATTGTTTATTTTATTACAGGGACATTTATCCAGGAAAATCCACCTTGTTGGAGCTTGTAGTTGCTTCCAACATTGTGTATAGTGTCATCATGATGCATATGCACGTTTTCCAGACATTTTTCAAATCAGGCTCTGGCTTAAGGAGAATGTCATGTTTATTTGGCAGCATTTGGTTCCATTCATAATGGACACAGTGGCATGTTATCTGTGATCACTGGTGTCTCTAATTCGATGGGGCAGCCACAGTAGTGTAAGTGCTAATGGCATAGTGATTAATCTTCTAGGCACTGTCCTTGCTCATGTTAACTGCTAATGGAACCAATTGCGCCCCTCCTGGGTTTCTTGTCTCATGAGTTGTGTATGAATTGGGATGTTTGCCTTTCTATTGGTTGACTTGTGATAGCTCTTTATACAAATATCTTAAATTCCCATCTTCCAAATAAATTGAAATTTGCCTTTTAATCATTGATATTTATCAACATATTGAAATCTTTTTCTTTATTTGTCTTACCTGTCACTGTTGCCTTTTATGTTGCTATATTTGGAGACATGATTAAAAGATTTGCCTTCAGCCGGGCGTGGTGGTGCACGCCTTTAATCCCAGCACTCGGGAGGCGGAGGCAGGCGGATTTCTGAGTTCGAGGCCAGCCTGGTCTACAAAGTGAGTTCCAGGACAGCCAGGGCTACAAAGAGAAACCCTGTCTCGAAAACCAAAAACCAAAACCAAACAAACAAACAAAAAAAGATTTGCCTTCACTCCAGGATTATGTAAAATATGTACTTATATTTTCTCCTAATGATTATATTAACTCTTTGTTTGTGTCTTTTTGTTTTGCCTTGTCTGTCTCTCTACGTAATTCTGGCTGTCCTGAAACTCCCTGTATATTGAATTCCCAGGCTGGCCTCGAACTCACAGAGACCTCCCTGCCTCTGTCTTCTTTTTTTTTTTTTGGTTTTTTTTTTTTTTTTTTTTTTTTTTTTTTCTCTGTGTAGCCCTGGCTATCCTGGAACTCACACCAGGCTGGCCTTGAACTCAGAAATCCACCTGCCTCTGCCTCCCAAGTGCTGGGACTAAAGGCGTGCGCCACCACCGCCCGGCACTGCTTCTGTCTTCTGGGTGTTGGAATTCTGGAATTAAAGGCAGATGCCACTATGCCTGGCTAATTCTGTTTTTTATTTTGTTTGACTCTTATCTTCATCTAACATCTATGTTGGATGGGGCCTGGGTGATCTCACTGGCCAGGCAGGTACTTGGTGCCATGTATAGTTGATATATACCACTTATGAATTTATAGACTTCTGCTTATATACATCTCTCCCTGTAGGTCTTTATTGTTTGTTTCTATACATCTCTTCTTCCAGATAAGCCTTCGTGTTCTTGTTTCTTCATAAATAACAATTGCATTTTTATTCAAGGCTGACAGAGATTAACTTGATAGTGTGAGTTTAGAGCAGTGATTCTAAGCTGTGGGTCATGACCTTTCCAGGGGATGAATGAGTGACCCTTTCACAGGGGTTGCATAGCAGATATTTACATTATAGTTCATATCCATGTCAAAATTGCAGCTATGAAGTAACGGTGAAAATGGTTTTATGGCTGGGGGTCCCCACAACATGAGGAACTCCAGTAAAAGGTCACACTGTTTGGAAGGTTGGGACCGCTGACTTAGAGCCTCTCACCCAGTGTCTGTCTGTTTAAAGAGCTTTCGCATACAGTGTATAGTGTTTGTTTTGAGACAGGGTTTTTCTATGCTGCCTTGGCTGTCCTGGAACTCATTCTATAGTCCACACTGGCCTTGAACTTGCAGAGACCTGCCTGCCTCTGTTTCTGAGTGCTGGGACTAAAGGCATTTGACATGATGATTGTCTACTTTTATATACTTCTTTAATTTACCCTAAGGTTTTCCTATTTTTCATTCCAACTACAAATAGGGCTCTCTCTCAGCAAGACTTGCTAGCATGGTTAGAATTTAGGAAACTTGCCAGTTTCTCTCATTTGCGTGCAGTGAAATCCACAGTTGGATGCCTTTTAATAAAAGCCTGCAGTCTGGTAACCGCTGATACATCAGCTGCACACATTAACACCGTACCTAAAGATTCCTTTCTGCAGCTCACCCCTCTCCCCATCAGCCTTGTGATGCACAGATATGTGCAGGTAAAACACCCATACATAAAAATAAATTACATTTTAATTAAAGAAATGGTATTACATGGTGCGTCTTTGGTGACTGCCCACCCCGCTACCCACCCCCACTCCCACCTCAGGAAGCCACTTTTGAGAGTTCTGCCATTGCCTGCTCCAGTCATTTGTCCTGTCTTGAGTTGGCGAGGAACTCTCATTTATTTAGTTGGCCCGCAGTTTTAATCAGTCTGTTTATAGTCAGGGAACATTGGGTTGTCTCAGTTCTCAGATATTATAAATAAAGCTGTTGTGAACATGCAGATGTGTATCTCTCAGGTTAAACAGTGAGGGGACCATGAGATGTGTTTAACTTCTTAAGAAACAGTAAAGTGGAGAATGTTATTTTTCTTTGCAATTGGTCACTTAATTGAATGCTTATTGGGTCTAACTGGTTTTGATACAGTCTCTCACTGTGCAGTTTTTGATTGCCTGGTGTTCACTGTATAAACCAGGCTGGTTGCAAACTTAGTGGTTGTCCCCCTGTCTCTACCTCCAACACTGAGACTGCAGGTACTTACAGCTAGACCCAGCTTGAATTGAAACATCAGTTCTCTATATTCTTTATAGGAAAAAGGCATATAAATTTAAAATCCCCTTTAACCTTTATTTTTTAAAATTTATTTTTATTTCATGTGTTTTCTCCCCTAAATCTATGTAAGTGGAACTGGAGTTACAGACAGTTGGGAACCAGCATGTGGGTGCAGAGAACTGAACCTGTGTCCTCTGGAAGAACAGCCAGTGATCTTCACCTCTGGGCCATCTCCCCAGTCCTTACCTCCCTTTAATCTTTTTTTTTTAATTTTTTCTTTTTGTTGAAATGAAATGTAAAGGCTTATAACAAACCTTTTCTCTTAAGAGTATGACATTGAACTCATCTGTATACTTGTATGTGTATTTTTCTTCTTAAGACATCTATCTAGTCATTGGCTTTGAGGAAGGACATTTGATCTCCCCACAGCCAAAAACACCAGAAGAAATGTTCCCTGTCCATGATTGTTCTCAGAGGTCATGAGAAACTGTACTGGGATAGAGTGAGGCTGAGCTGTTTAAGTCGTGACCGCCAGCCGCTGTCCATGAGTATGAGTCTCTTCCAAATAATGCTTATTTAGCTTTGTTGTTTGTTTTGAGACAGGGTTTCTCTGTGAAGCCCTGGCTGTCCTGGAACTCNCTCTGTAGAACAGGCTGGCCTCGAACTCTGAAATCTGCCTGCTTCTGCCTCCCAAATGCTGGGATTAAAGGTGTGTGCCACCACTGCCTGGCTTAAGGCTTAGCTTTTTATGCCCATCAGTTGAAGTTGCTTGCCTACTACATGTGCAGGATAGGGCGAACTCTTCACTCTTGATGTGTCTTTGCTCTCTTTGAAGCATTCCTAGGAAGTGTCTTTAGGGACTACAGGGACGAGTCAGTAATATGCTGCACAAGCACGAGGCCCTGAGTTCAGATCCCGATCACTCACATAAAAGCCAGACATGCTGCATGCCTGCAGCCCGAGTACTTGGCATGGGATGAGCAGAGCCAGACGAAGCCCCGAGCTTTCCGGCTAGCCTTTCCAGCCAATTGTGTAACCATTTGGGCTTCTCTATGTGTGCCACAGTTCCTGAATAATGATGTGTGGAGGCTTATTTTTATTTACAATGCTTATGGCCTTAGCTTAGACTTGCTCCTCAGCTAGCTCTTCACTTATATTAACCCATATATACCATTCTATGTCTGCCATATGGCTGGTTAGTTACCTCTCCTCAGTTTCATTCACCTGACCTCCTCTGAAGCTCAGTGGCGGATCTTTCTGAGCCTGACTCTTTCCCAGAGATCTGTTTTCTTCCTGGAAGTCCCCCTTATTCTCTCTTCCCCTGATGTGGACCAGTCTGCTCTTGATTGACAGGTAATGTTTTACACAGTACATAAGAGATAACCCCTACAAATCGGTAGCTCTGGGTTTTGTTAGAGACCTTGTCTCAAAGAATGTGGGGGTTGATTGTGGAACAACATTGAACCTTGGCATCTGGCCTCTATATATGAACCTACACACCAACATGCACATACATGATTTTCACACACAGACCTACACTGCACTATACACATAAATAAATAGATGCCTCTAATTTGTCAGTATATATTTGTTGGTGAGGTGAATGGATGCCTCTTCTCATTCTTTTTGTACCAATTGAGTTATTCTTTTTGTTCATCCCTCCCACCCCGAGCCTGGCCTTGAACCAGTGATCTCTCTAGTGCCCCCGCCTCCTAGGTGCTGGGGTTACAGGTGTGTGCCACACATCCAGCGTCATTCCAGGTGTTCTTAACTCCCTAGGTGTCCTCTCCATGCTCGTCATTGTAAGATTCACTTAGAAGCTAAAGATAAAAGCTTGGCAATGCCTCTTCAGGGAAGAAATTGTTTTTTCCTTTTATGACAAGAGCTAGATGCTGTAAGTAACTGGGAGCTAGAAAACCAGACTCTTGTTTAGAGTTCTGGCTGGTTGGTTGTTTTTTTTTTTTTTAATTTATTTATTTATTTTTTGTTTCGGTTTGGTTTTGGGTTTTTGATTTTTGAAGACAGGGTTTCTCTGTATAGCCTTGGCTGCCCTAGAATTCATTTTGTGGACCAGGCTGGCCTCAAACTTAGAGGTCCATCTGCCTCTGCCTGCTAAGTGCTGGATTTTTCTTTATGTATATGTGTGCATGCATCTGTGTGTATGCCTGCGTGTGACCATGTATGTGTTTTTATGCGTGTGTGTGTGTGTATGTGTGTGTGTGTGCGTGCATGCATGTGTGTGTGTGTTGGTGAGTGTGAGCGCCTGCACTGGTGTGTGCCTGCAGAGGATGATGGGTCCCTTGGAGCAGAGTTACAGGTTGTTGTGAGCTTCCTCTGGTGCCATTTCTCCAGCCCCTACATCTCCTTGTTAACAGACTCTCGGATAGCATGCATTGGCACATTCAACTTTAGTTCTTGTCTCGTTACTGGTATCCTTTCCAGAGCTACAGTTGTGAGTGGGGCATTTTCACTGTTGCAACAGGCGTGATGGATGTAAGTAGACTGGCAAGCCTCGTCTCAGTTCTCCCTGGGACAGTTAGGACCTATTGCTTTCAAGTCATTTGTCCCTGTCTTGAGATGTGGTTCCTTCATGTTCTTACTCACCGTGTGGACCGCTGTACTCCTGTTTCCCTTTATCTCTGCCGTAAGTCAATGTTGAATTAGAGCTTAAGAGAGAAGCACTAGCACTAGCAGAATATGAAGTCTTTCTCTCTCCCACACCTCCCTTTAGTAATCTAGACATGGAGGTCTCGTTCAGTAGCACACACTGGCCGTGACCTGTCTTCTGCCTCAGTCTTCCTTGTGTTGGCATTACAGATGCGCATGGCCATGCCTAACTTACTCTCTTCAAACAGTAGAACTATAACTATGTTATATAACTGTACGTGGCAGTAGTGCAAGCTTCTCAACCTTGATAGTATGATCTTTCAAAATATCTTTAAAAGTTTGTTGTGTGTGTCCCCCTGGTGAGTGCACACATGAGTACCAGCTGTATGTGTGGTGGGCTGTGTGTACATGGAAAATGCACGAATGTGTACTGTGTGTGGGGTGTGTGCCCCTGGTGAGTACACACATGAGTACCAGCTGTATGTGTGGTGGGCTGTGTGCACATGGTAAATGGACGAATGTGTACTGTGTGTGGGGTGTGTGCCCCTGGTGAGTGCACACATGAGTACCAGCTGTATGTGTGGTGGGCTGTGTGTACATGGAAAATGCATGAATGTGTACTGTGTGGGGGGTGTGTGCCCCTGGTGAGTGTACACATGAGTACCAGCTGTATGTGTGGTGGGCTGTGTGCACATGGTAAGTGGACGAATGTGTACTGTGTGTGGAATGTGTGCACATGGTGAATGCACACATGAGTACTGACTGTATGTTTTGGGGTCAGGGTTGGTTCTCACCATCTACCATACTGTTTCCTGGGTTTTTCTTATGAAGAAATACTGAACTTTTTCCTCTGTCACTTTCTCCTTGCAGAGTTTGTTATTTTTGTTGGTTTCTTGTTGGTGTTGGTGGTACTGGTGCTGGTGTGTGTATGTGTCCAATCTGTTCCTGGACACACTTTGATGGTGAGTCCCTGTTCTTGGCTGAAAAGGGAAAGGCACTTTCTCCCATGTGGGATACAGAGTTGTCCAGCAGTCAATGGATGTCTGGCAACAGTCACCCATGTATGCACATCTTGACTGTTTCCAATCTTATGCCTTTTTGGAGACTGATGACAGGTACCCATCACAGTGACCAGAACATGAAACCCATTGCATTTGACAAAGTGCTTGTCACACCAGCATTGCCAGTGAGAGTACTGGAGCAAGGAGTCATGAAGGTGCTTGCCTCGTTGTGTAAAGAACTGGTCTCATACTGTATTTGTGACAGTTCAGCACCCCCCTTGGAATTAGTACCGAGATAGGAGGATAAATGTTAGGGTCAGGCGCATCTGGATGCACGCTGAGCCCTTGCTTTACTGCAGGAGCAGTGTGGTCTCTGACAAGGAGCCCTAGCCACAGTCTTCCGCGGCGTTTGCTTAGTTCTCAGCAGAACCTGGTCATTTCACAGCACTTGGGAGGCAGAGGCAAGAGGATCAGGAGTTTACAAAGTAATGAGTTGGAAGCCAGCCTGGGCTATAGAAGATCCTATCTCAAAAAAAATGGAAATGGCCAGTTGTGGTGGTGTACATAGGTAGGGTATGCTGAAGAGGAGGAGGCAGGAGGATCACAATTCAAGGCATAGCTGGGAGTAGAGGTATATCCCTTTAATCCCAGCACTGGCAGTGTCTGAGTTCAAGGCCAGCCTGGTCTACATAGTGAGCTCCAGGACAGCCAGGCCTACATAGAAAAACGCTGTCTCAAAACAAGCAGACAAAAGCAAAGCAAAACAAACAAAACAACAACAGGAAAGATAGTGACGAGACTGAGAAAGAACTCTTGCTGTTCTTCCAGAGGACTCTCCAAGTTTGGTGTTCTGCATGCACATCAGGCCGCTACAACTGCCTCCAACTCCAGACCCAGGGTATCTGACTCCCTCTTTGAAGTCTAAGGGCATCACACATATACATATCCATACACACACATACATGCATCATCTTTTTAAGAAGCTTAAAGTTCTCTTTGATTGTGTAGCAAGTTCAAGGTCAGCTTGGATACATGAGACTGTCTGAAAAAACAATTGGTTTTTAAATAAAAAAAAACAAATACAAAAGTAACTTATAAATGTGTAAGCACTAAGTTTTATACCTCTGTTTTGGGTTTAAAATTTATTAATATAATATGGACTCCTTGTTTTTTGTTTTGTTTTCATTTAAAATTAAGTTAGACTCAGTGAGGTATAATGAACATATAATGAAATTCAGCCTTTTAGATATATATTCTTGCTGCTGGGAATAGATGTTATTCCTTTGTATTTACTTTTTATTTGTTTGCTTATGTGTTTGTGAGTGAGATGCATATGTATATATGTGCTCATGTGTGTGTGTGTGAGAGAGAGAGATGCATACGTGTGTATGTGTGTGTATGTGAGAGATGTATATGTGTGTATGTGTGTGTGTGAGAGAGATATATACGTGTGTATGTGTGCGTGAGAGAGATGTATACGTGCGTATGTGCTCATGTGTGTATGAAAGATGTATGTGTGTATGTGCTCATGTGTATGCTTGAGAGATGTATGTGGATGGATGGATGTGCTCATGTATGTGAGAGAGATGTATGTGCATGTGCTCATGTGTGTGTATGTGTATGTATGTGTTCATGTGGGGGGGCATGAGCCCAAGCCAGAGGTTGATGTCGAGTGTCTTCCTCTATTATTCTCCAACTTTTATTTTATTTTATTTAAAGATTTATTTATTATATGTAAGTACACTGTAGCTATCTTCAGACACTCCAGAAGAGGGTGTCAGATCTTGTTACGGATGGTTGTGAGCCACCATATGGTTCCTGGGATTTGAACTCCGGACCTTCAGAAGAGCAGTCGGGTGCTCTTACCCACTGAGCCATCTCACCAGCCCAACCTTTATTTTTTTAAGACAAGGTCTCTGACTGAGTTTGCAGGTCACTGTTTCTGCTAGACTATCTGGCCAGTAAGCCCCTAGAATCTGATTGTCTCTGCCCTTCCTCCTGCTGTGGGATTGTAAACACACTCAGAATTTATGTGGATGCTGGGGATCTAAACACAAGAGCTCATGCTTGCATAGGAAACACTGCCCACTGAGCCATCCCCCTAGCCTCTTTTGCATATTCAAATGATTCTAGTTTTATATTCTTTCCTAACATATTTTAGTGATTGCCCAAAATTTACAGTTTATATCTTTATCTTTCTTAGTCTGAATTTAAATGCTATGCTACACACTGTATTACATAAGAACTTAAGGTGTGATGTCACTTACTTGTTTAGTACTCTGGAGGTCCTGGCATGAGAACTGCAGGTTCTAAGACTAGCATGAGCTCTGTAGTGAAATTCTGCCTTATAGAAACAAACTGAAGTTCTTTGGCCACTGTTGTCACAATACTGTATTTTACACTTACTATAAACTCTGGCACACTGTTTTTGTGGCCAACTGGCCATGGGAGCTGCATGTTTCAGTTACCTTTCTGTAGTGATGGAAACATTGTATCCTGTGGTGCTGAATGGTAAGTGCTAGCTGCTGACCCTAAATGTGGCTAACTAGGACTGAATAGCTGAGTTTTAAATGATGTGGGTCAGCTACCAAATTAGACAGTGTAGCTTTACAAAGATTAAAGACTTTAGGGTTTTGTATTCACCTTCTTATGCTTCCTCAGGACTTGGGTATCTGTCCACCCCCTCCTTCTCCCCTCCTCTCCTCTTGTCCTTCAGTTCCTCCTCATTTCTTCATTTTTAAAGATGAGGTCTCTAAGATAACAAGACCCTCTAAATGAACATGAACAAAATTTGTATGATCTCACAGAAACTGAAGCGGCATGCCAGTGCCTGCAGAGGACGGGATTGCACCAGGTCCTCTGCGCTACACATTATAGCTCCTGTGAACAAGTGGGTATCTGATTCTTGTGCCTTCTCTTGGGCTCTTTTCCTTCTGATGGTCTGTCTTGCCCAACTTCAGTGTGATAGGGTTAGGGTTTTCTATGTAGTACTATTTTGTTATATTTTTACAATGAATGAATGAATGAATAAAAGAAATTCTTGCCACTAGGCAGTGGTTCTCAACCTTTCTAATGCTGCAAACCTTTAGTGCAATTCTTCATGTTATGGTAACCCCCAACCATAAAAATATTTCATTGCTACTTCATAGCTGTAATTTTGCTAGTGTTATGAAGTGTAATATTAATATCTGATATGTGATCCCCAAAGGGAGTCACAGCCTACAGATCAAGAACTGCTATACTAGGGTAAAGATTAGCAACTGAACTGTCATTTATATCTGCTAGGAGAGAGAAAAAAATCAATTTTCTCCAGTGGGTTGACACTGGGTGTATCAACTAGTCCAGGGCAGGCTCATGTTCAGGAGTAGTTGACTAATATATAATGCTCTCCATGGTCTTTTTGTATGCTTTTATTAGGTTACAGTTTGGTGGATTTTATTTTCTTTTAGGTTGTTTTCTTGGTTTTGCTGTTGTATTGAGTTTTTGTTTTTGTTTTTGTTTTTTTTTGAGAAAGAACTTAAATTTGGGTGGTTATGGAGGAGGAAAGGATATTGAATAATAATAAACAATACAAATATAGTAAATGAATGAATGAATGAAGAAAGGAAGGAAGGAAGGAAGAAAGGAAGGAAGGAAGAAAGAAAGAAAGAAAGAAAGAAAGAAAGAAAGAAAGAAAGAAAGAAAGAAACCTCATGTAGCCCAGGCTGGCTTTGAACTTGCTGTTTATCTAAGAACAGCCTCTCGTTTCCCCCTCCCGAGTGTTGGGATTCCAAGTGCCATGCTTGACACCATGCCTGGCTCTGCGTTGTAAACACATGTTCCCTTTTCAGGGTCTCACTAAGTAGTTTAGTTGGCCTTGAACTTCCTGTGTGCATGCTGTAATTTTCAGTTGTTCATATATGCTCCCTACTGGTCCCATTCATCCCCTCTGTGTGGTGACCATCTCTTCCTTAGGAGCTTTGTGCCAAAATGGGATAGTCCTAAATTCTTCCACTTATCATGGAGGATCACCTCAAACATCAGACTGCTTGGTTGCCCTGTAACCCTATGATTTAATTTGGTTTTGTTTTTATTTGGGGGAGTGGATTTAGTTATGTTCTAAAACTTGGTTCAACTCAGAAGATTTATAGAATAATATTTAAAATTTTTATGTGTCCTCTACTGGTAAGGAAATGTCACATATAAGAAATATGTTTTAATATTCATATATATATATATATATATATATAATCCCAATTTTTCAGTTACTACTGGCAGTTTTTTCAGTTTTTTAATTTGAAGATATACATATGCAGAAATCATAACAATAAAGATCTTTTCCAAAGTAAAAATGATTTGGAAAAAGTGTGTGTGTGTGTGTGTGTGTGTGTATACATACATATATATATATATATATATATATACATATACATACCATTGTTTAAAACTATAAACAAGAAAGCTTTAAAGAACTCTTACATGCTTTATATTTTACTGCTGCATAGACTGATTTTTCATTGTAGCAATTTTTGAAAAGATTTGTGATCTATTCAGAAAGTTGAATATTTGTAAAAATTTCTGCAAATGAGGTTGATCTGCATGTGTTAACCCATAGTTGATTAATTGAGAAGAGAAAGGTAGCGATGCCTTATGTACAACGGACCTTGTTTCCATGCATGCTTAGGAAGCCTGTGTGAGTATGTAGGGATGAGGCATAGATGCTAATGCGTGCTTTGAAAGACACTCATGGGGGTGGGGGGTCTGGTGAGATGGCTCAGTGAGTAAGAGCACCCGACTGCTCTTCCGAAGGTCTGGAGTTCAAATCCCAGCAACCACATGGTAGCTCATAACCATCCGTAACAAGATCTGACACCCTCTTCTGGAGTGTCTGAAGTCAGCTACAGTGTACTTACATATAATAGATAAATAAATCTTTAAA
>NC_034601.1:651794-655465 GCF_900095145.1 Mus pahari | reverse complement strand
AACTCACTTTGTAGTCCAGGCTGGCTTTGAATTCAGAAATCCGCCTGCCTCTGCCTCCCAAGTGCTGGGATTAAAGGCATGTGCCACCATGCCCGGCTCCATAATTTTTAAGAATAATTCAATTTAGTTCTCCCAATTGGTGATAATGCATGTTTCAGGCCTTATGTACTGGACAGTCGTCAGATGTAAGCCTGTCCTGGTATGAGAGACTGATGTGTTTTATTTCCTAAGATAATTAAATTATGATTCATAATATTAAGACTTTTCCCCATAGAAAACTCTCCTTCAAGCTCAAAAGGGAAAGAGGAAACAAAACCTAACCAAACAAAAACACCTCCTCTATGTGTTTACCTCTTACCCGTTTGAAAACAAAATTGCTTTTTCACCAAAAGTGAAACTGTAGTGTTAGTTTGGCCACACAACAAGGTTGAAATTTGTATCTGCAGACTCTGAAGGTACACAAATTCAAGCAGCAAATATTTGCATGCACAGCTGACAGTGTAAGGTGTGTCTAGGGAGGAAGTGCCAGCTTACTGACCGGTCACTTCCACCCATCCTCAGAGTCAGTGAGGGCCGCTCCTGCTGGCTCTGCTAGTTCCCTGTTAGAACAGATCCTAAAATACAGCCTTCCTGGGGTGCATAGGGTTACCCCAAAGCAAGCATTTAGCTTTGAAGTAGCCTCAGCTGCTTGTGTAGGATGGCTGTGTTGAACCAGCATGGTCTTAATTTGATAACTACCCTAATTTGAAGTCTTGGGTTTGACCCAGAACCATGTTGGTCTGCAGTGGAGTTATGGTGTGTGTAATGCTGTCAGGTGATGTGCATTGTTAGACGCCAAGGGAAAGGAAGTGACTTGTTTGGCCAACACAAAAATAGCTGGGTTACAAGAAGAAGGATTTAAAGAGTGAGTATTTTACTACCTCAGGGTACAATGTTGGTTATAAATACATGAGTGCTGTTAAGTTTTATAAGTTCATTGTTTTGTTTTGTTTTGTTTTAACCTGCATTTTTGACAGAGTTCTTATTTTTTTTCTTTTCTTTTTTTAAAGGCAGCTGTGGGTACGCACACATTTATTTATCTATTATATGTAAGTACACTGTAGCTGACTTCAGACATTCCAGAAGAGGGTGTCAGATCTTGTTACAGATGGTTATGAGCCACCATATGGTTGCTGGGATTTGAACTCGGGACCTTTGGAAGAGCAGTCGGTGCTCTTACCCACTGAGCCATCTCACCAGCCCAGAGTTCTTATTTCTAAGTTGAGATAATTTTTTTTTATTCTCCTGTCCAACCTCATTACTCCAGTGGGTTTTTAAGTGTCATTTTAGTTGACTGTCTTCTGTGAGAGCCAGGCATCGGAAGCAGATTTCTCTAAGTCTGTCTTTGAGGGTGACTTACAGTTTAATTGTATAGAAGGTAAGAGAATCGGGTGATGTAAGTGCAGATGCTTTGATGTTGTAAGGAAGGCCTCTTTACCTCTGACATCTGAAGGACAGCTGACATTCACAGAACAGTAAAGCCTTTCTTTGTATGTAAATGAGAACATTGGAACACACAATGATGTGTTTGACCCGGTTTCTTTTAAGTTCAGATGGCTCCTGCCTGTCAGGTTCATTTAAGACTAAGTGTTTTTTTTTTTATAAGAATGATATTTTAAATAGTTATAGTCACTTTTTCATGGATATCACAGAACTCTTACTGGATAATCTGATTGGTCCCAATAAAAAGTAAATTTTTTATCCTAAAATGGTAAGAGAAAGAAAAACAGTGTACCAAAGAGTAGAAAGAGGTTTAATGTGGGAGATGGAAGTGAAAAGACCAGGAACACTTGTAATAGTCACAGATTTCCAGGGAAATATCAGAAGTGGTTAGGATAGGTTAGTGGGTAGTGTTTGCCTAGCATGTGTGAGGCCTTGAGTTCCATCCCAACACCATACAAATTAGACATGGTAGTGCATGCCAGCTATCCCAGCACTTGGGAGGTAAAGACAGGAGGCTCTGGGGTCAAGGCCATCCTTAGCTATGTAGCCCGATCGAGGACAGCCTGGGATACAGGAGATTCAGTCTCAAACAAACACATACAAACACTTCTTAAAACCTGAGAATTATAGCAGGGGCCTGGAAAGATGGCTCAGCAGTTAACAGGGCGTGCTGCTATTCCAGAGGACCTGGGTTTGACTCCCAGCACCCACATTAGGCAGAACCCAGCTATAATCCCAGCCCTGGGGCATCTGATGCCTCTGGCCTCCTCAGACACTGAGACTCACATGTGCCTATGTGTGGACATACACATAATTAAAAAAAAACACTTAAGGAAAAAGAGGAATTATAGCATGATGGTACACACCTTTAATCCTAGCACTTGGGAGGTAGAGGCAGGTGGATCTCAAGTTCAAAGCCAGCCTCATCTACATAGCAAATTCCAGGTCATCTACATAGTGAAACCCTATCTTAAAAACAACAACAAAACCCCCAGACAACCAAATCAAAACCCCACAACAACAATGTATAAACAACTTAAGAATTGCATGGTTTCATAAGGTAGACTTCTACTCCCCCTCAGACTGTCTCCTTTGCTGCTAGAAGTTATCCCTGTGCCTTAAGGCCCAGCAGCAGGAAGTGGGAGACATTTCCTACTTGCTTAAAATATTGGGCCTGGATAGGAGACTGGATTCGATGATGAGGCTTCTCCCCTTTGTAAGGCTTGATGGCACCTACAGGTCACAGTGGTTTCCTGGGGATCAGGACAGGCCACGCATGGATGATGCTTTACAAACACAAAGCATAACTCCATTGGGAAGAAAGCCCCAGGATGTGGCAGGAGGCGAAAGGAAGGTTTACATTCCCTCCCTGCCTGGCTCTGTGTACTTGGGAACAGAAAGCGAAAGGAGTGTGCAGATGTTTGGGGCAGGACAACTGGGAGTGTGTGGAGGAAGTGAAGATGGTAGTGTTAAAATATCCATGCTTTAATCTGCAAGCACCAGCCATCTCAGCTCAGATCTCGACAATTACCATGCAGATGTCATAAAAGCGACCTTGGCTTTCAGTCTGGTCGTGGTCCGCTAGAGGTTGGCACCTGAAGGGTGGAGTTACTATCAACTCTGGGAAGCCTGGTGATGGGTGGTTTAGTTGATGTCAGTGACCCTTTACCTGCCTTCCTATGCATTTAAGTGCTATCTTAAATACTCCCAGTAACTCATGCACGCCGAAGTGGCCTTTGAGCAAGGATCCATCTGGAGGTAAGGCCAGGCGTGCAGGATGAAGAGGAGGTCTGTTAAGGCAGTCCTTGGCTCAACTGTTCATTGTTTTTCTTTCCACTGGTATTTTTAGCAAAGAAAACCCTCTTTATTATGGATAAGTTCAAGCATATAAAAGTGAAGAGAATTGTATCTGTCAAGTTAGGGTTTATTTCTATAAAGAGCTTTCAAGATACATAGAGTCAGTAGACTTGATTTGAGAAGGAATACTGCCCTAACAGTACCTAGTCTTACAGACCACGAACATTTATATATTTAAATATCAAATGTGGTTTATGATTATTTGATATTTAAATGTTGATTGAAAATGTATGTGTTTGAGCCGGGTGTGGTGGCGCATGCCTTTAATCCCAACACTCGGGAGGCAGAGGCAGGCAGATTTCTGAGTTTGAGGCCAGCCTGGTCTACAAAGT
>NC_034601.1:643290-651764 GCF_900095145.1 Mus pahari | reverse complement strand
CTACACGGAGAAACCCTGTCTCGAAAAACCAAAAAAAAAAGAAGAAAGAAAGAAAATGTATGTGTTTACACTTCTTTTATTAGATTTATTTCTGAGTAGCTTTTTTTTTTTTTTTAACTCACTCTGTCAGATTAGACCAGGCTGGCCTCTAATTCAGTGAGATCTACCTGCCCAGAGTGCTGGGATTAAAGGCGTGTGCCACCACCACTGTCTGGCTCAAGTAGTTATTAATTTGAATGCTACCATAGGTGGAATTCTTTAACTTTTTTGAGATGTATATATTCTTAAGTGTATGAGTGTTTTGCCTCGTGTATGTTTGTGTACCATATGTGTGCCTAGTGCCCTCAGAGGTCAGAAGTGAAGATTGAATCTCTTCGAACTAGAGTTATAGACAGTTGAGAACTGCCATATAGGTGATGGGGACCAGACCCAGATTCTCTGGAAGAGCAGTCAGTCTATTAACCTCTGAGCTACCTCTCCAGCCCCTGGAATTATGTCTTAATTTCATTTTTAATTCTTTATTGATATTATATAGAATACCAAGTCTATCTTCTCATACTGACCCTGTATGTTATGTGCATTCTAAATTTGCTTATCAGCTTTGGTAGTGTCTTTGTAGTGTCATTCAGATATTTTTGCATAGGGCATTGCCCTTGTCATCTTTGAATATGAACAGTTTTCCTCCTTTTCTGATAACTGTTTTAATTTCCTTTTCTGCCCAGTTGCACTGGCTAGAACCTCCTGTCCCATGGTGTGTAGAACCGGAAAAGGTTATTATACTCCTGCTTTGTGTCCGACCAAAGAACCAGCAGTTGGTTGAATTGATTTTCCTGCTAATTGTTCAACTTTGGTTTTGGTTTGGCTAGTAAATTTCATGTCTTTATGGAAAATCTTCATAGAAAACCTCTTTAGCTCTCAGCAGCCAGCCCCTGGCCTCTGAGAAAGCTCGCCTTCTTTTGAGCAAACCCATCTTTGTTCTTACCAAGGGAGTTTGGGGAAGTTCTATCCTTAACTTCGCTCTTGAGCTTCTTCTCATAGACTGGATCCTCTTTGATATCGGTGTGAACTCTCCTCCATATCTCCTCCACATCTGGAGTTACATTCTTATGTAAGGAGAGAGATGTTTCTTATAAAGACCTTTATCCACTGATAGCACACGTCTTAGTGTTCTTTCCCATGGGGAGCTCCCATGCTCCCCTACCTTGAACACCTTGCTTTCAGAATCATAGCCAGGGAATCACTTGGTCCTGTGATGGACAGACAAGCCTCCTTACTGCCAGTTGTAGTTCAGCAAAACCTGCATCTAGATAACAAGCGAAGGCACACAGGCTGACTGCTAGCTTTTATTTTAGCACTTTGACTATAGCTGGCATTGTTTCTAATGTAAAGGCAGCTATTAACCTTNGACGGTTCCCCTTACAGCTTCTCTTGATGCACTGAACATTGTCTCTGGCTTTCTGCATGTCCTAGTTTGTTTTCTTTTGCTGTGATAAACACATGACANCAAGCAGTTTAAGGAGGAATGGTTTTATTTCAGCTTACAGGAGACAGTCCTCCATGAAGGGAAGCCAGGGCAGGAGCTCCAGGCAGAACCCTGGCCTCAGGAACTGAAGCAGGCCATGGAGAAATGCTGCTGCTGCTGGCTGGCTTTTCGTGGCCTGCCTGGTTTGTTTTGTTGTCATGTTTTCAGAATATAACCCAGGGCCACTCGCCCAGGTGTGGCACAATCCACAGTGAGCTGGGCCTTCTGTCATACCAATCATTAGTCGAGAAAGCGCTCCTTACCTTTGCCCATAGGTCAGTCTGATGATGAAGGCAATTCCTGAGTTGAGGTTTCCTCTTCCCAAGTGACTGCAGTGTGTGTTAAGTTGACAAAAATATAATCAGCACATGGAAGTTTAGACAAATGTGTCATGGCTAATCTCTTTGTGTTTATTGTGTGTTGTCATCCTTGAAAATGTCTGTTAGACCAGTGAACCCCAAGGATGGCTCTATGTCCATGTGCTCTGAGGTCACAAGCTGTTCTGCCTGGGATTTTTATGTGGGTTCTTGGGTCTCTCCTGCATGAGCTCTCTCACAGGCCTGCTCCTTTGTATCTTGAGACAAGTCTCATTCTATAGCCAACACTGAATAGGAGAAGAGCTTCCTTGTTAGTTTCCTTGGTGCTGGGATTACAGGTGTGCACCACTAGCCCCATGAGTTTTCCTTTTTGTTTTTTTAGACTGGGTCTTACCAGACAGTTGAGACTGGCCCTAAGTTTATGATCCTCCTGCCATGTGTTGGTATTGTTGAAATTCCTTTACATGTGCATTGGTATGCTTAATAGTATTTCTTTATCTTCATTAAAAAATGCTTTTTCGTGTTGGATAACTTTATGACCCTTGATGACATCTTAATTCTGGTATTGAGCTCCAGGTAGTAAAATTTTTATTATAATTATTATCCCTTTGAACTCGGTTCCTTTTATAATTTAGGTTTCTTTATTGGTCTCCTATCTTTAGGGATTTGTTATTCTTACACTTGTCCTTAATTACTTAAATATAAACTTTGCTAGTTTTTTTAGAGTGTATTTGTGATAGATTCTTTGAAATATTTGCTATGTTCAGTGTTGCCTTCCTCAGAATTTCAGGTCTCAAGCCTGTGCTAGTCTTGAGCTTACAGTAGTCATCTTGCCTTTGCCTTCCAAGTGTTGGGATGATGCCTAAAGTTTCTTTTTGTTGCTGTTTTCTTTGATTTTTAAAGCTAGGAACTTTGAGAAATATGTAGCACCTATAGACTGTACTCATGACCTTTGACAAAATCTAAGGTTTGTTGCTGTTTGAGTTTTGCTTGTTCGCATCTGGGTTGACTGTGGAGACAGTACCTTGAGGTACTGAGGGTTCTCACAACTTACAGTGGATCTGCAAGTGGATTGGTGGGCGTGCTCACCATTCAGGCCATTAGAAGTCAACTGGTGGCGCAGGCCTTTAATCCCAGCACTCGGGAGGCAGAGGCAGGCAGATTTCTGAGTTCGAGGCCAGCCTGGCCTACCAAGTGAGTTCCAGGACAGCCAGNGCTATACAGAGAAACCCTGNCTCGAAAAACNAAAAAAAAAAAAAAAAAAAGTCAACCTGGGCCTTTGCCAGGCCTTCCCCCATTTTTCTGAGCACACACTTAAGCTTTTGCCTTAGGGATGAGCAGATATCTAGGGTCCTCTTTAGGCTCTCTTGTGTTCCCCAGGGTCATGTGGACATTCACCCCTGCCCACAGAGGCTCTTCAGCTCTCTTGGCTGGTGTGTTGGTCTTGCCACACCGGTATTGCAGCCTCATGCTGGCTAGGTGCTGACCTTTTACAGCTCTCCATGACCACTGTTGTTTGTGACAATGCCCTTGGGCATGTGCCCTGCTTCAAGTCAAGCCACCCCTCTGGCAGCAGGCAGCAGTTTTCAGAGCCTAATCTGCCCAGGTTGGTCCATGACAAGACAGAGCTGAGGTTAGGGAAGGTCATCCTGGGAGGCTGACACACCCCACCCCCACCCCCCACTGTACGGTCCCAGCACAAAGCTTCAGAGCAAATGCTTCTGGTTGAGTCCTTGTCTTTGTTCTCAGCCCTGAAACAGTTGTTCCTGACAAACTTGTCCGGTTTTATAATTACTTTTTCAGGGGAAGTTTTGTGTAGTGTTTACTCTGTTACCCAAGAAGTTCTGCCCTACTCAAAGCCTCTTCGCTTTGGGGGGTTATTTCCACAACTTACTGAGTGTTATAAGTTCATGGCGAAAGCTCCACATTGTGAAAATATATAAAGGAAAAGTAAATTGTTAATTCCATTCCATGGAAATAGCCCCTTCACTAAATGTGGCTCTAGGACTCTGCCCATTGCTTTTTTGGCTGTGTTCTCAAAAATCATAGAAGTACTTAAGCCAGAGACTTCTTTTAGCTTTTCCCACCCAAGCAGAGAGGAATTAGCAACAATTACTTGATGATAAAATTGGTGTAAGTTTTGTATTCTGCTTGTTCTGTGATCTGAAGTTGAAAGTGATCTGGTTGGGGCAACTGATTACCTTTGTTTTTGCTTGTTTGACCTGTGTGTGCTAGGCCAGCACCCTGCCATTGTGTCCATAAAGAAAACAATCTTCAGCCTGGCATGGTGGCACCTGCCTGTAATCCCAACACTTGAGGGATAGAAACATGAAGATGGGAAGTTCAAGGTCATCCTCAGCTACACAGTAACTTTGAGTCTTGCCTGGGTTATGTTATTTGCCAGAGCCACCAAGTGATGTGGGAAGGGGTCTTGTTCTCCTGGGGTTTTGTCACTCATTCAGACACCTTTGATGGGGTATTTCTCAGAAGATGGGAAAGAGTCCTTCATTCTGCTTCATGAATTGCTCCTCAAAGCAACCCAAGGCCACCTTCTCTTGTGGAATGTGTTCAGTAGAACTGGATTTCCAGATGATCTCTTCAGTGTTGGAGAATGAACCTTATGCAGAGACCATGGCAGCCCCGGACTCCTGGCCCACTTGAGTTCTGCTTTAATGCCTTATGCTCTGGCCTTCTTTTGAGGCCCCAATCTGATTGTTTCTGACCCTCTAGGGCTTTGAGATTCAGTGATATATTAATTTCATCTACTGAAATCATTTATTAGGGTTAATAACATGCTGATGTAAGAAAGATAATGACAATCTCAAGAGTTGTTGAATGATGGGTAGAACTCTTCTGCATAACTTGATTTTATAGTCACTTGAGTAAGGATATATTTTTCCATTAGCAGGAGATTTCTGGCATTTCATATCTCTAGCAAGAAGGTTTGTCAAGTGATCAAAGGAATCTTGAATGGCTAGTGACATACTTTGAGTGAGAATTATTTCAGACATGAACTGTTTACTGGGTATTTGTTTAGTCCACTTCCATTTTTACATGCTGCAAATTTTTGAACAACACTGGAATCCTAACAGAACTGGTAGGGTGTATTTCTAACTCCAGGACTAAGGGAGATGAAACAGGAGGATTGCTGTGAGTTCAGACTTAGCCTTGACTACGTGTTGAGTGTAGACCAGCCAGGGCTATATAACAAGGTCTCATCTCAGGAGATCTAGAAAAACAAAAATTGGAATCTCTATGGGGGCTGGGAAAGGCTGACATCAAAGTCTGGAGCCTAGTACTAGTCAGTCATCAGAATTTATGTTTCCTGAAAACATTGTCTCTGTTAGTTCCACAAGTGTGTGCCCAATAAATTGTGCTGGGTACTATTTTCAGCTCTGCCGGTACACCAGTTAGCTAGAGACACAAGCCCTGCTTTTGTGGGACACATAGAATAAACAAATCCAAAAGTCTGCATCTCTGGGAAGAATGTGTGGTATATGGCATATCAGTCACTTGGTCATATCCTGGGAAAGAAGTATATACTGCAAGTAGTATGTCCTGGAAAGTAGTATATACTGCAAGTAGTATATACTGGAAACATAGTATATCCTGGAAACATAATGTATACTTTGAGCAGGAGAAAGCATGGCCTTATTGAGTTAAACCCTTCTGGTGGTATTGGTGGCCATGGTGAGTGGCCAGGGAAGTCCTCACTCCTTTGGGCATTCCTTATTGTGCAGACTTTTGCAAGTCCATGAGGCTCTGTTTGTTAACAGGAAAGAGTCATTTGTGAGCTTGCTGAAGCAGGGAACTTTTGAAGTTGGCATTGGCAGGATATTGAGCAACTGGGCCTGCTGGCTGCACCCCAGCCTCCACATCTGATGCGAACCACAGCTTTGCAAGCCTTCCCTGTGCCATCCAAAAATATTTTGTGACCTTGTTGGTTGTCAGTTTATTCAAATGTTATTTCAAACCTCCAAAAAAGGGAAACATGAAAGTGCAGACTGTCCATCCATGTGTGTCTAGATACACACATACAGCTGCGAGATACAATCCACTATTGTAGTGACTTGAGCCCCGCTGTTATAAATAGACGGAGCTCGCATGCGGAACACTCCAGATGAAGGGCAAGTGCACTGGGGATGAATGCCAACTGCTGTTCTTGTCGAAAGTCCTTCTCAAAGATCAATATTATTTTTTGTTTCACTGGCTGGATCTAAAAAACAACTGTGAAAGGGGCTGCCTAACTCAGCTGTTTGTACTGTTTTGGCCCAGATGTATTTTCTCTCTTTACTTTATTCAGCAGAGAAGGCCTTGTGCTTATTTAGTGATGGTTGCCTGATTGCTCACATCTTTGCATTTAAAATTTCGTATGGTCTGCTTTTAAACAGTACATTTATGGATAATATGTTTACATATATGTGGTATGATTTGTAGCTGGAAATGTATGCCTGCTAAATATGTTCATTTCATACTGTAGCCCCTATTCTAAGAAACTTGTATTGTAGTTTATGTGTGACTTGCCAAAACGTCTTAACAGGATGCTCTTCATATGGATGGTCCTCAGTAATTTACAAAGCAGTCTGTCTCTTAGGAAAGAAAGGTACAGTGTGGCTCAAGAGCCTCGAACAAAGTCACTTTGTTTTCGGATCAGTTGGACAGCAGCGCAGTGTCAACGAGAAACCGTGATTAGATGGTCTTGCAGTCCCAGGACTGATGCAGTCGGCTGAAGGAAGACTGTGTTAACGTGGCCCATCTTCATAGTTAATGTGGTAAGGGGGATTTTGGTATAGCAGAAGAAAGCATATTAAATATTCTTTAGCTTGCTAATAGCATCCTCTGGCTACTATAACAAAACCCCTGAAACTGAGCACCTAAAACAACAGAAGAGGGGTGTGAAGGTGGGCAGGGCTGGATTGGAGTCCTGAAGACAGTCCATCCCACCCTTTGTGGTTCTAGTGGGGTTGTTTCCATCCTTGGCTTGGGACTTCGTCTCCAGTCTCTGCCTTCTCATATACAGCCTCTGCTCTGTGGCTCTCTGCCTTTGGCTCTATCTTTCAAGGATGCTGCTGTCTTGGATTATGGCCCTACTCTGTGCTAGAAGGTTCTCTTGTCTGTCCCTAAATCACACTTGCAAAGACACTATTTCCAGATGAAGTAGGGGTGTTAGAGGAGGCTTGAATTTTGTTGGGATCCAGCTGACACATAAGCTCGTTTGCTGAACACCTTCATTTGAGTGTTTATGAAGTATTGACCACTCATTGGAGGTGTGGTGGAGATTCCAAGACAGTCATTACATTGCCCTTTCTGTAACAGGCTTACAATGGCCCATGACCCTTTTTTTTTTCCCCCAGAGGCCATTTAGTCTTTAAGGTAAGAGAGAAATTAGTACAACCAGACATTTCTCCTGGGGTGTCCAGTGAGAGAGCTATTACCTGGTGCCGTCCTGTTACATGCGACTGGTGTCTGAGGGACCTGGACACTGGAGGACTAGCTAGTGACATGGTAAACATGTGTCTTCCTCGGCCCCACAGCCCCTGGCTTTCATTTCTTACCTCCTACCTGTGTTTGTTGTGACAGATCAGCCACACTTTAGAAGTGAACAGCATTCTCTTTGAGAATTAAAACCTCCATTTTTGTTTGCCTGCCAGGAGTCATTGTCCTTGATAGAAAGAAGCCAGGCAGGTGTTCCTTAACATGACCTTGAGGTCATACTCTGTGACCTGCGCTTTTTTCTTTCTTTGAGCTGAAGAGGATTGGTAATGTGGACAGTGGTGGGTGCTCAGTGAGTAGTTACTGCTTTCTGAACAGTCTGTAAGAATAGGGAGCCATGGAGGGTTCAGAGTGCTGGATTCTAGTGCTCAGAGTTTTCAGATGTCCAGAAATTCTCAGAATACACCCCAAATTTCCAAATATATCTTCACCACTTACTATGATGTAGACACACATGCACATGCTGTAAACACACGCACCTTCTTTTTCTTTTCCCCATCATTTGGGAACCAGGTTTCAGCCAGCACCCCTTAATATTCCTAAGTATTTCCTAAAAACAAGCGTACTTTCCATATGTCCAACAGCCATCCACCTTCCCTAGTCAAGAAGGCAACATTGCCATTATGCAGTACCTAAGCCACAGGCCCCTGCATACTGTGCCAGTTGCTGTTTTGAGAAATGTCCATCAGAGCCAATCCTTGCTCCCAGTTGTCACAGCTCTTTAGCTTCTTCCTTCATCTTTGTCCTTTCATGACCTGGACATTTTTGAAGACAACTGGCTAGTTGCTTTGTGCGACAGCCATTAGTTTGCTCATGACTAGATTTAGGATGTGCAGAGAATACTGCAGAGAAGCAATGTGATTCCAGCCCTGCTGATGGCACATGCAGTGTTTATTTGTCATTTCTAGATCTGTCACGTTTCATTACTTGAGGCAGAATTGACAAGTTTTTTCCATTATAAAATTAATTGGTTATCATTTACAATTTGGTTAAAAAGTAGTACTTTATAAGGGAAACATTTGTAACTGCTGGAATTGGGTTTCTCATTAGGCCTTTAGCCATCTTTTGCTTGTTTCCTTGGATGCATCAATTAGTACGGTGGTCACCAAACAGCGATGTTCTTTTTTTTTTTTTTTTTTTTT
>NC_034601.1:632306-643285 GCF_900095145.1 Mus pahari | reverse complement strand
ACTCCAGAAGAGGGAGTCAGATCTTGTTAAGGATGGTTGTGAGCCACCATGTGGTTGCTGGGATTTGAACTCTGCACCTTTGGAAGAGCAGTCAGGTGCTCTTACCTGCTGAGCCATCTCACCAGCCCCACAGTGATGTTCTAATTGCACTATATCATCTATATTTTTAGTTGTCCTTGCGCTATAAGAGAGTGAGTGTGCCTGCCTCCATACCTCCCTGTCTTCCCCTCCCTCCCTCTATCTGCCCCTCCACCCATTTGTAGTCCTTGGGTTTATGTAATCCTTTACTATCCACATTTGCTTTCAAGCTCCGACTGTCCTGGTGGGAGCTTGTTCCTGCTGGCTTCTGTGTCCTTTTAGTGTGTCCCTGCCATCCTTGAATACTCCTTTACTTTTTGACAAAATACTTTTTGGGCTCTTCATTAACATTTCCTCACTCCAGCTCTGGAATTGGCCTTTTCTGCAATAAGCCTTGGTTTCCTATAGCAGAGAATGGTAAGCACAATTGTCCGTTGCTTCTGTCTGTTAGAGCTCAGTGAACATATGAAGGGACACACAGGCATAGCTTTTATATACACACATCTGTTCATGCATTGGGTAGACAGGCAGTAGAACTCTGTGTTTACCCACCTAACTAGCTATAAGAAACAAGATGTAATCTTTACCACATGGATAGATTATTTTAACTTTATCCCGTTCCTTGGCCGCTTCTTCTTGTCATTACTGTTTTTGTTAGTTTGATCAGTAGCCTTGTATGTCTTCTGACCTCTGGGCCATCGAGCCCCGGACCTTATCACCAGCATCAGGGGAATGGCAGCCTCAAAGCCTCAGTAAGACCACAGCAGACAAACTCAGGTCAGCCTGTGCCGGCAAGCATACAGTGTGTTAGTTACTTTTTCATTGCTATGATAAAATACCTGACAGAAGCCACTTAAGGAAGACTTCATTGGCTCACAGCTCAAGGGTACAGTCCACTGCAGCTGGAAAGGCAGGAGCTTGGGGCACCGGTCACATTGTATCCATGGTCTGGAAGCAGAGCTAGTAACCAGTGCTGGGCTTGGCTCTTTCTCTCTTTTTTATTTCTTTTAGAATGCCAGCCATGTTTAGGGTAGGCCATCTATTAAAGTGATCTAAAAAGCCCCTTACAGATGTGCTCAGAGGTCTGTTTCTAGATTTTTAAATCCTGTTGACAATCAAAATTAACCCTAATAACTATTTTAAAATTTTATACTTTTCTCTTAAAAGGTGACCCTGCTAATCAGGGGTGGGTCTTTGTAGTAGCAGTCTAAACGGAACTGCTATTCAGCAAAAAGGGAAGAAAATATCTTCCTCATCAACACTTCTCAGTCAGAGGGAAGGTTTTGACCCTGGAGAGTAGCTGACTCTTGATAAAGATGTCACAGGTGTGGTCAGAAGGGTGGATCCTTGTAGCGGTGTCTCTCATCAGAGTGGCTCTGTGCTTTGCTCTGTGTCTGGAAGAACTATCCATTTCCAAGTCAGCACTGGGGAGGGTTAGGCTTAGCTGGTCAGGCACATGCAGGAGAATTGGTTTTGCCCTGGTCAGGGGTGTCTGTGTGTGTGGTTGCCTGTGTCCAACTGCCTTGGTAGAACAATTTCTTGTTGGTCTGTGTAGTCCCAAGTTAGGATCTACAAAGCTCTTCAAGGCAGGAGCTCACTGTCTTCAACTACTTACAGACGTACGGACAAGCAGGTGGCAGAGTGAAGGTTTCCCAGTTTCCCAGTGAGCTAGAAATCCCCTCAGCTAAGTTTCCCAGCTTGGAGCTGTGAGTCAGTTGCTAGGTAGTGACCTTTGTCGCTCCAGGCCATCTGCTTCTCCAGGTTTAGAACTTTTCTGCTCAGGAATTCCCGTCTCCTCATTGAAATCAGGAAAGATCCTTGGAGACATTACTGGGTTTTCTCCAGTAAGGGACTGGAGAATCTGCCCAAGTATTTCTTGGAGACCCTCAGGTTGGGTCAGAGAACCAGGCAGCCTGCTAGAGTGGGCTCCGCCGGAACATGTAGCTGTTACATTGTCTAGGCCAACAACATCTCGTGTTCAAGACATAGATTCTCATAGCTTGTGCGCAAGACATCACAAGTTCTGGGAAAGAGTAGAAGATTCCTGTGCACCTCCTACCCTCTGACAGGGCAGAACGGGCTCCTCTTGGGAAAGCAGGAGTTGGCACACGTGTGTTATCAGTAGTTCACCATTTGGCCTCACTTGTGTGCCTGGATGAGTGCCCATCTGTCTGCTCAGTTCTTGCAAGTGCACTGATGTTCCTTTCTGCCTGACCCATACCCTTCTCAAGGACGGGAGCAAGAGGGTTGCATTAGGCTCACATAGGCTTGAATGGCTCAATTTTCAAACTCTGTTTTGACATTGTCCTTCCACTTGTTGAACAAAGAAGAGTCACACAAACCACAGGAGAGGAAGCCACGACAAAGGAGTAAATTGTGTCTCGGCAGTCAGTGTATGGAACTAATTTAGGATGATTTTTTTTTTCCACTGTCAAAGAAATGAAATTTGAACAATACACAGTCAATTTCTTTTAACTGGGACTTCATCTTAATGTTATTAATGTTTTCTAATTTTAAAATGGCAGCACAAATACTGCTTTAAAACAGTACTTACAATGAATTAGATTTCTTTGGTATTTCCATGACAGCTCCTGATTATTGGGCACTTCTGTTTCCTCCTATATTCATTTCTGTATTCATTCATTTCTGTGTGTCTCCCCACAGGCAGAGCCCAGAAACCAATAAGGAGCTCTTTTTTTGCACCCTTCCCTAATTCAGACCTGTTTAGTCTAAGGAGAATGCAGTACAGAACTGGGTTCTTTTGTCCATACCCAGCATCTACCCCAAGGATCAGGGTAGGCTGTGAGGAAAGGCCAAGTGCACACTTGCAAGCAGTAAGCTTGAGAGGTCTTGCTGGTCATCTGACCCCAGGGTCTTTCTTACTGTGTTCTTGGAATTCCCAGGCAGTGGAGTCCAGCCTAGGTAATAAAGATAGACTTCAAGTCTAGCCTAGGAGCAGCTTCGGTCTTGAACCCTGGCTGTGCTGCAGTGTACTGCCTCTGCTGGGCCTCCTGCCACCCAAGCCCCACCCATGATCAAGGTTCTCCCAGAATTCTCAGGCCTCCATCAGCTCCTCTCAGCTCACCTGTGTCCCATGCTGGAGACTGATTCTGTATTTGAGTGTTTTTGAAAAATAAGTGTATTTCCTCTCATCCACCCACTAAAAACCTCGCCGTTGTAGAATGAACACCCTTACAATGGAGGAAAACTATGTTCTCCGTTTGTTCTCAAGCCAACATGTTCTGTGTTGGAAGAACAGAACAGAAATATTCCATCCATCTATCTCCGAAGTGTGCGGTGCGGCTGGGGAGGCTAAGCCTTCAGGTCCTTGGAATCAAAACTCTTCAGCCAGAAGACTTGGGTCTGTGAGGTGAGGCCGTGAGGACCCCGTGTAGCTGCCAGTGTCCTTTTGCTTTGTGTCCTGAACATAGATTCACATAGCATGTGACACATTCCTATGTCACTCTATCTGCCCCTCAAAGAGGAGGCAGTGGGTCTTTTTTACTTTTTAACATAATGACTTTGTGGAACCCAGCTGCTCATGACTGGAAGAGAAAAGCTGTCTTGAGAGGCAAAGCATGTGGGAACTTAGAGATTAGGAGTGGAAGTCAAGTAAGGAGGCCCATGGCTTCATTCCAGGTCTGGGAAGGCTAAGGTGGAAGGGTCAGTGAAAGTCTGAGCTCAGTCTTAGTACTTACAGTTTAAGATACAGGGCCCACCAGTAATTCAGTCCGAATGAGAATTAAAGACCCAGTCAATGCTAACAGCAGAGTAGTTAGCCAGGGGACCAGGAGAACCGAGACCTGTTGTCTGCGGAATCTCAGTATCTGTCTGTGTCTCTGTGTCTGTCTGTCTCTGTCTCTCTGTCTGTCGTCTCTCAGTCTCTGTGTCTCTGTCTGTCTCCCCCTCCCCACCCTTTCTAAGTTTTTTTTCCCAACCCAGCAACCTTCTTTTACATTACTCTGGTAAATTAGCATAGAGACAACAATTTTCCCCCTAAAGCCATATTTTCCTTTATCTCAGGAGATGTTAAGTCTAAGCCTCTCCAATTTTGTATGACCATTTCTGCAGGGGAATCTACCTGTTGTTATAATGCCTCAGGTCCTGAGCAGCCTGTCTACTTAGTAGAAGAGGCACATTCAGTCATGCCCACCAAGTAGTCTCAGGGGCCTGGTAATATTGCTGTTATCCAGCTGAATTAACACAAAAGGCAGAACGGCTGGCATCAGGATAAGGGGAATTGCCTAGGTTAATGGTTTGGGGATAGTACAATGGGCAAATTTTAGCCCATGGTAAGTTGTAAGTCCTCTAGTGTTAATCTGGGCTGCCCCCAGGCACAGTGAGTTCTGTCGGGCAGTGGGCTGACAGCCTGGCTCGCTCTTGTCTCTGTTGTGGAGGGGATGGAAGTCTAAGCACACCCAGCAGCCCTGGCCGATTTCCTGCGGGGATGATGAACTTGATCCCCAGTGGCCCTCCCTGTGACATAGAGTCTGATTCCCCAGGTTTTTCCTGTTTCCCAAAGGCCAGAATCTTTTAAAAGGAAATTTTCAGGAAGCCTCAGTTTTACAACCCCACTTTATACAGTGGAAACTCCCTTGTTTTTGACAACCTTGGGACAGAAGTAGCCACAGGGAATGCATAGAGTTGTAAATCTGTATTCCTGTCTCAAAAGATAAATTCCCATATCTTTTCTTTTTGCCAATACAACAAGACACTCAGAGTGGGTGTCAGTGAGCAGAGGCAAAGGTGGAATATGGGTTGCTGATTTGTAGTCACACTAGACCTGGTTTCATCTTTCATCTTGTGACAGCCATGACTAATACTTTCTCTGTATCTGTCTTCCTCAGTTTCCAGTCCAGGCCTGAGGGCAGCAGGGGCCAGACTATAACCCTGTGTTTATAGCTATAGTGCAAAACACACATTTCAGGAGAAAGTGGAGGGGCAGGGAGTAGAATGGCCCAGGGCCTCAATGGAATCTTTATTTTCAAATAGTCTAGAGACTGTCCATTTGGCCACATCTGAGCTCCCACTTTCTTGACCTGGGTGTGGTGGATCCATAGTATAATGCCATCAACTTTCATAGCCTTAGGAGTGGGAATCCCACCCACTGCTGGTCTCTGCTCTGGGAAGCAGTGAGACAGGCCTTCCAAAGGTAACTTCATAGGGGCTAAATCCCCCCCTATGTGAGGTACAGCAGACTATGTTAAAGCAAAGGAAAGAGGCCCAGCTTTAAAGGAGGGACTGTATGGAGAGGTTTCTTAGAGTTTCTTTTAATATCCTATTTACTTTTTTAGGTCAGAACTCTGAGGTCTATATGCACAATAAAGTTGTGCATATAGTTTTCAATATCTAAAACTTTAGTGATTAATTGAAAGATTTAGACTACAAAAGCCAGGCCATTGTTGGATCCCATTTCTATAGGGATGCCAAATCAGGGGACCAGTTCCTGGAGGAGCTTTTTAGCTACTATTTGAGCAGTTTTAGTCTGGATAGGGTACACTTTTATCTGCCCAGTATATAAAAAGTAGCAAGTACTTGTATCCTCCCCAGCAGGCCAAATCTCAATGAAATCAGTTTTCCCAGAATTCATGGAGGTGTTGACCTCTCTTTCGGACGCCTTCCTGGGTAAGGACTCTCTGTTTTGGATTTACTTAAGCAAAAACTTGGCATCTAACTGAGACATCCTGCACTAGGTGTCCAGTTTAGGTATAACATACATGGTTTGAGCAGCTTAGAAATTTTGTGGACCCCCAGATGAATGATCTGGTGAAGGTTGATTACTGGAATCTTGCCAGTTGTTTCTGGAAGAATGGTTTCTTCCTCTGGTGTCCTCTATCAACCTGAGGGTTTGAGGTGTCCATTTCTTCTTCACCATGGAGTCTTGGACAGCACAGGGTTGGGGTATGCCATCAGAATGTCAGTAGGCCCCACTGGTCTTAAGGGCTATATGTTTGGCAGTCAAGATAGCAGTTGAGCAACGGAGGGCAGGACAGCAATTTGTCGGGGAAGCCAAATAGCCACTAGGAGGGCCAAGGACTTCTCTTTGTTTTTATTGTCATGTCCCCCCCAGTGGTGAGATGGCTTCTTCCTCTATCAGTCATACCATGGACATGCATGGGGATAAAACCATAGTGGCTGAGAGCCTGACTGACTGGATCTGCTCATTTTAGTTAAGGTACTGCAGCTCTCACATCCCTGGCTTCATCGTTCATTTCATGGCAGTCATGGATGAGCATTTGCAGGTTGGCATCAGGCAAGAGGGTAGCAGCAGGATTGGTAGTAGTGGGTTTCTCAAATAGGACTCAAGGATGGGCCAGGAGTAGGGCCTGATACTGGGTCACACAGTCAGACAGCCATTGTTCTGGAGGCCCTTGGAGGAGACCTCAATGGAGTCATGGGTGCTGTGCATATATGATCTTCACCCAGACTTGACTTGGTTTTTTTGCCTTGTTTGTTTGTCGTTAGAGAGCAGTAACCACCATGGCTCTTAGACAGGTGAGCCAGCCTGTGGCCACAGGGTCCAGCCATTTGGACAGCTATGACACAGGGCATTTCCATGACCACAAAGTCTGAGTTAAATGATTGCGATGTAGAGGGAATAAAAAAAAGTAATAAGTTATCGGGAAAAATCCCTTTTGTAAAGTCTTTTGTTTCATGGACAAAAAGATGAAAAGATTTTGAGACATCTGGAAGTGCTAGGGCTGGAGCCAAGGTCAGAGCTGTTTGTAAAGCCCCGTGCCTCTTGTTCTCACCCCTAACCCCCCCACTTCCCCCCCATCCCCCCACCCACCCCCGTGCTGGTGTTTTCACAAACTCTGGTAGCCAGAGGCAGCGACACCTAGCTGTACCTAGGTACTCTCAAATCTGTTTCTTAGTCTTTGGTGTTGAGAGCTGAAGGACAGCTGAAGATGCATCTTCCAGACTCACTGTCTAGGGACAGTGAACACCTGTTCCTCCAGATTTCTGCACAGGCAGGAGAGGCATATCCCAGGTGCCTAGAAGGACACAAGGATGCCTAGCTTTTCAAACCAAGCAATGTGGATTGCAATTTCCCCTTTTGTTTCCAGGGTTATTGAGTTATCATTTAATCTAAGAGATAGTCTACCTGTACCTTTTGATTGGGGGCAGAACTTTCAGCTAGGAGATATTCTTCCGACAGAGGATGAGATACCACAGTTTTGCTGGATGTCTGTAAATCTCATTATCAGAGAAGGTGATCGTAGCTTTCAATTCGTGCAAAAGCTCTTGTCTATTTAAACACCTTTTGAGCTATCTCTGGTAACTGGGACCTTCACTTATACCTTTAACTTTTATAATTTTTTTCTAATATCTGAGGCTGACTGGGTGACAGAAAATCTTTTTTTAGTAGCTGTCTTTAATCCTTTAAAAAAAAGACTTAGCAAAAATTTGTTTAAAGTCTCCTTGATCAGTGTTGAACAGAAGGGGAAATCTCTTCTGTCCAGGCTACATTGACTGGTGGTGATCCCCAGGGCCTAGCTCAGGGACGGTTTTACTGTTGATAGATAGATAGGTAGATAGATAGANAGACAGACAGACAGACAGACAGATAGATAGATTTTTTTTCAGAGAATAGAGGGGTTTTGAGTTTTCCAGTTTTACAGATTGTTGGTTGAAAAGGAGACATAAGCCCAGTGGTGGCAGCACAAACCTTTAGTCCCAGCAGTCAGGAGGTAAAGGCAGGCAGATATCTGAGTTTGAGACCAGCCTGGTCTACAGAGTGAGTTCTAGGAAAACCAAGAATACACAGAGAAACCTTTTCTTGGAAAACAAACAAACCAAAACCAAACCCAACCAACCAGACAAACAACAAAAGGCATAAAAGGGAGATTTTTTTCCCTTTTCCGGGGCTGCTTGGAGTCTCACAGAGCAGAAGGGTGCTCACTGGGGGAACTAGCTCTGTCTCCCTCTGTGCTCTCTGCTTAGAGGGCAGGGAATTCTGGATGTGAAACACAGCTCCTCCCACCTCAGCACAGGGACCAACCCTGACCATGAGCAACAAGATAAGCGAAAGCTCTTGCTTCCCCAGTGAAACAGATGGGACGGGGCACTTCTCTGAGCCACCTGACAGATTCTGGTCCCAACAGGAGGAGGCACAGGTCTTAAGCCAGGGGGTTCTCATACCAGAGCAAGCTACTGCTCAATACAGGGTAACAGAATTGATACAGATGTGAAGGATCCAGTGAGGCCCTTCATGAGTCAGCAGCTGTGTCTGACCTCTCCTGTGCATCCAAACAGAAGGCACCTTAGCCAGACTTACCTCAGAGATGACAGACTTGGTGACTTTCTAATGTACCTCCTAGGGTAGGGAGGTCAGACCCCTCTAAAGCATTAGGCATCTACTGATCAAAGGGGGGAGGCCTAGAGACCTGGAACATCTCAGGTTGTGCACCTTCCAGTAATCTGCTGACCACCGCACTTTCCATCTAAGGGGCTCTGTGTCTCCTGGTGTCCTGAGGTCTGATCTCTGGGATTCCAGTGGGACCTCCAGAAATGTTGTCGTATATTTGACAGAGAAGACTGCTTAGATGTCGCTCTGCTCTCAACCAGCAAGAAAGACTCGACCACCAGTTCTCCTGACAGCAGTTTATTCAGGAACCTTGAACAATCTTCTCCCTCTTCATCTCCCCCGAGCCCCGGGCTACAAGCCCTTTTATACTCTCATATCCACTCCAATCTCGGCAGGCCACGCCACCTCACCGGGCGTGCGGCCTCAGCCAGCCAGAAGAGCAGGAACATATCACCACCAAATATGGACCTGTTTACCACAAGCTCCATAGCCAACAGGTGCCATCTTTTAAGGTGTGGCTTCGGGTAGCCCAGGGCCTCCTACACTTAGATATGGGTTTAAGCCTATAGAAAGTCTTTATTGGCTGGCCAGCAGCTTCACTGAGCATTTCTCGAGGTGAGCTTTTAAGCACAGAAACCATGTTATGGGTTGACACACTTCAGTTAACGAGAACAGTTAGCCAGAAGCAGAGCTCAGAAGCTAAAAAGCAAGGTTAGTAAGTACAGTTAGAGACTTTCCCAGAGCTGGGACACTGATGGACTGGGTCTTTGTTTTCATTTTGTCAGGTGCCTCTGTCTATGTGCTGAGTTTTGCAGCCTGACTGAATGGCATTTCCATCATGGAGTCACTTGGGCTATGGTCTAGGGGCCTGTTACAATTACTAGGTTTAGTTTAAATGCTTGTAAATTAACTTCAATGATTTTTTTTGTGTGAAATAAATACATTTATTATTGCTTTGGAAAATTCTGCTAATGCATTCATTTTGAAGTTGTCCTTTCTCCAAATTGAGTGCAAATGCTAGCTTCTTTAGTTGCATCATTAAATAGCTTACAGTAGACAAGCAGCATGGCCTGACTGGTACGCTTTTCCCTGTTGATTGAACTAATACAAGAATTGTAGCTGCTTTCTCAGTTCAGAGCGGTGGAGAATGTTATTGATATAAATTGTGGGGGAATGCTGTGACCTGTGTCCAGTGCTGAGCCTTTCATACCACATGTCCATCCTGACTTCTGTGACCCTGGGCAGCTTCTTATACCTCAGGCTTCTAATCTTACAACTTACAAACTTATAAGAAGTTTCAAAACTGGTTATCTAAAATCTTGATTTCTTTTTATTTATTTATTTATTTATTTATTTATTTTTTGGCTATTTTCTTTATTTACATTTCAAATGTTATCCCCTTTCCCTGTTCCTCCTCAGGAAACACCCTATCCCATCTCACCTCCCCCTGCTTCTGTAAGGGTGCTCCCCCATCCATCCACCCACTCCTGCCCCTCCCCCCATTGCATTCCCCTACACTGTGCATCACGCCTTCACAGGACCAAGAGCCTCTTCTCCCATTGATGCCCGACAAGGCCGTCCTCTGCTACATATGTGGGTAGAGCCATGGTCCCTCCATGTGTACTCTTTGGTTGGTAGTTTAATCCCTGGGAGCTCTGGGGGATCTGGTTGGTTGATATTGTTGTTCTTCCTATGGGGATGCAAACTCCTTCAGCTTCTTCAGACCTTTCTCTCCATTGGGGACCCTGTGCTCAGTCCAATGGTTGTCTGCAAGCATCTGCCTCTGTATTTGTCAGGCTCTAGCCTCTCAGGAGACAGTTATATCAGGCTCCTGTCAGCAAGTACTTCTTGGCATCCACAAATAGTGTCTGAGTTTGGAGATTGTATATGGAATGGATCCTCAGGTGGGGCAGTCTCTGGATGGCCTTTCCTTCAGACTCTGCTCCACACTTTGTTCCCCCCTCTAAGAAGGACTGAAGCATCTACACTTTGGTCTTCCTTCTTCTTGAACTTCATATGGTCTGTGAATTGTATCTTGGGTATTCTGAGCTTTTGGACTAATATTCACTTATCAGTGAGTGCATACCATGTATATTCTTTTGTGATTTTGTTGCCTCACTCAGGATGATATTTTCTAGTTCCATCCATTTGCCTAAAACCAGATACACTGAATCTAATAGAAGAGAAAGTAGGGAAGAGCCTCAAACACATGGGCACAGGGGAAATTTTCCTGAACAGAACACCAATGGTTTATGCTCTAAAATCAACAATAGACAAATGGGACCTCATAAAATTGCAAAGCTTCTGTAAGGCAAAGGACACTGTTAATAGGACAAAATGGCAACCAACAGTTTAGGAAAAAATCTTTACCAATCCTACATCTGATAGAGGGCTAATATCCAATATATACAAAGAACTCAAGAAGTTAGAGTCCAGAGAACAAAATAACCCTATTAAAAATTAGGGAACAGAGCTGGGTGTGGTGGCACACACCTTTAATTCCAGCACTCGGGAGGCAGAGGCAGGCGGATTTCTGAGTTTGAGGCCAGCCTGGTCTACAGAGTGAGTTCCAGGACAGCCAAGGCTACACAGA
>NC_034601.1:615562-631686 GCF_900095145.1 Mus pahari | reverse complement strand
CTCTGTGTAGCCCTGGCTGTCCTGGAACTCACTCTGTAGACCAGGCTGGCCTTGAACTCAGAAATCCGCCTGCCTCTGCCTCCCAAGTGCTGGGATCAAAGGTGTGCCCCACCACTGCCAGGTGAAAAATAATCTCGACTTCTTAGATGGATCAAGAAACTTGGACGGTGCTAGGCACGGCTGTGTATACCTGGAAGCCCAGCACTTAGGAGGTTGAGGCAAGAGTTCCAGGCCACCCTGGGACATACAGTAAGATGTCTCAGAAACAAACAAACACACGCACTCAGGAGGCAAAGACAGGGAGGATCAGGAGTTCAAGTCCATCCTCGGCTGCATTAGATCTGTCTCAATTTCTTTTTCCTACAAAAAATTAAATATAATAAAGAAGTAAAATCTGTAATTACAGCAGGGATCACACTGCTCATTGCTCCCAGGCTCTGTGTTCTTAGTCGCTCACTCTGATTTTGATGTTCTCCTCACAGATTTTTCAGATTCTAAATACGGTGCTAGTCTCCTCCACTCAGGACTGCACCCAAAAGATTCCTTATGATGTCTTCCTGATTTGTAAACTAGGGAGATTAAATTAATTCATGAGTTTGTTAATAAATATTTATTGCATGCTTGCTCCATGAGCAACACACCATCAGCAGAGTCATCTGTCCAAGAACTTACAGGAAGAGAGGGAGCCAGGAGCCAATCACTGTCATTGGGGAAGCATGTTTGTCTGGGAAAGGGTTATTGTTCTGAGGATAGTAAAAGTGGGTGGAGAGTCCATCTGTCTGTCCTGGGTGTGGGATGAGACTCGGGCTCTGCACACTCCAGTCTGGGGCACTTCCTAAATGAGTAGTCTGAGAGAGTCCTTTTGGGCACTCCTCCTCAGGAAGAGCAGCCTTAGGATTGGGGCTCATGAGCATCCAGAATGCAAACAGATGTATATTCAGATCGTTGTAAACATGGTTTTTTCCCCCCAAGAGTAAATGCACGTTCACAATAAAGTGCTGCTTCTCTAGTGACTGAGTTTTAAATAATTCGATTCCACAGGTTTATAGCCTCTAATGTGCACATCTCTTTTTCAGGAATCTCTTTTAGATGTCCTTTGCCAAGTGTTGTTAAACAACTTGAGTAAAATGGCTTGATCAAGTCATAGAAATTTTTATTTTATAATTCATAGAATTTTTTTATAATTAGTTTTTATAGTTTAGATGACTCACTCTAGTTAAGCTATTTCATTTTAAATTTTTAAAGATTTATTGATTATTTTATTTTATATGTATGAATGTTTTGCATATATGTATGTATGTGTATCATGTGTATGTCTGGCACCTATTGAGGTCAGAAGGTTTCAGATCCCCTACACAGGAGTTATGATTGTGAACTTCCATGTGGATGCTAAGAACTGGCTCTGGGTCTTCTGCAAGAGCAACAAGTGCTTTTAACAGCTGGGCCAACCCTCCAGTCCCAAGCTATTTCATTTTTTTTTTTAAATGGAAAAAATGATGATCCATGGAACTTCAGGGCCCTGACCAAGGCCACAAAGCTACTCAGTGACCTTGTTACTGATATACTCCTTCTCGTAGTAGAAAGTGGAGGGCGGGCTCTCCTAACAAGTAAACTCCCACGTCTCCAATCAAGCTCTAATAGAAGAGTCCTAGAAAAATCAAAAAATGTGTGTGTGTACGTTAGAGCACAACCTTTGCGTGTCACTCCTCACTTTTCTACCCTGTTTGAAACAGGATCTTTTTGCCAAACTGGCTCTCATGGGAGTTTCCAGTGACTCTTTTCTTGATGCCTCCCATTTCTCAGCAGGGCACCCGGAGATTACAGAGGACTGGGCTGCTGCCTCCAGCTTGTGCTTGGTTGGTTGGTTGGTTGGTTGGTTGGTTGGTTGGTTTTTGGTTTTGTTGTTGATTGTTTTTCCAAGACAGTGTTTTTCTGTGTAGCCCTGGCCGTCCTGGAACTTAAGCTGTAGCCCAGAGGTCCACCTGCCTCTGCCTCCTGAGCGCTCTACCTGCAGATTTTTTGATGTGGGTTCTGAGGATCCAGACTCAGGTCACCAAGCTTTGCAGCAAGAACTTTCACCCAACAAGCCATCTCCTGCATAGCCACTCCTTTTTCTTTTTAAAATAAAAGCAAAAGGAAGCTTTTAGCTGAAACTCACAAAGAATCACATTTTCTTTACATATTATTTTTCACTTTTTACACTAGCACTGGCTTAAATAATTTATAAGGATGAAATTCACTGCATTTTATTCTTGATTACTATCAGAGTCAAGTGTCTCTTGCATTGGCTGTGAGTCTAAAAATACAGGAGACATTTAGAAAGGATTCTTCCAGGAGATAAAAGTAGAGACTGAGCTAGAGTCAGCATGGCCCATGCTGACAGGAGCTCGGCCTCTGCTGCTGTGGCGAAGCCCTGTAGACTGACTGGTCCTCGGTGCTTCAGAACGTGACTCTCTGAGGAGTGTGGTTTCTGGCTTGTGCTGTCATCCATCCTGGAGTGTTAGGTGGGAGTTTACCTGTAACTTAGAAGCATCTCCTGAGGCATGAGGGCCCCCATAGCTGCTCAGGGTGGAGTGTCTTTCCTGTCTCATTGGAGGGAATGGAGATCAGAAGTACCACCAGGCACCATTACCAATTACAGCTCAGTCAGCAGGCCAGAATGCCTGTTGTAACACTTTGGCTTGGAATCAATGTCTGACACAATGTCTTTTTGACACTTCTGAAATGCTCATTATGGGATGTCAGTCATCTTTAGGAGTGGTTCCTTTCTAAGTGAGGCAGAAACCAGGAAATGTAATTCTATTCCTTCTGAAAAACAGTCTTGTGCTTGCAAAACAGATGTCCTGGGACTTCCTCCTGCTAGGTAGGCTTCACTGGTGACTAAAAATGAGAGGGACAGAGAGAGGCAGACAGCTTCAACAGCATCATCCCAGTCAAGACCGATTACACTAGCTCTTTACGCATATGCAGGTCTAGGAGCTCTGTCTTGGTGGACAAAACCCACCAAATAGTGGGCCAGATTTGGTCACAGAATCCAGCACTTCAGACTGCTTTGGGGGTGTCACTGGAATTTTTTATGTGGAAGATAATGTTAAATCCAGTTATTTCAGAAAAAAATACTTAAAACCCTTAGGAAAGTGACCATGGCAACATTAGTGGAATACCTAAAAAGGCAGGTCTTGTGAAAAACAGCACCTCACACAGCAGAGCACTCAACAGAGGACTCGGGAGGTCGGCGGAGTGGAAAGGCTGCACAGTTGTAAATGTCTTTGTGGACCATTGTGGAGTTTATGCTTTGCTGTGTTAGCAAGCTCTGTAGCAGTACTTGTCAAAGAAGGAGGTTATAATGATACAGAGGGCTCTGCCAGCGACATGGTTCTGCCAGCGACACACATTCTCCGGAGGTTAGCTGCAGTAGCTGTTCTTGCTGTTACTTTTATCAACTTTTTAAAAAAGCTTTTTCAGACAGGGTTTCTCTGTGTGTAGTCCTGGATATCCTGGAACTCACTCTGTATACCAGGCTAGCCTCAAACTCACAGAGATCCACCTGCCTCTGCATCTCAAGTGCTGGGATGAAAGGTGTGTGCTATCACACCTGGCTATTTTTTTTAAAAAATAAGAAACAACCAAATAGATTTGTAGAGGCATAACTGTTAACTGACAACATGCAGGGTGATTTGGAAGAGGAGTAATGCAAACCAGTAAAGTAGACAGAAAGTATTTACATAGACTCAGAAGAAATTAAGGGGCAACTGGTGGGAATGGAGAGGAGATGGGTATGTCATTTAGGGGCTTGAATGAAGGGCGGGTGGTTAGGGAGGCCTTATGTGACACTCTACAGAGTGGACAACATGGCTTATCTCAGGGAGCAGCTTGATACACAAGCCTCCCTAGAATGTGTGGTTTATGTTGGAGGGGGACTAAAGTTTCCTATGCGTTAGTTAGTTATAAGAAATGGGATGCTGGCTGGGCGTGGTCTACAAATTGAGTTCCTTTAATCTCAGCACTCGGGAGGCAGAGGCAAGCGGATTTCTGAGTTCGAGGCCAGCCTGGTCTACAAAGTGAGTTCCAGGACAGCCAGGGCTATACAGAGAAACCCTGTCTCAAAGAAGAAAAAAAGAAAAAAGAAAAGAAAAGAAAAGAAAAGAAAAGAGAAAAGAAAAGAAAAGAAAAGAAAAGAAAAGAAAAGAAAAGAAAAGAAAAGAAAAGAAAAGAAAAGAAAAGAAAAGGGATGCTGGCAGTGGTGGCGCACACATTTAATTCCAGCACTTGGGAGGCAAAGGCAGGTGGATTTCTGAGTTCGAGGCCAGCCTGGTCTACAGAAGACTGTAACTCTAATCCTAGGAGATCTATTGCCCTCTTCTAACTTCTTCATGTATAGGAATACATACAGACATAAAGACAGGCAAAACACTCATACACATAAAAATACATTAGAAAAATGAAAAAAAATGATATAGATGCCAAGTTCACAGAGGTAGACTGTACTGAAGTTAGTGTGTCTCTTTGGTTAAATTGGAAGTCTGTGTGTGTCCTAGACCACAAGAGATAGTTGGCACAGGCTATAGATGGGAGCAGCCACCACATCCTCTCCACCGTCACAGAGCCAGTGCTGGAAGCAGGAGGTGCTGTCTGTGTCTGATGTGCCAGCTCATCTTGCTGGCACAGGGGGTCTGTTTCACCTGAAGATCCTCTGGTGCCAGGAGTCTTTGGCTCTTCGATCTGTCTACATCTGTGACCAAGTGATCATAACATTTGTTGTTGTTTTGAGACAGGGTTTCTCTGTGTAGTCCTGGCTGTACTAGAACTCACTCTGTAGACCAGGCTGGCCTCAAACTCAGAAATTTGCTTGCCTCTGCTTCCCATGTACTGGAATCAGCAGTGTGTGCCACCACTGCATGGCCTCTTAACATTTTTTTAACAAGCTAGAGTCAGTGCTTGTGTATATCAGCTGCATCTGTAAGCACATTATAAATCTTTACTCATCTAATGCTGTCAGGTCTATAAGACAGGTTATTATTATACACGTTATCATAACCTGCCAGACTAAGAAGCTGAGATATGGAGAGGGTAAGTAGCTGCCCCCAGCTGTGCAGGCTCCATAGGGCTGGGATCAGAACCCAGGCATCCGGGGTCTGAAATGTAACAGTGACAGCAGCCTGTCAAGGGCCTTCAGTGAGAGTGTCCCTGGTTCACCTACCCTACCTGTGAAGAGGACCTGCCTTCAGCTTAGAATCTGGTATAGTTAGCTTGGCCATAAACCAGATAACCAGCTCAAACTTAAAGAGATAGCTCAGTGGTGAGGCGTGTTTGCTGCCATTCCTGAGCACTGGTTCCCATCACCCTCACCAGAAGGCTAACAGATGTCTGTAACTCCTGCTCCAGGGGGAGCCCTGCCTCTGGCCTCCTCAGACCCTGCACTCATGCACATATTGACCCCCCATAACTAAAACTAATAAGAGTAAGCCTAACAGTGATTGTGAACATGATACAGATATGGACTGTACATGATGGTGTGGTCTGGTCATAGGCAAGTGACTGCCAGTGTCTACCAGTCTGTCTGTAGTGAGCAGCCATCCCCTCTCCATGTTCTCACCCCTTCCAGTGCCTATGTCCTTGCTCTGCTTTCTGGTTTTCTTACTCACGTGTGTGCCTGCAGACATGTGCCTTTGCCCATCCAATGTGCCTACTCTTTGCTCCTGGTTTTGCATTTTTTCCACCAGCTTTTTTATTTTGACAACTTTCAGACCTACAGAAGTTGAGAGACCAGTATAACAGACACAACATATCATCTTACTTAGATTTATGTATGTATGTACAAAACATATACATATACATATACATATGTGCTTGTGTGTATCTTGCCGTTTTTCCCTCACTGGCCTTCCAAATCCTGAGTGCATTAGATCCTTCTTCCTAAGTCCCCTGAGGAGCTGGAAGTGCTTACACACCACTGTGTGGCTCTGTACACTTCCTTTTGGAGCCTTTTAACCATTACAGAGTAAAATGCAGACATCATGGCCCTGTACTTCCAAATTCTTTAGCAAGTATCCTATGAGGACAAGGATATTCTCCTGCACAGACAAAACAAAGAATCATAAGAAGCTTAGCAGAGTCAGGCATGGTGGTGCACACCTGTAATGCTAGTACCCAGGAGGACTGTAAGTGTGAGCCAGAGTGTGCTACATAACAAAACCTTAACAGAAACAACAACTACCAACCAGTGCTTGCATGGTGGCTTAGCAGGCAAACATACTTGTTCTGTAAACCTGGTGGCCTGACTTCTTTCCTCAGATGCCACAGTGAAAGAAGAGAACCAACTCCCAAGTTGTTTTCTGATTGCCATACATATGCCAAGGCATGTCCACCCACAGTCAAAACACACACACACACACACACACACACACACCAGTAAAATTTAAAAACCAGAGGGCTAAGGACGTAGCTTGGAGGTAGAGCACTTACCTAGCAAGTGTGGTCTCGTGTTCAATCTAAAACACTGTGGAAAAGGAATTTAATATTGGCAGAATTCTCTCATAAAGTGTTTATGTTCTCCTGTCCCCATTGTCCAGTGAGCCTTTATGGCCTTCCCCAGGAGCTGGTCAAGGCTCGTCTATTGCATCAAACCTGTGCAGACCCTTTCTACCTAAGCAGTGCCTCTGCAGCATTTGAATCGTTATTTTTATTTTTAGTTATGTGTGTGCATTTGTGTGTGTGAATGCCAGTGTGTGCATGCTATAGCGTGTTTCTGGGGATTGGAACTCAAGCCCTCATTCTTAGGTGGCAAGTGTTCTTTATTTTATTTTATTTTTTACATTTAAGTACTATGTCCATGCATAAAAAGTGCTTGAGACTTATCACAAAATAAACTGCGATCCACAAGCATCATCCAAATAAAATAGAGTATCTCATTTCCCTTTACCACTCTCTATGTCCTCCTCCTAACAGCAACCTGTGTCCTGACCTCTGACCCCACAGACTGCTTTTGCCTGCATTTGAGTTTCCTATAAATGGAATCTGAAGTCTATGTTTCTGTGGTTCCTTCTTTGTTGGTGAGATCATTCCTCCTGCTTGTGGGTGTCATTTCTTTTTCACACTGCAGTCTATTCTCTGACCACGTCATCAGCTCACCCTAGCCTGTGTGGATGTTTGGGTTTTGCCCATCTATGGCTTTTACAGAAATCCTATCGATGTTGTAGCATCCTGGCACATACCACCCTGCACTTCTGTTGGACAAATGAATGGTGAGAACAGGAACTACTGGACCACAGACATGAGGGTCTTGCATTCCAGCAGACAGCCTCAGAGTGGAATAATGATTGCTTTACCCTTGGTGCGCCCACCCACAGGGTTTTCAAGCCTCCGCAGCGCCACCTGCTTCTGGATCTAACTTTAGGCGCTCTGGTGGATGGAGTAGCTGCGTCTGGTGGCTGCATCTTGGCTGAGTGCCTTTTCACAGTCAGCTGGTCGTGTGATGCCTGGCTTTGCTCTTTGTGCTTGCTCACCCGTGTTGTGCATTTCTGTACAGTGCCTGGCTTTGTGTTCTCATTGATTTTTTTTTTTGGGGGGGGGGAGTTATTTATATTTAGATTGAGTTATTTGTGAACCATAATTCTTCTCTGGTATTGGACTTTCCTTTTTGCTATGAAATTGCTGTTTTTTGGGGTCATTTGGTCAAATGTTGACAATTGGCATGAATTTTAACCTAGTGGAATGTTTATTAGTCTTTTCCTTGATGGGTCTGTGTTTTCTGTGCCATATTTCCCTATTACCTCTGAGGCCATAGAAGTCTGTTATTATGTTTTCCAAATGTTCTGTTGTCTAGCTTTTCAAATGTATGTCTGTAATCCACATGACGCTGGTGTGTGTGTGTGTGTGTGTGTGTGTGTGTATGCATGCACACATGTATGCATGTGCACTGTGGGGCCGGGGGGGCAAGTTTGCATTAGAATAAATAAAGATATTTACTCACCTCAGCACTATTTCTAACAGTCTTATTAAAGTGTCATCTGCACCAAGAAGTCCCAGTGTTACAAGTGTACAGTTCACCTATTTGGAAACAATTTAGAGAAGTGTTTAAAAACATTCCCATTACCCACCAGGCTCTTCCTGTTCACTGTCAGAGAGTGCCTGCCCCCAGCGCCAGGCCTCAAGTCTACTTTTTATCTTACATTCATCTCTTCTAGGCATTTCTTGTCACCAGAGAGATACAGTGGGTGGCCTTTTGCGTCTGACTTCTTTTACTTAGCCTTTGGAGTGTGAAGTTCATCCATGCTGTGGCATGGATGAGGTATCCAGTTCCTTCCTACTGAGTCGATTCGTAGTGTGGATGTACCACAGTTTATCCGTTCACCAGCTGCTGCACATTTGGACAGCTTCCACATCTTAGCTCAACAAATAGAGCTACTCTGAACAGCACACAAGGCTGGATTTGCATAGATACTTTAGCTTCTCATAAGTATCGACTTGTACGGCTGTGGTTGGATAATTTTATTCTGCTAATTTTCTTTTGTCCAGTGGCTTTGTTTTACCTTGGGATCTGTAGATGTGTTAAAGCCCAAGTTCAGTCAGGATACCGAGCAGTCTCCTTACTTGCCAGTAATGCTGTCCTTGTGCTGACCTTTTATAGGCAAGTTCTGGGCCGCTCCCTTTAGGAACGCATCACTAAGATGGAGTCACATGGTGCGTGGCCTTTATGACTTCCCTGTGAGATCCATCCTAACTGTTGTGTCTGTCTGTAACACTCTTTGTACTGCTGAACAGAGTTCCATTGTGTGGATAGATAGCCATAGTGTTTATCCGGCCACGCACTGAAGGACTAGTAGATTTGTTTCCAGGTTTGGGCAGCTGTGAATAGAGTTGCTATAAACATTGGCATATAGTGTTTTGTGTTAATACAAGGTTTACTTTCTCAAGAGCAAATATCCAGGCTTGAGGTCACTGGGTTCCAGGGCTGCAGGTTCCCCGTGATGATTAACCCATTTCCAATTGCCACCCCCCATTTCTCTGACAATTCTGTAATTCCAGAGGCTCAAAAGGACTGACTGTCTCGTGTATTAAATTTATACTAATAAGTATATAGTGAAGCTCATGGGGTTTTAATTTGTGTTTTTGAAATTATTAGTGCAGGGCGTCTCAGGTACATATTGGAACTGTCAGTAGCAACCGGTGTCCACTCTGACCCTGTGCTGTCCGCAGAGCCACCCTTCCCTTGTGAGTCAGATGTTACATTGTTTGTCTTTGTGTCTGTCCCCACAGTCCTAATCAGCGCAGCGTTGTGAGGGGCACTGGAGGCCTATAAAAGTCTCCCCCACTGTCCTCCAGGATGTTTACGTAGATGGAACCATCCCCCGGGTGACCTTTCGGGTCTGTTTTCAAGGTTCACTGTGTTGTAACAAGTGTCATGCTTCATTCCTTCCTCTGGCTGAGCGATATTTCATGTGTGGACATGCCACAGTTTGGTGGCCTGCTAGATAATTTCTGCTTGTTATGAACCACGGTGATGTGGATATTAGCTTACATGTATTTCTGTGGGTGAGGTTTGTAGTTTCTCTCCCTCAGAGCAGAAGTCCTAGGTCGTATTGCAGTTCTCTGTTTAGCATTTTGAGGATCAGCTGGACCGCTGTCCGTGGAGACTTCCATTTTGTCCCCATCCTCACTAATGCTTACTGTCACCTTCGATTTTGGTTGTCCCCCTCTTAGGGGGTGGAAACATTAATTGATTTATTCATTTTTTATTTTTTTGAAATATGTATTTATTATATATATAATATATAATATTTTATTTTTACTTTAGAGGGCTTTGCCTATAAGTATGTATGCACAGTACATGTGTGCCTGATGCCCTCAGAAGTCAGCAGAAGGCATTAGATCTCCTAGAACTGGGCTTAAAGATGGTCGTGAACCACCGTGTAGGTGCTGGGAACCGAACTTGGGTCCTCTGTAAAAAACAACAGATGTTGCTGGGCGGTGGTGGCGCACACCTTTAATCCCAGCACTTGGGAGGCAGAGGCAGGTGGATTTCTGAGTTCAAGGTCAGCCTGGTCTACAGAGTGAGTTCCAGGACAGCCAGGGCTATACAGAGAAACCCTGTCTCAAAAAAAAAAAAAAAAAAAAAAAACCAACAACAAAAAACCCCAGATGTTCTTAACTGCCAAACCATTTCTTTAGCCCCCTATTCATTTTTTGTGAGGGGAACATATTCCATGTGGAGGTCAGAGGACAACTTGTGAGGGTCAGTCTTCTCCTACCACACTCTGGGGTTTGAACTCAGGACCTTAAACATGAGCAGCTCACGCTCTGACACATCTTACCAGCTCAGTGTTGTAGGTTTTAGCTTTATAATGTTTGAGACTAAGATGTAATTACAACATTTACCCTCCTCTCTCCTCCCTCTCCTCCTTCCCATATATACCTCTGCTTGCTCTCTTTCAAATTTATTACCTCTTTTCTCACTAATTGTTATTATAAGTATATACATATATATTCCTAAATATAATATTACTTGTATGTATCTTCAGGCTGACTGTTTGGTACTGGATAACCAGTCGGTGTGATCGTCCCTGGGGAAGACCATGTCTCCTGCTGCCAGTGTTCTTTGGTTGCCTGTGGTTCTTTGTGTGGGGCTGAAGCCCTGCGGGCTTTCTCTCCCACTTTGGAATGCTTATCGATATCATTTTTGTTCAGCTCGTGTTTCGGCAGCCGTATTAGTGAGTTTTTATGGGTTTGGCTTCTGACACTCCTAGGAGACCCAGTCACACAGCAGACTCTGCTCCGCTGTCTCTGCCTTTCTGCCTCCGTTCACAATGATCCCTGTGCGGGGATGTTTTGTAGACACATTTATTCTTTGAGACTATCCACAACTCTGGTTTTCTGTAGAGGTTTTCATCTGCCTCAAAGAGAAGTTTCCCTGATAAGGGTTTATCTGGAGTACATGGGCGAATGCTCACACTGTTCTTAGGGAGTGTACTGGTTTAGTGAAGTGTCCTCTAATGTCCATGACTTTGTTAGCCCTGAGAGGTTTGCTAGATTTCTCATACCGGGCTCATTGTAGTTTTGATTTGTATATTCTTGATGTCTAATGATGTTGAACAGCTTTTCGTATGCACATGCTTTTTAGCCAAATGTACATCTTCCTTGAGGAATTCTCTTCAGATCCTTTGCTTCCTAAAAAAAAATGGGGTTATTAGAGGTGTTTTTGTAGGAATTAGCTGCACACTGTCACTCCATGCCCTGACCTCTCTTTTCCCTCCAGCATCGCCCAAGCCTATGACGGTTTTCTTGAGGCACTCATTTGTCTCTTCCTCGGTTTCGTCCATTCCCCACAGAGCTGCCTTTCTCACGCCTTTCTGTTTCTTTGCTGGTCATTTGGAAAGAGCTAGTTCCCACTGTCATCTGCTGGCAGCCTGTTCATCTGGAAGATTCTAGGATTCTTTGTCTTGAGAGCCTTTATTCCATTGGGAACCTTGGGATATCTTGTACCAATCATTCAGAACTGCAGACTAAACTCTCCATGGCATAGTTCTTGTTAGTTAGAACCAGTCGGTGCTTTAACCAACCTCAGTAGTAAGAATTCCCTGTCACACTCTTCCTAAGGGCCACGAGAGGGTCACTGCCAGATGGGTTTTTCTTCTTTCCTTACGTGGGGTTTGTCTAATCCTGCTGCCGCCGCTCCGTCTTCATCAGAATGTTATGTCCCCTCCTTCCTCTGTTTGATGTTTCTCCTAGATATCTCCTTATGTCTGTGAGCCCCTCCTCCCTTGAGTCTTCTCACCACATTGACCCTCCTGAGCTGCCATGGCACTTCAGTCTGCTGCCATACTTGCACACCTCCATTCAACAGGCTAGCCTACCCTACCAGTCTGTGCCCTTTCCTGCCTCGCAGTCTCTCCTCAGCAAGGCACCCAGCAGACTTGCTGGGCCAGAGTCCTTTTTCGGATGGCCTCCTCAGTCTTTGTAGAAGCATCTGACCTAGCACCCTGAGTTCTCTGCCCTCTTGGCTGCCTTGGAACATTCTGTTTCTGCTTATACCTGCCCCACTGCTCCCCAGACCCATTGCCAGACCCACTTCCCTTGGCAGTGCTGAATCTCACATTTCCTCAGGCCCATTTCTGCCCCACTCTGTGGCAGTAGGATGGACACCTGTGATTTTGGTGGCCTGGCCACGTTAGCACCTTCCTTTGGGTAAAAACACATTATTGATAGGTTCTAAGAGTATATTATTTATAGATACAATGAATGATAAGGATTAATTTCCCCTTTATAAAATGGTCTATATTTTATAATGATCTCTCTCTGTGTGTATTTTACATATACATGGACATATATTCCCCATACACATGTTTTTACACACACATTTACACATGCATAGAACTGCGGGATATATTCATATTCTCTCTCTCTCTCTCTCTCTCTCTCTCTCTCTCTCTCTCTCTCTCTCTCTCTCACCAGGAACTTGCCAAGAAGCTGTGGCTAGCTTTGAACCCCAGACCCTCCTCCCTCTGCCTCCTAAGTGCTAGACCTTACATGTGTGCACTGCTCTTGCCAGCTTTCAGTGACTTTGAGGTCATGACCCCTGCCTGCCGCACACTCACTCTCTATAGGAGGGAATCTGGCTAAAGGTTGTGCAGAGGAGGTTGTTTGGAAACTTGCTAGAAATGTTTTTGATGGTCTTGATGATTAAATGTTATGTTGTCTATAAATTGAATTTTATTTCCACTTTGGAAAGAGGGCATTACAGCTTAAGTGTGCAGTAAAGATAATAAATGTTAAATGAAAAGGAGTCACTGGATCTGCTAGCGTTGTGGCTTGGCCCTGCTTCCAGAATGTGTTACTATGGCTGTTCAAGGGAATTTAAAATATTCCAAAGAACCTCACAGAGATCTTATGATGCATCCCCAAAAGGAGAGAGCCTTAACACTGACTCTTCCTTGTGGAGGTCCCATCATGCAAGGTCTTGTAGAAACAGACCAGATGTTGTAATATAGGGACTTCTGATCTGCAACTAGGGAAGCAGATATTGTCACTCACATTTCTGTTGAGTAACTATGGTCTTAATTAGCTGAGGGTGTACATCTTGATTTACAACCAGAAGGCAAAAGGGGAGGAGGGAGGGAAGAAGTAAGAGAGACAGAGACACACCTCCTCTAGTAAGGCCATACCACCCTGCCAAATAGTTCCACCAACTGGGCATTCACACAGATGAGCCAACTGGGGCCATTCCAGCTAAGTAGAGCACAGAGGCCATTGAGCAGGAGGCTGGTCTTTTGTGTCCAGTTATGACTTGGTGCTCACAGTCTGTTGCTAGACAGTCACACAATAGAAGGGACAGTGGGGTAACTTTGGAGACACTGAAGCTCAGAGGGATTGAGGTGACCCAAGTTGGAGTCTGTCTGCTACCTAAATTTGCCTCTAGTAAGGTCTCAGTAGGGACAGTGGCACCTTCCTTGGAACATGTTCTCCGGGCTCAATCCTATTAGCATTGGGACCATGTGCCTAGTTAAACATTCAGGCCCCCAACATGGTCATTTGTGCACTGGTGTGTTGAAATACACGTGTCCCTTGTAATGGGTGTGAGAGATCAGTGAGCTCAGGTGTTTGTGTCTCGATCTATTTTTAGGAATCAAATAGTAAAATTTCCAGTCTGTAACAAAGAAGAAAGGATGGTACATTTCACAAATATTCATTCACACCAGAATCATCTTTGAGAACATTGTGTCAAGCTCACACTTGAGATAACAGATTCCGAGTTATGTTAAAAAATCTTTTAGATCTATTTATTTTATGTGTATGAATCTTTTGCCTGCATGTATGTCTGTATTCCACGTGTGTGCCTGGTACTCATGAAGGTCAGAAAAGAGTGTCAGATCTCCTGGAACTGGAGTCCTAGTCAGTTGTGAGCCATCAAATAGGTACTGGAAATTAAACTGGGCTCCTCTGGAGCCATCTCTCAAGTCCCTGAATTACATTTTAAAACCAAATTTTCATCTCATTTGAGTTTTTCTGAAGATATTCCAGTGTACTTCCAGTTCCTGTTTCTTAGGTTAGCTGCATTCCTCATGAATCCGCTGTGTCTGTTTCTCAAGAGGCTGCACAGGGAAATTTCTACCTTGTAATATTGGCCTCTGAATGCTATCCATAACAAGAATTTTTACTTTTAATGGTTTCATACCTAGTTACACTTCTTTTCTACCCATTCTTCATTTTTTTTTTAAAGATTTATTTATTTATTATATGTAAGTACACTGTAGCTATCTTCAGACACTCCAGAAGAGGGCATCAGATCTTGTTACGGATGGTTATGAGCCACCATGTGGTTGCTGGGATTTGAACTCCGGACCTTTGGAAGAGTGATCGGGTGCTCTTACCCACTGAGCCATCTCACCAGCCCCTCATTTTTGTTTTTTAACAACCCGGTGGCTGTTTAGTAACGATAAGAAGGTCTGCCTCCAATTCATTCAGTCCTGGCAGTTAGGGGGAGTGTGGAGCCTTGCTGTTCCTTATGGTAGGTAGCTGATAGCCCTATGTAGCTGCTTAAAATTTAAATTGCATTAAACAACAACAAGTCCAGATTCTCTGTCATATGTGCCTTGTTTGATGCTGCACGGGCATATGGCTAGAGGCCCTATAGGCAAGAGTCTGCTCCATCTAGCCCACTGGCCTCCCCACGCATCACCTGTCCCTTGCATCAAGCTCGGTGCCTTGAAGAGAAGCCCGCTTCACTCTGGGACCCCGTAGACGGTCTTCCTCTGGATCCAGAGCTTGGCGCAGCTCCATGCTGCTGAAGTGCTGGGACCCTTTTATCAGCATTACTTTGGGCACTTAATTCCACCTGGCAGAGACTTATCTTTGACCTTTGGTGGTGAGTGAGCCAGGTCCTGGGGGCAGGGGCGGATCCTGTGGCTGTTTCTCTTTCTTATTGATGGCAGACGCAGGCACATTAACTTCAACTGACAGCAAGCAGTCATGAACACAAGCTGAATCCTCTTCTAGGTCTTATATTGTGCTGACCTGAAGCTATGTATCCCAGGCAAGTCTCACAGTGGTATTTGGTATATTTTAATCCTGTTCTTATATATTGAGTTTAAGATGGTCTCATGGATCCTCCTGCCTCAACTCTCACATGCTAGGATTGCAGGTATGCATCGTCATGCTTGGCATATTTCTTATTTTAACTGGACTCAGGAGTTCAGAGTTGGTGTCTGCTGATGCTACAAGTCTTAAGTTTTTCTGAATTTTCAGACAAGAATATTTTGTCTAAAATATTCTGTAGCATTTTTTTCTTTCAAATTGTAGAACATTTATTCAGTGGGAAACCTCACAATATTGAAAATTGGTGAGCATGAATCAATATGATCAAATCTCAAAGAGAATGAACACTCTACAAAGACAGCAACTTCTAGAAAGAGTACCCATAAGGTGATGTCATCATATGAATTATTAGTAGTACCTGTGTGTATGTGTATCTGTGTGTGTGTGTGTGTGTGCACACATGCGTGTGCAGCCATATTGAGGTTGGAGGACAACTTTCAAGAGTCATTTCTCTCCCTCTTCTGTGACTCCTGAGATGGACTCTGGTCATGAGGCTGCTGAGTCACCTCCCCACCTGCTTCCTTTAAAGGGTACATTAGTGCTGTGTATTGTTTAAGGGTGTGTACTTAGTAAGAGCCTGGCGAGCATAGGTGGCTTCTCTATCTTAGGTCAATTGGATCACAGCTCTTCAGTATATTTTTCCTGACACTTTGGGTTTTTGTCTAAAATATTCTGTAACAAATTCAGATTTTCATCTGTCTCCTCCGCATGGCCTTTCCCAGGTTTTCTATTGCGTTGGCCTGGAATTTGGTAGCCCAGGCAGGCTCCTCCCTTCTCCTCCTGTCCCCCTCCCTCCCTTCCTTTTGAGACAACTTTGTGTAGGTTGGGCTGTCCTCAAACTTCACTACATAGCCAAGGGTGACCTTCAACTTCCCATCTTTAAGTCTGGGATGCTAGGATTGCAGATGGACACCACCACATGAAGTTCATGTTCTTTTAAAACAATACAGATCAGAATATGTCACAATATAGAAAATGAATATTTCCTGTCATCCTGGGATCCCGTTACATGTTGGTGTACACTAGGTCATCCT
>NC_034601.1:609777-615362 GCF_900095145.1 Mus pahari | reverse complement strand
TACACTAGGTCATCCTAGGATCCTGTTACATGTTGGTGTACACTAGGTCATCCTGGGATCCCGTTACATGTTGGTGTACACTAGGTCATCCTAGGCACAGCTTTATGCAGAGTGTGCTTTCCTGAGGCATTAACTTTTCTGACTACTGGTTCTCAGGGGCGAGCACCTCTCCTCTTCTGGAACCTTCCTTCCTGGGCTTCTGCCCCTTTTCCTTCTCTCCCTGCAGCTGTTCCCCCAGGGTCTGCAGTGAAGTTCAATAGTCACCAACTGTGTCACGGAGCCTCTGAGGGTCCCTCCTGCCTCCTCTTGTGAGCTGTGTCTGTCAGGTGCCCCACCACTCAAGGGTGGGCACCCACCCCCTTGCTTTTGCTTTCAGTTTGTCCATGAGTCTGCAGCATAGCAGTGATTTTTTGGAGGGTGCCATGACAGTGCCGGGGTTTTCCACTTCCCGACCTTCCCTCGGACCAGAGGATCAGCTGCATATATTCACAAGCAGCGTCCTGGAGGTTTAAGTCACGGATACCAAACAACCTATCACATAAATAGTTTTGATTCTCCTGAAGAAAGAAAATGAGTGACTGCTGCCCTTGCACAGATGAATTAGGAGATCTTGGAGGTGTTCTACAAGGAACAGGGTTTGGAACAAGGCCAGTAGCTGTGATCCCTGCCACTTGGTAGGCTCGGCAGGAGAATTGCCACACCAAATCCTCAACTACCGAGTGAGTTCAAAGCCAGCCTGGGCAATTCAGTGAGACATTGTGAAAAGCAGTATAATGAGGGTCAGAGATGCAGCTCAGCTATAGTCAGGGTCAGTCTAATCCACAGAACTCTAGCAACAATAAAGAGGTGGCCTTGACTCTGCCATGTGCCCCACAAACAAGGAAATGCAGTCTGAAAAAGAACACCAGAGCGGCCCTGATTCAGAGCTCATGGGAAGGAAAGGGCCGGCTCAGTCGTTAAGAGCACTGGCTGCTCTTCCAGAGGACCTGGGTTGGATTCCCATCACCTACAAAGTGGTTCACTACTATCTGTAACTCCAGTCCCAGGGAACTCAGTACCCTCCTCTGGCCTGTGTGGTACCAAGTACCCACATGGTACACAGATAGACTTGCAAACAAAATATTCAACACATACACACACATACACATACACATACACACACATACACACACATACACATACACACACACATACACACACATACACACACACATACACACACACATACATACACACACACATACACACACACACACACACACACTCACACACACACTCACACACATACACACACACATACACACACACACCGGGATGGGGGGTAGAGACTAAGACAAAGAGACAGACCCTGATGATTTTTAAAGTGGGAAATTTGTAGCAGGTCTGTCCCTATAACTGCAGTGTGATTTAGAAGAAAACCAGAAACTCAAATAGACATTCTTCAAAACAACCATTGCTGAAGCCGTTGGTGGCTACTCAAAGGGTTAATCAGGTTCTTAAGAATCCTGTCATCCCTTTATATAACCCAAAGTTAAAGAATAGGTTGGCACCTGTGGTCTGTGGCTCTGTGTACCATCCTTCCCAGCTGACGATGCTCCTCAGAGGTGTGGATGCAGGTGCCGTGACTCACGAGTCAGCAGACATGCCTTCGCCCATGGACACATGCCTGGGTGAGGGAGAACCAGCCTCAGCGCCACTGCCTCGGTGACCACTATGAGACTGTGGTGCCCACGTGCTGTGGAGGAGCTGTGTTAGCAGGCTAACACCCCAGCTGGGTGTTGGCCCAACCTTTCTGGCTACACTACAAATGTGAGAATTACAGATCTGGTGATTCTTAGAGATACCTTGTGAAGGTCAAGTTATGTTTTGTGAGTTTAATCTCTTGCAGACTTTTGAATTCTTACCATGTAGAATTTTCAGTTTTTCAAGGTTATTTAGCACTATTTCTTTTAAGAAAATATGTTTTTCTTCCTTAGCTCTACCACATTATCTATTTCTAAGTTCCTTTTAAGAAACAGTTTTCGGGGCTGGTGAGATGGCTCAGCGGGTAAGGGCACTGGCTGTTCTTCCAAAGGTCCTGAGTTCAAATCCCAGCAACCACATGGTGGCTCACAACCCTAATGAGATCTGACACCCTCTTGTGGTGTATCTGAAGTCAGCTACAGTGAACTTATGTATAATAATAAATAAGTCTTTAAAAAAAAAGAAAAGAAACAGTTTTCGCCCCTTTACTTGATGTGCTTTGAATCCTCAATGCATGCGTATTTCTTTCTGGCTTTTTTTCTTGAAATGTTAGAGCTCCCACATCATGTTGGGTTTCACTTAGTTTTATTTCTTTTTGTTTTTAAAATATTTTTGATTTTTTGAGGAATAACTCTCTAAAGTCTGCAGTTCTGTGATTTCTAGTGTATTCAAGAGTTGTGTAACCATTACCACAACTGTATTTGGCAGGTCAGTCAATCATGCCACAGAGGAAACCTCTATCCATTGGCAGTTGTCCTGGGCAGGCTTGGTTCATAGCTGCTTCTGGTCTTTTAAGCCTTGCTGTCTCCTAGTCCTCCACTGTAGACAGCCTGGGTCTCCACTTCCCTTTTAGGCTTGTTTAACTCATTGTTAAAATACCTATGTCTCTTCTGAACACCCTGTCAGCCCCTCAGGCCCTCAGCCAACACCAGGCTGCTTTCTGTCTCTTCCAGTTCCCCCATTGTGGGGGACATTTCACTGAAATGGAATCATTTGTGAGTGACCTTTTGAAACTGTCTTTTTTCACTGAGGAACCTGTGATTTTTTTTCTTTTTTGAAGATATTTTTCAATTTGGTTTTCCCCGTTATTTACCTGTTACATATTCTCAGATTTACTTATTAATTTGCAATGTTAGTCTGCAAAACAGCCTTGAGCAGGCAGGGCACACATCCTACCACTGAGCCTTGCCTGCTTCTTAAGTTTTAATTTCTATTCTTTCTGGGATCTATTTTTCATATGTCTGTTCCATTCTTAAACCCCAGGAAACAGAATCTTGCTGCTGCACAGGGAAACTTGCCTCCTCTGAGATACCATAGTTGTCTGTTTCTCTCAGCTCCTGGCATTGCCCCTAAGAAAGGTCAACTAGCAGCATTGTCTGGCCCTTAAGCCCTGGGTCCTCTGTGTCCCATAGTAGGAGTTACCCCGGGCCTGCATTTCTCTTCTGTTACCCACTTATTTAAAAGCTTTAATGACTCCTGAGCATATAGCCAGCAGGATCCTGGGACCCATGGGTCCCCTCTTCTTGGGGATTGTGTTGCTCTTGCCTCCTGTCCTCCCCTTCACCCTGGCAGCCACTCTCCTGTTTAGTCATTCCTGTCCTTAGTCTTCCTGAGTTAGTCCTCAGTGTCATGTAACGCCTACAGCAGCCCCTCGAGGTGCCGTCACTCCCATGCTGCAGGATTTTCATTTTACAGATGAGAGAACCAAGGTCATCGGTGTCATCTGACTCGGTTTCCATAGCCGCAGCGGTTTCTGTGATTTAGTCCTCAGCCCAGGTCCTGATGCTCACCCAGCCAGCGCTCAGTGTGGACTGAGGTTGCAGGGTGTGTGAATGAGCACATAAAGGCGTGGGCTGGGACCTGCAGACTGCTGTGTGTGCAGTGTGCTCTTCCAGAGTCACTGGTTCTGCAGCCTGGGTGAACACCACCAGAGCTGAAGGTTGATTTTATTATTTGGATTTAAATTTTTTTACAGATAAAAGCTCACCACTATACACATACTATTTGATGAAACCTGTGATTATCATCAAGGATTGCATCAACAAATCAGTTCTCACAGCCCTTTGTTTTACATAGGAGTAGAGGAAATTGATCTATATAGAATTTTTTATTGTTAAAAGATGAAACTATTTTTAACCAAGCTTTTGCTCTTAAGCAGAAACATGAAAAGTGTTTTATAGATCTTGGTGGCTTGGTAGGATAAGAGTGCTTTTAATTCTTATTTTCCTTATTTTACCAGTTGAACTTTAGCTTAAAAATAATTTTTATTTTCCTGGCCATTCAAATACGCAGGACAAAGGGAAGAGACATTTTGGGATGTTTATGACAGCCTAAGCTCCTTGCCTCTCGAGTGTTTATTGTTTTAAATCATTAGTGACATTAGCTTCCAGGCATTTGTCATGCTGTTCTTTTCACATCTTGTTTTTTTTTTTTTTCCCCAAGTCACATCTTAAGCACTCTTTCCTGGCTTTTTAAAATGTCTTCTCTTTCTGGAGCTCTGACCATCAAGTCCTTAGATTGCTGGTGACTGAGGAAGTCTCACTCACAAGCGAGCGCCCCTCTCAAAGGGACATGGTAGGAGACTCTGTAACCACTCTTCCTCTCTAAACTGAACTTTGTCAGTCATTCATAGACCTGGCCACTAAAACTGATCATCTGTGTGTGCAGGACAGAAGTTTTTGTCCTCAAAGAATTGAAGATATACAGTCACCCCCTTGTATTATCAGGGCATTGGTTTAAGGATTCCCCGTGGACACCAAAACATGAGAAAGTTCATGTCCCTTATGTAAAATGTCATACTCTCATATAATCTATATAAGTTGTTCTGTATATATTAGATTATCTCTAGATTACTCATAATACCCAGTATATTTTAAACAATATGTAAATGTTTGATACACAAAATTATCTAAGCAATAGACAAGAAAAATGTCTGTGTATGTTCAATTCAGACATGTTTTGTTTTACATGTATGCATATGTGATATGTATACATACATGTTTGCATGTGTGTATGTGTTCTCATGTGTGAGTACATGTGTGCGCATGCACGGGAAGACTGAAGTTGATGTGAGGTGCCTCCTTCCATGACCTTGAGGCAATTGAACCCAGAGCCATCAATCAGCTAGACTAGTTACCTGGCTTGTTCTGGGGATCCCATCTCTGCCTCCCAAGTGCCACATCTACCTCACTTTTATGTGGGTTTTGGGCATCTGAACTCTAGTCCTAATGAAGCATTTTATCCACTGAGCCATCTCTCCAGGTCCCCAGTGAGCCACAGTTGAATTCATAGATGAAGAATCCACCGGTGAGAAGGGCGGACTAAAGAACACACGAGGGATGGAGAGATGCTCAGTGGGCAAGAGAGCTAGTTGTGAAACTTTGGGAATTGGAGTTCAGATCCATAGCACCCATATAATAAGCTAATTGTGGCTGTAACCCCAGTGCTGTTGGGGCCGAGTCTGAGTGGAATGGGTGGATATAGGATTGCCGGTGCTTGCCTTAGATCTAGTGTCAATGGTAGACCTGGTCAGAAGGGAATAGGTGGAGAGAGATAAAACAGGATTCACAATGCACTCTTCTAGCCTCTCTGTTTATGGACTGGAGAGAGAGAGAGAGAGAGAGAGAGAGAGAGAGAGAGAGAGAGAGAGTGTCAGTCTTATATAGCCCCATCTCTCCCCAAAGCTCTATGGCCTCTATAATGGTTCCTGGTAGAGGGAAAGCAGTTTCCTCTGTTTTTGGATAGGCACTGGCAAGTTACCAAGCTTCGCTTCGCTTCGCTTCTCTTCTCTTCTCTTCTCTTCTCTTCTCTTCTCTTCTCTTCTCTTCTCTTCTCTTCTCTTC
>NC_034601.1:607706-609757 GCF_900095145.1 Mus pahari | reverse complement strand
CTCTTCTCTTCTCTTCTCTTCTCTTCTCTCTCTCTCTCTCTCTCTCTCTCTCTCTCTCTCTCTCTCTCTCTCTCGCACATGCCTTTAATCCTAGCACTTGGGAGGCAGAGGCAGGCGAATTTCTGAGTTCAAGGCCAGCTTGGTCTACAGAGTGAGTTCCAGGACAGCCAGGGCTACACAGAGAAACCCTGTCTCGAAAAAACAAAAGAGAGAGAGAGGGAGAGAGAGGGAGAGGGAGAGAGAGACAGACAGACAGACAGACAGACCAAGCTTCTATAAATAACTCACTTGTGGTCTTGTAAGCAACCCTAATTAACCTTCAGTGGGCTACCAAAAATCCAATACAATAAATAAAAGATACAGGGACTCAGCAAGAATGGGAGCTTAACAAGAGAGGGTAATGGTGGTGAATGTGATAAGAATACATTGTAAATGTATATTAAAGTGTCGTAACAGAGCCTGCTGACCGTGCACTGTCTCCAGTGTGGAAGGGAGGGAGGGAAAGATTCAAGGAGGTGACCCATGAGAAGCCCTGTGCATGAATTCTTTTCTAGGTGGGAACACATTAGACAGCACCTCCTGTCGCTGCAGCCCTGTAAAATGAAGCTGATAGAAGATAGGCGTGTTGCTGAGGTACAAAAGTGAATTACAAGAAAGTTCTCAGGGAGCAATACTAATTATTCTCCTGCGTATGCCCATTTAACAAGATAAATGCTTTGTCTGCCTGATTTTGGTCTTTTAACCCAGGTGAGCCCTTCTAGTCACCTCAGAAGCCAGGGTCTGTGAAGATAGTTACCAGGTCTACAACCTCCACAAGGCTTGAGCCCAGAGACTCTTTTGTCACTATGGATCGTACTAGATGCTAACCCTACCTTTCTGTTTCACTCTGGTGTCCCCTGGTGTGGGCAGTAGGGTTTGCTTTGATTTAGCTCTCCATGTTAAAGCAAAAAGACACCTTGTTCATCTACCAGATTCCCGTGGTATAGATGACTGTGTAGGTTTGATGTTTGTGCAAGAGCAGTATTGTCTCTATAAGTCAGTCATTCTGAGCTCCCCAAGAGAGATCTGAGTGAAGAGCAAGCTAGAGCAGTTCTGTACCTGCTTTCCTATGGAGAAGGAGCGTGAGAAGGGCTCCTGATGATGGACAGGTCACACACACAGCCGCCAGTATCTGGCATACTGTGCACTGAGCACCGCTATAAAGGCCGTCATCACCCCAGTCTCATGAGATGATCCTCTTCTCAGCCTCACAGATGAACAAACAAGATGAAGGAGCTCACACAGTTAAGAGTTGATGGAGCCCAAGCCTCATGCTGAGGGCTCCTCTTCAAAGAACACACCCTTATCCTCCCGACAAAGAACCATTACCTGTCACTACAACCCTCTCAGCCTGTGTCTGCCTTTTCCACAGGCCTCTTACTCTTTTCCCCCACTTCCCTGTGCCATCCACAGAGCAGACTCTGATGACATCCACAGATGAGTGCACTGCAGGACAGCCGCTTCCCTGGCTACATCCACACACACACACACACACACACACACACACACACACACACACACTTGCCTAGACTTCCATGTGCTGATTATATTTTTGTCAACTTAACACACATTGCAGTCACTTGGGAAGAGGGAACCTCAACTCAGGAATTGCCTCCATCATCAGACTGACCTATGGGCAAAGGTAAGGGGCGCTTTCTCGACTAATGATTGGTGTGACAGAAGGCCCAGCTCACTGTGGATTGTGCCACACCTGGGCGAGTGGCCCTGGGTTATATTCAGAAAACATGACAACAAAACAAACCAGGCAGGCCACGAAAAGCCAGCCAGCAGCAGCAGCAGCAGCAGCAGCAGCATTTCTCCGTGGCCTGCTTCAGTTCCTGAGGCCAGGGTTCTGCCTGGAGCTCCTGCCCTGGCTTCCCTTCATGGAGGACTGTCTCCTGTAAGCTGAAATAAAACCATTCCTCCTTAAACTGCTTGTTGTCATGTGTTTATCACAGCAAAAGAAAACAAACTAGGACATGCAGAAAGCCAGAGACAATGTTCAGTGCATC
>NC_034601.1:602387-607686 GCF_900095145.1 Mus pahari | reverse complement strand
ACACACACACACACACACACACACACACACACACACACACAGAGAGAGAGAGAGAGAGAGAGAGAGAGAGAGAGAGAGAGAGAGAGAGAGAGACCCACCCCACCCAGCCATACTAAACTTAGCAGCATCTGTTGACTACACCTGCCAAAGGCTCTTTGATTGGAGGGGTCCCCTTAGACTATTATAGAAATACCACTGTCTGCACTGTCTGGGGATAGGTGCCTGGTGCCTGGGCTGACCTCACTTGGAGGACATGCTATTGGAGCAGAGTACCACAGACTGGGTAACTTATAAACGTTAAGTCTCAGAGCTCTGAAGGCTTGTAAGTCTCAGGTCAAGGCATTAGTGCTGATCTGCTTGCCTGGTGGAGGCTGTATCCTTCTAAGGAACTATCATCACAGGGCTGAAGGAAACACTATTCCAGTGCTACATAGAGCCCTTAGAGAACCTCAGTCCCAACCACAAGGGACAAATTCCTTGCGACCAATCTGTCACTGGTAGCCCTGCCTCTCAGTCCCATTTGGAGAGGACATGTTCAAAGTGTCATCTCTCATACTACTGGAGTACCCCGTATATCCTTACCCTACAAGCTGGTGACAACCACTGTCACTCCTTCTCATCCGTCATCTGGGCTCCCTCTTCCTGTGATAGACTCCACACAGGTCCCAACCATAGCTCATGTGCCCTCCTGTCCCTTCTGAAGTCCTCGTAGTATGCTGTAGAATGGAAGTGGAAGTGCTTGGTGAGTGTACACGGCATGCTATTCCTAATACTGAGCAACTACCACCCCAAGAAGATGTGTCAGCAGGGACAGGCTGCTGCAACAGGGTGCTTCTGAGGGAGGGGGTGCTCAGCCCTTTCTCTAGCTTAGGCATCACTTCCTCCAGGAAAAGCTGCATTTTCTCTTGCAGTGCAGTAGGACGGTTTCCTGAAGGAAGGACCCTGCCTGGTGTTGTGGTCACCCCCACATTGTGATGGCTTCTTAGAATTAATGGTCAGGGGTGGGTATTTACAGGTCAGAACCAAGCCAAGCAGACTGTGGAGCTGGCTACCAGTCTGTTCTGCTTTCTTCCCGAAGCAGACATGGGATGTCTTCGTGGAAGAACTGTTAACATTTATTTTAGTTCCCAGAGGCAAACCATGCAGCCAGCCATGAACAAACATGGAAATAAACAGTGCACCTTGGAGGCAGTGGTCTCTGAGGCTGCATCTGTCTGGGAAGATGAAGGTTGCAGTAAGCTGTGGCCCTCTCCATTCACTGTGCTTCACCTTCCAGAGGACAAGAGCCAGCTGCGCTTTGGCCAACCTTGGTTCCTGTCTGTGCTGATTGTCATTTTTATCCGTCGTAGGTTTGAAGACATACCTGATATCGGGTCAGAGAGCCAAGGAGTTCCACTGCAGCTGTGCAGAGGCCCTGCTTTCTGGCTTTGAGGTCATTGACGACTCACAGGCGTCCTCAGGCCCTAGGGGACAGGGGACAGCATCGCCAGGGAGTGTCAGTGATTTGGCGCAGACTATCAAAACCTTTGATAACCTTAAGGTTAGTTCCTCTCTCTCTCTCTCTCTCTCTCTCTCTCTCTCTCTCTCTCTCTCTCTCTCTCTCAACTTTGTAGTATTCCTACAGTAGAAAACATGAACTAATCAATGCCTTATGGCAGACTACTCAGAATGCCTTTCAATTTAGTTTTTATGATTTAAGAATTTAGTATAACGTTAGTTACATTACACATTTCTAATATCTGTGTATCTTTAGCATTTTACACAGCTCCATTTTCTCTCTGTTTTGCTTAAAGATATTTCTCAGTTTGGTTATGTATTTATTTATTTTTAGCCTGTGGTGTCTTTGGTGGCTTCTCAAAGATAATAATAATATCAGTAAAGGTAATTTTCCTTATATCACACTTGGGGAGCTAGAATCTATTTTATTTTGGAAGCCACCTTAAATACTTTTCTGTTTTTTGAAGTCCACAATTTTATGGTTATCTTTTCTTTCATTTTGTTTTGTTTTATTGGTTTTTGGTTTTTCGATGATGGGGTTTCTTTGTGTAGCCCTCGATATCCTGGAACTAGTTCTGTAGACCAGGTGGGCCTCACACTGACAGAGATTTACCATTAAAGGCGTGCACCACCCACGACTCTGCAACTTTGTGATTATCTTAAGTTGTGTTGGTATGGGTGAATCTTGCAATGCAATTCTATTTTTAAAAAGAATATTTGTGAGAATATCCTGGTATTTTGTTACTGTAACAGAGATCTCCTGTGACAGTCTGAAGTGCCTATGTCTGGATTGACATGTCATAAGAAACTACTGAGGGATTAACACTCCTTGCCTCGGGCATAAAATTTTTTTCTCATTGTGTGCTGGTTTTCCCATATCCATTGAATTTAGTTTTTCTGTTGGTGCCTTTTGTTTATGTTTTTACTTTTGCTTTAGTCATCCTCTGTGTCTCTGACTCTCTCTCTCTCTCTCTGTGTGTGTGTGTGTGTGTGTGTGTGTGCTCATTGAGGGCAAAGGTCAACTTTTGACATCTGCCTCTCACCAGGACCTGGGACTCACTAGTCAGACGCTGCGCTGCTGGCAGGCACTGGGAGTTTAAGCGCGCATCACCAGCCCCAGATCTTCATGGGGCGCAGGAATCAAACCCAGGCGCTCGTGTCTCCGTAGTGAGCATCTTATGGACGGTGCTTTCCTCAACCCCCTGTTTATTTTCACGTTTAAATATTTGCTGTTTCCATCTTTAAAAAGAAAGCAAGATGCTTCTAATAGTTCTCTGCCATTTGGAGCTTTCAGATAACAAGATGGTGGATGGTAGGCTATGGTAACAGCTTTCAGATAACAAGATGGTAGATGGTGGGCTATGGTAACAGCTTTCAGATAACAAGAGGGTGGATGGCAACAGCTGTTGTCGAGTATGATTTACCCACGTTCATTAGATTTGGAGGCCAGCTGCATGTTCATAAGCTTATGTATTTTTTATAGGCTGGGTGGCTGACAATTCTAGCATTCAGGAGGCTGAAGCAGGAGGATTACTGTGAGTTTGAGAATAATCTAAACTAGAGGGTAAGACCCTGTATCCAATAAATAAACAAACAGGGTTACAGTGTGGCAATCTGTTGGTCTAGCCATGTTATTTACCTGTGAAGAGTCTGGACTTCGGTGCTGATCACATGATAACAGTTCAGACCCAATAATTCTGGATATTGGGCTCTGCTGCATACTGCCAGATGGTCAATATCACCTCTGACCTCTGCCTACTAGTACCACATATACCCCTCCCCAGTTATGCTAAGCCAAATGTCCCCATCATTGCCTGGTGTCACCCCAGCTACTACCTTGGGTGACAGCTTGTGACAATAGTGTTGGATCCCTGTATATGCAGGGCAGTCAGGATATCTGACTTCCCCTCAACTACCTGCTTTAGACATGGTATTCTGTGGCATCTGTGGGTGGACTGTCAGGTTACAGACCAGGTTAAAACAGGCAGGGAAGAATGAAAACAAAACAAACAAAAACAAAAACATGGATTTCTAAAAGTGCTCTTTGTGTGTGGGGAAAGATAGTTTCCCCCAGGCCTCAAATTGAGCCTTAAGTAGAGAAATAGAGCTCAAACTCAAAATTAATTACCTGTATTTGCCTACCTGTTGGGCATGTGTGGCTGAGTTCCCCTGGACACACCAGCAACTCTAGCATCAGGGATTCTAAGAAAAATGCCTTAGGATTTCTTTCCTCTTGAAAGACCATTTTCTTCTAGTTGTGAATCTGTTTTGATCAGAAGGGCAAAAACCATTTGGCATATTCTATTGCATGCTCACATTTCCAAACATGAGCTTCCTGGAAATGGAAGGCAGGGTCTGTTGACTGAACGGCCAAGACATTTATGAGATGGGGAAAAGAAGGTCCTTTTCCCTTTCTGGAGAGAAGGATGAGTTAGCTCATGGGGTATAATGTCTGAGTTTGGCCGTGTGGTAAGGATTCTTCAGACAAGAGCTATTCCAGAGCACAGCACATGAACAGGTAAAAGGCAGACCCACAGGGTGGAGTCAGTACCGCCAGGAGCCCTTCTTATAGTCCCATCTCCCCAGCTTCAGAAGGGAGCAGGCATCCAGGCCTGAGACTTCAGTAGCACTGTAGCTGTGCCATGATTCTACAGAGGGGTAGAGTACTGAGTCTGCATCCAGCGAAGATGAAACTCAGCCTGTAAGATCCACTCTTGATAGGCGAGTTTGGAAAATCCTAGTTGTCTCTCTGCATTCTTTGTGCCAGTCTCTCCAGTACACCTGTCAGTGCCTTGAACTCATGACATTGGTTTGTTGCCTTAGTGATATTTTCCATCCAAAGGTGGGCTTTTCCACTGCTTGGGATCCTGTGCAGTTTGTTTACTTCCCTTTAGCTGGCTGCTTTTCCTGTGTCAGGGACTGCTTCATCAAAGAGAGTAAACTCCTAGTGGACAAGAGACCTGGTATAGAGTGGTACCTCTCAAAATGTGTTCCCTTTTGCAACAGAGTCTCAGGATGAACACTGATTGTGATATAAAAGAGACTCTAGTCTGGTTGACTTTCAAATTTCTGAGTCAACAACCCAGACAGGATTTCTCTAACCACAGGGCTACGACAGCAACCATTGCTACCTTCTAAGAACTGAGAAATCTGAGAGGCATTTGGGAGGAGTCTTGCTATCTAACCCAGAGCACCCTCAAACTTACAGCTCTCCTGCCTCAGTCTCCCAAGAGCTGAGAGTACAGGCATGGGACAGTGTATTTGACCCTGTTTTCCACGATTATAAGTCAGAAGATATTTTTAAAGACATCTTGAAACCCATGAGATGACTCAACAGGTAAAGGTGCTTGTCACCAAACCTAACAACCTAAGTTCAGTCCTCGGGAACCTCAAGGTGGAAGGAGAACACCGACTCCCACAGGTTGTTCTGATTTCCACATGCATGCCTCAGCATGACACAGCATAAAGAAACAAAAATGTGATAAAGCACATAGGCTAATTAAGTGGAAAGACGTGCATATTGTCATCTAATAAATGTTATTGGATGTGCGGTGGTATATGTGAGGAACATTTCCCAAAATACTAAATACTTTTCTTATTTTGTTTTTCTGATGGAATATTTTCACAACATTGTAACAATATTCTTTCCTCATGGTCTACTGAAACTAATTAGAGCACAGTGGACAGTGGGAGCGGGGTGGACAGTGGGAGCACGGTGGACAGTGAGAGCACAGTGGACAGTGGGAGCGCGGTGGACAGTGGGAGCATGGTGGACAGTGGGAGTACAGTGGACAGTGGGAGC
>NC_034601.1:557147-601987 GCF_900095145.1 Mus pahari | reverse complement strand
CGGTGGACAGTGGGAGCATGGTGGACAGTGGGAGTACAGTGGACAGTGGGAGCGTGGTGGACAGTGAGAGCACAGTGGACAGTGGGAGCGCGGTGGACAGTGGGAGCATGGTGGACGGTGGGAGTACAGTGGACAGTGGGAGCGTGGTGGACAGTGGGAGCACGGTGGACAGTGAGAGCGTGGTGGACAGTGAGAGCGCGGTGGACAGTGAGAGCGCGGTGGACAGTGAGAGCACGGTGGACAGTGGGAGTACAGTGGACAGTGGGAGTACAGTGGACAGTGGGAGTACAGTGGACAGTGGGAGCACGGTGGACAGTGGGAGCGTGGTGGTGAAGGGCAGCTGCTGACTCAGGCCTTCATAGCTGGGCCGCACCAGGGGCACCTGGCCCTGGGTGAATCACTGAACTATAAAACGGGGCTCTTTGCTGGCCTCTTTTTTCTTTAGGTCTCACGCAGCCCAGGCTGTCTCAGAGCCCCTGGTCTCTCCGCCTGTGCCCCTGGGATTACAAGCCTGCACCACCATGCTCAGCAGAGTCTAACTTAGCCTTCACCTGGATTTTTTTTTTAAAATCAATTTTGGTTTTTAAGTTCAAAAGCCCTGTAGGGATGAGGTATTCAATGAAAAGTTCAGTAACTAGTGTTCTTTGATTCTATACAAGGTGGCTTTGAGATCTTGTGTTTTACAGTTGTTTACCTATGACTTTGCCTCTAGTGTTCCTGAGCTGTCTTGTTTCCTGTTCTCACAGATCTGTGGAGCCTTTCTTTTCTGTGCTCATTGTTGCTTTGTTTTCCTATAAGGATTCGTTTCTATTCACCTTGGATATTTCCTTAGCAGAAATCACCTGTTTTGAAAGTGTTCCTGCCCATCCCTAAGTAACAAAGCCCTGGCCTCAGGTGTCGTGGTGCTCTTCTTCCCACTGTGGAGCACCCATGTGTGGGGTGTGTGTGTGTGTGGGGGGGTCAAAGGTTCTTCTGCTTGGGCTAATATTTCCTCCGTGGTGTTCTAGCTGTGTGACTATAGGTGAGCCCCTTCTCTTCTCTGTCTTGGTTTCCTCCTGAGTAAAATGGAATTTACTGTGCCTGTGTTACGGATGTTGTGAGGAGGAAACATTGAGACATGAGGAGCTTAGAGGGGATTTCAGTGATTGCCATGTGTTGTCATAGTGATGCTCAACCCAGCCAGCCATGTCCAACGTGAGCCTTGTGGTGGAGGATGCTTCTTCTAGTACCAGGACACACTGCTAACTAGTCAGTAGTCAGTAGACTGCGCAGGCAGAGCCAGGGCTGATGTTTCCATCCCCCAAAGAGGCTTCTCTGTGGCAGTTATGGAGAGGGACAGGTGTTGACTTCAAAATGATTTATCTTGTAATGGGAAACAGCCTTGAGTAAAAACAAACAAACAAGCCCAGCAACCTCACTCTGCAGCTCTATACCGTGTATTCTGACCAGAATCAGGGTGCATGCATGGAAACATGTTAGAAGCAAATGAAAATGGGTTCATGTGTATCAGAGGAATGGCTTTGGGTTTTCCTTCAAAGCCTGTGTCCACCGAGGGGGGAGGGGGAGGTGTTGAGACATGCTCTTGGTGAGTTTCCAAGTACTCTCGGGTTACCCAGGCAACTCCTTGGCCTGTAGGAATACTGTTTAGGGGATGGTTGCAGTCCCTGTAGTGTGTCTGTGCCAGTAGAACTACTCAGAAGAGCCAAGGTGGAAGTTACAGCATCTTGGGTCATTTCAGGTGATCGGAGCACAGCAGATCAAGGTGTCAGGATTATTTCCTTGTGACAGGAAAGGCAGCCAGAGTCAAGTTCCATGGTAGTCAGGGGCCAAACCCCAGTGTCTACAAACCACTTGATCAATCTTCAGAAGGCTTATGTCTTTCCTTTGAGTTTGCGTGTGCATGCGTGTGTGTCTGTGATTGTGGTGTATGCAGGTACATACATATGTATACGAATGTGTGTTCTTGTGTGTGCTTCTTTGACACCAGCAGAGGACATTGGTTGTCCTGCTTTGTCACTTTTTACTACGTTCCCTTGAGGCACTGAGGGTCTCCCAGCTGCACCTGGAGCACAGTGCTTTTTGGCTAGGCTATCTGTCCAGGAATCCCCAGTGACTGGACCTAACTCCTCAGGCTTGTGCAACCACTGGTGTCCTCAGCACCAGAGTCTCCATGTGACCAAGAGGCTCCCTGAGCTTGTGCATGACAGGACTGCAAACATGCCTCTGTCAATAGCACAGAAACACCTCTAATTCATAGCTGTTGTCATTTTGACAGTGAACTTACTGTCACATGCCTGCTGACCTTGTTCCACAGTGAGCTGTGCCTCCCAAAGTGTATAGGGAACGGTATAGTCTAAGTTGGAGGTTCTTGGTAATGATGGAGATGCCAATAGCTGCAGGGGGAGGGGGGGAGGGACATTCTTGGTAAGTGAAGGTTTCCTAGATGTGTCAGCTCAGCAAAGACTTCAGATTGAGGTTAGGCCATAGAAATAGTCAAAAGAAAATTGCCATTGGGGCTGTAGAGAAGGAAGCAAAGTACGCAGTATTGTACAGTAAAGCCTCATGCTGCATGGGGGCCCAGACCTAATAGGATATGGGGACAGGAGAGTATCTCCCAGGGAAGGTAGATTTTTTTTCTTTTCTGAAAAATTTGAAATTTCAACTGTTGTAAAATTCTAATCAAGAAAGTCTTCCCAAAAGAGTGGCTGAGCAAGAAAGAAGCTCTCAAAGAGCCCCGTTTTATAGTTCAGTGATTCACCCGGGGCCAGGTGCCCCTGGGGCGGCCCAGCTATGAAGGCCTGAGTCAGCAGCTGCCCTTCATCACCGCTCTCCCACTGTCCACCATGACCCCACTGTCCACCACACTCCCACTGTCCACTGTGCCCCCACTGTCCACCGTGCTCCCACTGTTCACCGTGCCCCCACTGTCCACCGTGCCCCCACTGTCCACCGTGCTCTCACTGTCCAGTCTTTTGCCCATGGCATATAGCACTAATCAACCAGTTACCTCTGAGCTGGCACACAAAACAAAACTGCTTTGAAGTCGTGTGTGGCGGCACATGTCTGTAATCCCAGTGCTCAGTGTTCAGAAACAGGATGATTGCAACTTTAAAGACTGTGAGATGAGTTTGAGGATACCCAGGGCTACATAGTGAGGCCATGTGTTAAAACATATTATTTTATTTTATTTGTGTGTGTGTGTGTGTGCGCACACTTGTATGGGAGTGCCCATGGAGGCCAAAAAAAGGTGTTAGGTCCCTCAGAGCTGGAGTTGCAGGTGTTGTGAGCCTCCTGATACTAGTTTTGGGGTCTGAACTCTTGTCGTCATGATTGAGTACTCTCAGTCACTGAGCCATCTCTGCAGCCCTGATACCATGTCTTAAAAGTAAGTAAGTAAGTAAATAAATGTTACTTTTGAAATATTCTGACATACTTTACATGAGCATCTTCCTTTTGCCCTTACAGTAAGACCTTTAGTTAGACTCCGTTTTATAAAGGAGGCTTAATGAGGTCCTGTACCCACTTGTGGAAGAACCAGGACCACGACCTCAGGCTGGTGGCAGTGTGGCTCTTCTCCAGTCTCGATGTTTAAAAGTAGCCAGTGAAATAATAGCTTTGTACTGTTTCATCCTCCTGTTTCAGGATCGGTGGCCTCTAGGGGTTTGATGAAGTTAATGTCTTTCAAACCATAAGGTCACCTGTCCCCACTAAGCTGTGTCCTTCCCTCATCAGCCTCTTGGTTAGTGAAGTGTTCAATGTGACCTCTGCAGGAGCAAGCGAGGCCACTGCACCAGTACTGGAGCAGGGACTCAGCGCCACCTTCTGAACAGCTCTAGTTAGAAGTAGGTATCTCTTGGGCCCATTTACTTCATTGCTCCACTTGGGGCTCAGAGGGTCACTCTGTGCTTGGTATTGGGTGATATGTGTGCATGTGTTTGGGCAAGTGTGTGTGCATGCATGCATGCATGCTTGTGTGTTCATGTGTGTAGTCAGAGGTCAATGGCAGGTATCTCCTTCAGTTACTCTCCATCGTGATGAGACACAGTCAGTCTCTCCTGAACCTGGAGCTCCCTTATCTAGATTAGCTGGCCAGCAAGGCCCAGGGACCCAGTGCTGGGATTACAGGTGCTCACAGCCATACCTGGCTTTAAAACATCAACAAAACAAATAAACAACACCTGTGGGTTCAGGGGATGGGACTAGAGTCCTCATGCTGTGTGTGGAATATGTCACTGACCCATAACCCTGTCCATTAGCAAATGTTTGAACTTCAACTCAGTCGATAGCACAAGATGTTTTAAAATTATTTCACTATAGCTGGATGTGGTGGTATATGGACACAAATCCAGCCGTCGGTAGGTAGAAAGAGGAGAGTCAAAATTGTTCTTTGATAGTAAGTTCAAGATTAACCTGAGTTATATAAGATACCATTCCAAAAAAGAATCATTGTATTAATTTACCAATGAGCAGTTCTGTCTTGTTGACGTCAGTTTGATAGTGTAAGGACAACACTGGAGACGCTCCCTGGGGAAAGTGCTTGTCACACAGCCTGAATTTGATCCCCAGAGCCCACTTAAAAATAGAAGGAGAAAACTCCAGGAAGCTTTCCTCTGACTTCTGTGTACTCCCCAGCCCACCACACACACACAAACATACACATGTCACACAAAATTGAAACTTAAAAAATAAAGGATATAAGTGGATTTTACGTGGGAGCTAGCATTTGTTCACATGTGCTAATTAATAACTAATAGCTACTTTGGCATGTGTACATCCATCTTTGAAATGAATATGGGTCTTCAGTCTGCATTATGTCAGATTCCCAAACTATAGGACTCTAGAATCTGTGCTTTCATTTAATACAGTGGTGACCTGTGACCTGAATTTGGATGTGAACTTGGGTCATACTCTAACCTTTGGGCTGTTTTAATTTCTCAACAATATCTAGTCTTCCATAATTAATCCTAGGGTTTAATAGTTCTCACTGAGAAGAAATCCTCTTCACTGGCAACCAGCCATTGCTACGCCATCCCTGGGCTGCTGTGTCAGACTGACAGTAGCAATGACTGTTTGGGATATGGTGTGTGACTCCCAGGAACCATCAGGCTGTGCACATACACACTCCATTTAATCCTTAAAGCATCTCTCCAAGAAAAGTTGACGCTTTCGTCTTAGACATGAGGGTCCTGAGGTAGTCATTTTAGTCAGGGGTGAGTGTGTAACTGAGCTGAGCCCTCCTCCGTCTACACGTCTACACATCCACACATCTACACATCTACACCTCCTGCACTTGTCTTACCTTTGCCTTCCTGGGTCAGCTAATCCCTACAGTCTTGGGATTCTGGGTCTGCCAGGACAGGTCCCTCGTTTTCAACCCAGCTGCCCAGCAGAGAGAGCCCAGAAACCTCAGCTTAGCTAGTGTCCGCTTAGCCCACTCGTTTGTCACCGTGAGATGTGATCCATATAACACGGAACCAATCTTTTAATCATATAAATTTCCAGTGTATTTTCAAGGCGTATAACCATCATCATGTTACTGCAGAATGTTTTCATGAGTCAAAGAAAGAAAGAAAGAAAGAAAGAAAGAAAGAAAGAAAGAAAGAAAGAGGGAGGGAGGGAGGGAGGGAGGGAGACAGAGACAGAGACAGAGACAGACCTGTCTTCCTCCAGTTAACTGATGTCACAAAACTCCATCAACTGGAGGATGCCCACGGTAGGAAGTTGTCACCATGCTGGAGAGATAGCTCATATTGTTCTTGCAGAGGACCTGGATTTAATTCCTAGCACTCCAATTGGGTGGATCATAGCTGGCTTCCGCAGGCACCACTCTCATGTGCAGATACCCACACAGAAGCACAGAAGCATAATTAAAAATAAATGTAATTCTGGAGAACAAGTTATTGCTCAGTGTTCTGGAAACCAATGCATGTGATGTCCAGTGAGGATGTGACGATGGTTCATACATACATGGCCCTTTCCCACGGAATGGGAGTGGCAGGGAATTGATTGGCTCCCTTTTATAAGGGCAGTGATCCCACTCATGAGAGCAGGGCCTTGTTACTTGATTACCTGCTGAAGGCCCTCCCTCCTGTCCCATCACTGTAGGAATCCTGATGAGAGAGAGACATACAAGTCCGCAGCACAGGCAGTAGCCGTCAGCAGTCACCGTTCCCCTCCAACAGCCACCATTCTGTTTTTTCTCTAGAACTACCTTCACAACTTCACAAGCTTTTGTATCTGATTTTTATTCTTGTTTGATTTTTGGCAGTGGATATCCCTTGTTGGCTGGCCTAAAACTCATTATGTAATTGTGTAGATTGGGCTGGCTTTGAGTTTGTGATAATCCTCCTGTCTCTGCCTCTCAAATTCTGGGATTACAGATTCACCACCATGCCTGACCTTTTCAGAAAGCATGGTGGAGGGCATCCAGGTATACAGAGTCCTACAGCACACGTTGGAAGCTGCAGAAGTAGCCCAGGGCCAGACTCAGCTGAACGGCAGCGAATGTAGAACTCATGGCCACTCAGTAAATTGAGAATAAAGGCCCTTAACAAGACATTTATAACACCCTTTGCAAACCTCGGGGAACATGGAAGATAGGGCAGAAGGAATATAAGAGCTTAACGATAGGGAGAAGGGCAGAAAATGCCATTCTTCTAGGTAGGACACAGCTGTGGCAGCTCATTGCAGCTTGGTTACTAGCACCAGACATGCAAAGTATTGGTCCTGACAGGAGTCAGTAATGGGTGGGGGTGGGGCTCATGCGGCTCTACCCTTCTCTGCTAAGCTTATTGGCTTCCGACAGGTTCTGGAAGAGGCTGAGCCACTGTCTTTAATCTCATCTCTGCTCATAATCCCTCCAGGTTCTAGTGGGTAATTCCAAACTGATGGTCACACAGATGATTCTAGATAAAGTCACAAAACAAAAGGACAGGAGTGTGGGAATGATATTTGTAGGGAGGTGTGGGGGGTTGACAGGAGTGGCGAGAGCGGAAGGAGAGGAAAGTTGGGAATAATTAGAATGTACTATATGCACACATGACATTGTTAAAGAACAAATTTTAATTTTTTTTTAAATAAAGAGAGCATAGTGTGTCCAGGGTTTGTTGTGTTGTGGGTGAATGACCACGGTCAGCTGACCCATCAGCCAATGGGCATTTGTGTTTCTTTTCGACTGTGTGCTACTCTGAGTTCACGCAAGGGTTTTGTTTCCCTTTTTGTCTTACCAGTTTGTTCTCTGCTCTCCCTGAACCTGTGTGGCTCAATGAGCCTTCCACTCAGTTCCATCATTTCTGTGGGCAGGCAGGTTGTACCAGCAGTCCTGAATTGTTTGGATCATGTATCGTGGAGGTATTTTCAAGTATATTCCTATGGCCTGTGTTTTCCCTCAGACATGCCCTTCTTGTGGAATCACATTTGCTCCCAAATCTGAAGCTGGTGCGGAAGGAGGAGCTGTGCAAAATGGCTGTCACGACGAGCCTAAGACCAGCACCAAGGTAACAAGCTCATGGCTGTTGTTCCTGTCAGTACCTCTCCTGGCGCATCCACCTAAGGTGACATTCCTGTCTCGTCAACTTCTTAGCCCTGAAAATAACTTCTCTTAGGTAATAGCGTTCCACACCTTCTAGGCTTTGGGGTTGAATAGACCAATACATAAGATGACGGAGGGCCTGGGAATGCAGCTCAGTAGTGGAGGCAGAGCATGTGCTGTGCAATGATCCCCAGCATTAAAGAACAAAATAACAACAAAACCAGGACGGCCGGCTAGAGCCAACTGGTGTAAAGTAGAACTGGATGAGATTCTTCAGGGGCAGCCAGTTCAGAAGGCTTGGGTTAGAGGGCTGTGGGCTGGGTAGAGTACAGAGGTGCAAAGAGGACCCAGGACCTCCTCCAGGTAAGAGATGCACCCAAGAGAGAGGCTCCTGGGGCAGAACTGACAGCCTGGAGGCTGCCCGGAGCCAAGGCTTTGAGACCAGGGCAGGACTGGAGTAGGGTAGAGCCTGAACGAAGAGCTTCCTTGGGAGCCCCTGTCTGTCATTCTGTACCTCCCAGAATCTCAGGGGACTCAGATGGATGCCTCTCATAGCCAGAGGCACCTTCCTCCAGGAACCTGGGTTTTCCTTCCCTGCAACTGTCCTTGAGCTTCGTCTACCTTCCCTGTTGCCCCCTTCTGTGTTCAGCTCATCTTCTTCACTTCGTGGCTGTTGTACAACTTTCTTCTGGCTGCCATACACCCAGACATGCCCTGTCCCAAAGCAGAGCCTTGGGGGAAGCAGGACTGGGAGAGAAGTGGAAGGTGGGGTGGGAATTGACTCTCAGGCCTCAGTGTGGAGGCCCCAGCATGCTGGGGGATGGGTGTGGAGCGGGATGAGCTCCTGGGGACCATGTCACCCGCTGTGCTCCTCCCTCTGTCTTGAGGCAGGCTTCTGGAGGACCCAACTCCAAAACCCAGAACGGACTCCTGAGCCCTCCTGCAGAGGAGAAGCTCACTAACAGCCAGACCTCCCTCTGTGAGATCCTGCAGGAGAAGGGACGGTGGGCAGGCGTGAGCTTGGACCAGTCAGCCCTCCTCCCACTCAGGTTCAAGAACATCCGTGAGAAAACTGATGCCCACTTTGTTGATGTCATCAAAGAAGACAGGTAAGGCTCCATAGCCCGAGATGGTGGCAGAGTCCGCAGGTCCCCTGAGCCGCCTGTCTGTGTGATGTGTCTGCTGTCATTATATTACTTTATTTTTGTTCTGAGGTAACTTGAAACTTGAAATTCACTATTCCCTCTGCCTGATGTACCCACTTTTAGTATTTTATTTATTTTCTTTGTCATTATTTTTCTCTTCTGTCTGTGTCCCTGCATGTGACTATAATATACCAGAAGGCAGCTTTTAAGACCCTATTCAAGATCAAGCACAGCTCGCCAGGCCTGGTGACAAATGCCTTTACCTGCTGAGCCTGCCCCATTTTTAAGAAACTGATTGTTTGGATACCATACGAAGAAATGGGTTTTGTGATATTTTTATCAGTATACTCCGTTCTTACCATCCTCCAATGCTTTTGGAACAGTGGTTGACTCAAGGTCTCACTGTATAGTCCTAGAGGGCTTAGAACTTTCTATGTAGCTCAGCATGGCCTTGAACTTGACACAGTCATGCTCCCGCAGACATGGGTGCCGCCACACCCAGTATATATTTATTTACATCCATTTCTCCCCCAGCATGCCCTTCCCCCACTACCCTGTTTCCTTTCTCTTTTTGTGTTTTTTTTTAACCATTTGACAAGTATGTTAGATACAGTCTCCCCATCACCCCTTTGTATGTCAATTCCTAAACATAATTATGTTGTTGAACATACATGAAACCCGAGACGTTTAGGGACGTCCTCTCTAGCCTAAGTCCATGTTCCAGACTGTCAGCTGACGGTCATGCCACTGACAGCGCTCTCCCCCTCCAGGGTCTCATCCAGGCTCACATGTTGTGTCCGTTACTGATCAGTCCTCTGGTCTTCTCGGCTGTCTTGTTTAGTCTTTTGTGATATTAACATTTGAAAAGTCCGCAGCCTGACTCACTTTTGGAAGACTTGGATTTTGTGAATTCTCCCCTCAGACTCAGGTTTGCCTCTCTGGCCAGGCCTAATGGGAGTGATGTCTGTTACATCCAGGGGATACAACACCCACTGGTCCTTAGTAAGCACTAACATCTGCACTGGGCGAGGCCTTTCCAGTTTCTCCAAACAATGACAATTTTCTCACTGTGGCATTTCTCACTGTGGCCAGTAGGTAGTGGGAAGACCCCACTCCTTGTCAGACTTACTTGGGTTAACACCTCTTGTCTGAAACCATCTTGGCGGTGGTGGTGGATTGCATCTGTAGCGTGTTGCATTGGTGTGCACCAGCCACTGTAAAGAAGTCCCCTCCCTGTTGCTGCTTCATCCACCATCGTTAACCTGAGCTCACACGCTCCTGTTCTGTACATCCCTGTGCTTGCTACACTCGAATGCTTCACTCTGGCCGGTTGTCCCCTTAAGACTGGCGAGTGGGTCTGTATGACATGACCCCTCGTTTGTTTGATGTGGTCTTTAACACAACAGGATGTTTCAAGCTCACTTCGTAACTTAGCTGCTCTAGCTTAGGAATGAGCCCCTTTTCTTTTTTCTGGCTCCTTTACTTTTTTTGTTTGTTTGTTTTTGTTTTTGTTTTTTTTTCGAGACAGGGTTTCTCTGTGTAGCCCTGGCTGTCCTGGAACTCACTTTGTAGACCAGGCTAGCCTCCAACTCAGAAATCCACCTGCCTCTGCCTCCCAAGTGCTGGGATTAAAGGCGTGCGCCATCACACCCGGCCTGGCTCCTTTTCATAATGAATGTTTTGGGGATATGTTATTAACACCTAGTTTAATGCTATTGTCCAGACCCATGCTCTGTATGGTTTCAGTCCTTTAAACCGAGATTTGTTTTATGTTCTCACCCGACGTGGTGGTGAAGATATATGCGTTTGCAAAGTGTGCTGCTCAGTCCTTAACTGCTTCCATGTGTGCAGACTGCTCTGATCTGTAAGCATCAGCTAGGTCCAGGTGGTTGACAGTATTGTTCTGATCATCTGTGTACTCAGTAGTTTTCTGTTGTTGCAGCTAGATGTTCAGTCGTAGCTCCAGGAATTACAGACACATACCCATTCTGGTTTCCATTCTCCAAGTCACACTCTATAATTGAGAGAAATCAGGACAGGAACTCAAGGCAAGAATCTGCAACAGAAGCCATAGAAGAATATTGGCTTGCTCCCAGGACCACCTGCCCAGGAATGGTCTTGCCCACAGTGGCCTGGGCTTTCCCTATCAGTCAACAGTAAAGCCCACAGGCCAGTCTGATCTGGTAAAGTCCCCTGGGTGAGACTCCCTCAGATAATGCTGGGTTGTGTCAGGTTGACGCTGACGCCAACGAGACATCATCCTTATCTGTGGGCTCTTGGTAGATGTTAAATCCTTCGTTTTAAATGGACTCTTGCAATGTATACCTGTGCCTCTCCTCTTGTTATCCATGCCCTGCTGTTACGTGTGTTTGACTCCATGAATTATTGTCACGGTCCTCTTACTCCAGACTCTCTGGAGTCTTGAGGGAATCTACAGTGACTACATTTCTTTTATGTGGAATTGTGTTTTCCATATTCTTTGTAAGCCTAGCGATGTTGGATTGTGTCGACATTGTGTGCGATGCTTAGAAAATCTGAATGTCATTATATCTCTTTGGAGAATGCTAAGTGTTTTTCTCAGCAAGCAGTTCACTTATCTGATTCAAATCAAATGGTCTGCTTGGGGGTCCACCAGTCACATGCAATTAAGATGCAATCCCAAGAGTCAGACTTAGATGTGAGAATAATTTATATGCAGAGCCTGGGCTGCTTCCTCTTCCCTGCTTATTGCTTTTCTGAAATTTATAACCTCATTCTTTATCTGGAGCCAATCTTTATTTTCAATATTTGGGGGTTAACTTAAACTTTTCAGTGTTTATTATTTTATTTGTATGAATATGTTTCCTGCATTTGTATGTTGTGTACCACATGTGTGTAGCTAGGACGAGAACTTTAGATGCACTGGAATGGGAGTAATGAATGATTGTAAGTCACCGTGTGGATGCTGGCAACTGAACCTGGGTCTTCTAGAGAAACACAACCCGAGCCATCTCCCCAACTCCTAGTTCCTAGTTGTTGTTTTGTTAGACCACTAAGTCTGGCTTTAGAGCCATGCATGCATAGTGATACAAATTCAAGATTGCCACATTTTGGGAATCTCTTCCTTTTCTCCACCCCTTCCTCTCCCCTCCTCTCCCCTTCCCTGCCCCACCCCAGTCTTATTTATAGCCCTCACGTCTTTAAGCCCATGCCCTCTCTGCCTTGGCCTTCCAAGGGCTGGGATTGCAGGGTTTTCTATCAGAGGCTCAGCAGTGGTGCTAACTAATGTCTGTCTTCAGAGAAAACAAAACAAAGGGACAGATGGAAGCTCCCCTGCCTCTTCCCTTCCTCCACGGACGCCTCCTCTCCCTCCAGCTGTCTGCGTTGCTCTGTCTTGGGCCTCCCAGCAGTTGCTTTTATGTCTTCTGTGAGATCCAGAAGCAGGAACTCCCAGTATTAACTAAGAAAGAGCCATGCAGCTTCAACAGAGTTGATCCTGCCACTGGACTGCTGCGATGCAGACACCAGACTCCTCCTGCGCCTGCCTTGTCACTTTCTCTGTTTCGTTGGAAAGGAAGACAGAGCCAGCATGAGGGAACATTTTTTTCCTCTTTTGAGTCTGAGTACACCATAAGTTATTACATATTTATCACAGAAAAGAATCTATTCTCAACAAGAGAAGGAGGAAGGCACCATAAGACAGGCACATGCGGGGCTCCTCCCCATTTCCACGACTTCAGGCTAACGGCTACTGCATGTGGGAAAGAGGTTACACTTGTATTTGTATTTGCCTTCTGAAATCACACCAGCCTTCCCTTAAATTTATAGTAATTCTCCAAGCATAGCAAGGATATTACGATTTGCCGACAGTCCATTGAAGAATACAAGAGTCACATAAATCAGGTTCGATTTCTCAGCTATTAAAATCGTTGCACATGATCATTTTCAAGTCTCACCTGCACTCTGAATATTTGATAACAACCACTCAGTCACCCCATCTACAAACATCATCTCCCAGTCACAAGTCGTTACGTTTGAGGTGTAATCACTGTCAGGATTCTGGATGACAGGAAGCCTTTGGAATTGCCTTCATTCAAAGTCTCCAAATCTCTGTAAGTCCCCTCAGCTCTGCGATCGGCTGGCTTTCCAAAAACCACCTCACAGGATGAAGGCTGCCGTCACTGTCTTCCAAACCTGGATGCTCGGACCATGTAGTCAGAAACACGGTCTAATGAGTGTGGTGATCCTGCTGCACAGTGGTCACTCCCTGGTGAAGGGAGAGGTGTGTCTGTGGAGTCCGCACCTGCCACATAGTGACTCTCAGAGGTAGCTTCGCTGGTGTGCTGAGAGGCGTCTGAGCGTTTCTGCACCTGTTGATGGGGTACATTGGTTGTGTCTTCCAGCCTGATGAAAGATTATTTCTTCAAGCCGCCCATCAATCAGTTCAGCCTGAACTTCCTGGACCAGGAGCTGGAGCGATCCTACAGAACCAGCTACCAGGAAGAGGTACGTTCTCACTTCGGCCTCACAGCACAAGCCCTGACCTCACGGGACACTGTGCATTCGTGATTTACTGAGTAGCAGGAAAGTGAAGGCTAATGTTGATTTCCCACAACCAGGAAACCCTGTGTTGGAACTGTATGTGAATCTATCTTTGCCAGGGAGAAAAACCCAAGGCCTCTTATGCCATCTTAAAGCCACGCACGACACACCCCTTCCAGACTGTTTTCTCCATAGCTGGTGTTTCTGGTCTTCTCACTGCCATTCCAGCCCTGGAAGGATGCCAGTTCACACCTGTCCTGGGATCTCGAGGGACACTTCTCTCCTGATATCAGGAGGTCTGCACCTCCATCCAGAGTGTGGGGTTCACATTCCCCCCCATCATACCGACACCATAACTCCCTTGAGTTAAGGGAGTTAGCCTTCCTCTCAGCTTATACATCACCCCCCCCCCCGAGAAACCTTCCCTGACACTGTCTGGGTTTTACTTCCCTGTGTCTTCTTTGTCCTTCATATTGGAATCCCATGTGGCTTCTGAAGCTAGCACTCAGCTCTCTCTTTCTGTGCTGTCTAAATCCCATCACAACCCACCGTCCAGGCATATTCAGCAGGGATGCTTGAGAGGAATGGATGAAAGAACCTGGAGCCTGGCTGGCACTCCAGGTAGCAGATCCCAGCTTTCTCTCCCTCAGCCCCCCCCCCCCACCTAAGTGTCCCAGAGCCCAAAGTGCACCATCACCTGACCTGGGATCAAGAAAGGTTCCACTTGGATTTTACTTGCTCATTGGCAGAGCTTTATGTCTGTTATGTCTAGGCCATTACCCGGAGAGACCATGGCATATAAGATATGGCTGTTTGCTTTGTGTGGTTAGAATTGCTGCCCTGTCTGTCCCACTAGACAGGAAATACCACTCCAAACACGAATCCTGCTGGCCCTGGCCTAATATTAAACTTTAGCACTCTAGATCAGGAGTTGGGAAAGTTGGGAAACCTGGGCATTCAGGTGAGAATGAAATCCCCACCCCCAAGCCCCCAACTGGCTGTCCTGAGTCTTCTCTGCCCAAGCCCTGGATACTCCCTGGAATGTTTCTTAGGTCCCCAGAAGGAGCATTAGTGATGCACATGTGCCTCTACAGAGGAGCTCATTGTGGCAGCCTCGCCTCCAAGATCTTAGGTCTTTTTAGGGGACCTCAAGTTAGGAGCAGGCCTCTGAATTCCATGGATGAGTAGGAGACCTCAACTCTAGCCCTGTCAGGTGAGTTCAGGCTTGACATTGGGGCTGACCAGCCCTCTCATTCCCCAAGGCCAAGGCCTGACTTTGCCCACTTTCTCCAGATCCTGGGATCCATTGAAGGCGGATGAACTAGACCAGTTTGGCCTGAAAGGAAGTTTCCCTAAACTGAGGGCAGGTCACAGGCCTCTCCCTCCCGCGGACCTCCAGCCTCCTTCGTCCCTGAGTCCTAAAGCCCCATCAGCGGTCCCAGGCTTCACATTCTGTATCTTTCTCCTGAGACAGGCCTGGGGCACACATGGGAGTCATCTGTACTCATCTGGCTGCAGCCCACTCTGGCTCCTCATCCTGTGTTCTTTGGGATAGCCACTCTGGGCCTCCACCTACACACAGGAACCTTGTCTCCTATTCCTCTGTTGGCTGTAGAGAGCTCTGACTGGGGTGGTGCCTCTCTGTAGGGCCATGGGCCTCTTTAGTAACTACCACACCGTGCCCGTCAGTCCACGATCAGTCTGCCCGTCCTTCAAGCTTTGTTTCATGCCCACCCTGCACCCAGCCAGCCAGAGATACTCACACGGACTTGCTCCCTTACAAAATACATGGTTTATTCGCTTTTTATTTCACGTTTGCTTTGCCTTCATGTATGTATGTACACCACACATGTACCTGGTGTCTATGAAGGACAGAAGGGGGTATTGGATCCCTGGGGACTGAAGTTATGGATCCTTTTGAACCACCATGCATGTGCTGGAAATCACACCAGGTCCTCTGGAAGAACAACAAACACTCTTCACCCCCAAGTCTTCTCTCCAGCCTGGAAGGCTGTCCTGACAAGTGTCATGTACTCTCATTTGCACAGAGGCTTCCCTCGGCTGCTGACGCTTACTTATCTACCCATCTTCTGGTGAAGTTCTCACACCCCTCCATTCCCTGGAAGCCCCCATCACCTCCTACCTTCCCACTGCCTTCCCAGATGTGTTCTCCTGGGCTCTAAGGAGTGACTGTGTAAATGTGTGTCAGAGTCTTACAATCTGTTGCTGTGTTTCTTAATGGTGATGACCCGTGTGAACCATGTGCCTCTGCCTGGTCTGGACTCGTCCCTCCACATTGTACTCCCTGGCCATCTGAGGACAGGTCAGCTCATCCCACCCTCTCCTGTTCTAAACAGGTCATAAAGAATTCTCCTGTGAAGACATTTGCCAGTGCCACTTTCAGCTCCCTTCTGGATGTGTTTCTGTCAACCACCGTGTTCCTGATTCTCTCCATCACCTGCTTCCTAAAGTATGGAGCCACCGCCACCCCTCCCCCACCGGCTGCCCTGGCCGTCTTTGGTGCAGACCTGCTGCTGGAGGTGCTTTCCCTCATAGTGTCCATCAGGTACGCTCAGGTTGGAGAAGTGGCTCCGATGCTTAGCCTCTAGCTCCCTCTTCTGGTTCCATGGTTAATGGCAAACCAATTAACCAGGTGTCCAAAGAGAGTAGAACTTCATTTCCTTTCTTCTCACCCCATTTCAGGGCATTGACCTTCACTCCACACTGGTGGCACACTAGAGGGTCAGCTGCCCTGCAGCCCAGCTGATGCCACATCTAAATTAGAGATTAAAAGGAAAAGTGAGGGCTGGAGAGATGGCTCAGCGGTTAAGAGCACTGACTGCTCTTCCGAATGTCCTGGGTTCAATTCCCAGCAACCACATGGTGGCTCACAACCATCTCTAATGAGATCTGATGCCCTCTTCTGATGTGCATGAAGACAGCTACAATGTACTTAGATATAATAATAAATCTTTTTTTAAAAAAGGAAGAGTGAGAAGTTCAGAAAGAAGAAAGAGGGTAGGAGATGCAAAAGGAGTATATAACAGGCGGGAGCCGAGAGCAAGCCTCTGCTAACCTAAGGATCAGGCTAACCCAGTTGAGGAAGTTGTGTCAGTTTCCGAGCTTGGAATAGGCAGTATTTAGAGATGACAGCGGTGTGCAAGCAACAGGAAGAACAGGGAAGCTGGACCTTGTAAATGTGTTTACACGTCGTGGTAATAGACTACTATCAAAGTAGGCACAGTGGCACACACCTGCAATCCCAGCATGTGGGAGATGGAGGCAGGAGGATCGAGAGTTCAAAGCCACTTTGGTTGCTTAGCAAGTTCAAGGCTACCTGGACTACACAGACCAAAACAAATGAAAGTAGCCTAACATAGAAAGAGAGAAAACCTACCGAAGTGGGGAGGAATATGGAACACATCTGGAACAAGGATCTAATACCCGTATTGTATCAGGTTGATACAGCTCAGTTATATAAAGACAAGACAGCCCACTTTATTATTTATTTATTTATTTATTTATTTAGGTTTTTCGAGACAGGGTGTAGCCCTGGCTGTCCTGGAACTCACTCTGTAGACCAGGCTGGCCTCGAACTCAGAAATCTGCCTGCCTCTGCTTCCCGAGTGCTGGGATTAAAGGCGTGTGCCACCACGCCCGGCCTACTTTGTTTTTTTAATTGAACATATTTTTTCATACAATATATTCTGATCACAGTTCCCACTTCCTCAGCTCCAAGCCTTCTCCCCTCTCTCTTTAGAAAACAAACAGGCCAAAAAGGGAAGATCCAAAAAAAAAAAAAAAAAAAAGAAAAAAGAAAAGAAAAGAAAAGAACTAGAAATATATAAACATTGAGTCCATTTTGTGCTGGCCATACGCTGCTGGGTATGCCTACCCGTAGGTGTGGTTTATGTACCTAGTGAGACTCCATTAGAGAAAACAGTGTTTCCTTTGCAATCCGCTGTCAGCTGCAGAAAGCTTCTTGGTTAGATGGGAGCTCTTGTCCACTTCCCCTCTCAGATTTGGGACCCCATCTGACTTGGACCTGTGCAAGCCCTGTGCACACTGCCATCGTCTCCGTGAGTTCGTGTGTGCGTCGGTCCTGTTGGCTCTGGAATCATCCACTCCCTCTGGATCTTACAGTCTTCCCACCCTGTCTTCTCCACAGCTCCCTGACCCTGATGAAGGCTTTCATAAAGACATCCCATTTAGGACTGGGTCTTTTGAGGTCTCTGACTCTCCTCACATTGTTCAGTTGTAGGATTCTGTGTTCCCATCTGTTTCAAGGAGATTCTCTGACGGTGGCTGAACAGCACAGTGACCTATGGGAATAGCAGAATAAATATTTAAATAGACAAGAGACCAGCCCAAGGTTCTGGGAAGATCATAGCTTTCTCCGTGTCCTTTAGGTGCGGGTGGGTGCCCAGAGAACTTCATTTGCATGCACACCCATCCCAATACGTACCTGTCTCCTGGCTACTGTGACCGTGGGTCCTTGCACCATGTCCAGCCAGTTCAGTCCACTGATAATTGCCCCAGGAGCTAAGACAGAAGTGGCAAGAGGTACCTTGTCTGTGGGTTCCTGCTACTTCCACTCACCACCCCAATGCAGAAAAATAAACAAACACAACAACAACAACAAAAGAACAGCTTAGATCTGGCCCCTAGACTTCCACATTTTATCTTTTCTCCCTTTGGGATGGGATTCCTCCCTCCCTCCTCTGTCACCCACAGTCCTTCAGTTCCCACCCTGCAGCAGAGACTGCCCTCTCCCCTAGCTGAACTGATGGTTCTGCACCTTCTCTTAAATTCTCTTTCATAATCAAGCCCTGCCCACAGCAAACAACCGTCCTGTTCCAGTCCCCGCTCCCCAGTGTTTCCACTCTCTAAGACAATCTTACCAGGGTCTACTGCTGTAGAACCTAAGCCAAACTGCCTCGGCCTCTCGCTTTCTTTTGTGTGTGTTGTTGGGCAGTGCTGGGGCGGAACCTAGGTTCTCTCGTATGCTGGGTAAGTACCATGTCACAGACAGACACATCCCCACTTTCTTTTTCTTTTGAGACAGAGTCTCACTAAGGAGCCTACTTTGGCCTTGAACTCAACTCTGTAGCCTATGCAGGCTTTGACTACTCTGTGGCCCAGGCTGGCCTTGAACTCACTCCGTAGCCCAGGCTGGATTTGAACTTGCGATTTTCCTGCCTCGGCCTCTTGAGTACCTGATGTGGCAGTCCTGTGCCACCGTCTCTGGGTTTTTTTAATTTTATAAATAAGCATTGTACTGATACCTAGTATCTCAGACATTCAGAGAGTGGAGCCTGAAGGGACCAGGGGTTAAAGGTTCTCCTTGGCAACAACCGGGTATGAGGCTGGTCTGTGCTGTATGAAACCCAACCTCAGAAACGAAAATTGAAAACAAAATGAATTTTATACTGAGAGTTCACATGCAACAAACTCACTTGATTACATAAATAACTGAGTAACTGGGGATGAGACTCAGTGGTGTACTCAGGATCCTGGCATGCATATATATATATATATAAAAGAAAGTTGTAAAAACTATAATCACAATGTAGTTTAGGACATTTCTGTTACCCCAAGGAACAGTTCTTGTGAATACTCTCCACACCTGTGCCTGTGTGTACTCTCTACACCTGTGTCTGTGTGTACTCCACACCTGTACCTGTGTGTACTCCACCCCTGTGCCTGTGAGTACTCTCCACCCCTGTGCCTGTGTGTACTCCACACCTGTGTCTGTGAGTACTCTCCACCCCTGTGCCTGTGTGTACTCCACACCTGTGTCTGTGTGTACTCTCCACACCTGTGCCTGTGTGTACTCCACACCTGTGCCTGTGTGTACTCTCCACACCCGTGTCTGTGTGTACTCTCCACACCCGTGCCTGTGTGTACTCTCCACACCCGTGCCTGTGTGTACTCTCCACACCCGTGCCTGTGTGTACTCTCCACACCTGTGTCTGTGTGTACTCTTCACACCTGTGCCTGTGTGTACTCTCCACACCTGTGTCTGTGTGTACTCTCCACACCTGTGCCTGTGTGTACTCTCTACACCTGTGCCTGTGTGTACTCTCTATACCTGTGTCTGTGTGTACTCCACACCTGTACCTGTGTGTACTCCACCCCTGTGCCTGTGTGTACTCCACCCCTGTGCCTGTGAGTACTCTCCACACCTGTGCCTGTGTGTACTCTCCACACCTGTGCCTACACGGTGAATTTCACAGGTTCCCCGGGGAAGCTGGTATTTCAGCTTCCCAGCTTAGAGCCCCTTCTTGTACTCCAGTGCCTGGAGGGTCACTGAGACCAGTAAATCTTTCTTTTAACCTGTATGATCTTGAGGACCGTACTGACGTCTTCCACGCCTCCTATCTCCTGGAACTCAGCTCCATTTGTGTTCCTCTCTAGAGGCCCTGAGTCCTGCCTGTAAAAATATCCATGTTTTTTGCTCAGTTATGCTCCAAGTCCTGTGTCTTCATTTAGATTTGATGAAGCCAGAACAGCCCAGGGACCCTAAAAGTGTACTTGAGTCTCTGTGAGCAATGGCCAGAGGATTAGGGGTTTCTGTCATGACTGAATGTATAGGGTTAAGGCCAAAGATGCAAGTTTTGGGCATGTTGGAGATGCCCCTGACTAGATGTCAAGACAGTGAGCCTGTCCATACTCCTCAGCAACAGCCTAAGAAAGTTCTGAGTCTCTACTCCAATGTCCCAGTGTCCTCTCCTCCAGTGTCCTCTCCTACCCTACCCCAGAGTCCCCTAAAGGGTCCTCACCTTTCCTAGTCACTGTTCTCAGCTGTACACTCAGTCCCTACTCTTCATCAGAGGATTTATCAAAGCACCGTCACTTTCCTGAGGTAGCCCAGATCTACAGCGGTGAGAAGAGTCATAGGCTTTGTCTGCTACCCGGGCGGTGGTAGCACACGCCTTTGATCTCAGCTCCTAGGAGGCAGCAGCAAGCAGATCTCTGTGAGTTTGAGGCCAGCCTGGTGTACAGAGTGAGTTTCAGGACAGCCAAGGCCGCAGAGAGAAACCTTGCCTCAAAAAACCAAAACAAACAAAGCAACAACCAACGGCTGTCTGCTGTATTTGTCATAGCCTCAATCCAGGCTGTGAATGCAGCAGCTGGAAACACAGGATGGGGGTTTAGGGGGTGTTAGTGGCAGTGAACGGTCTTCAGTATGTGACCTAATTTGCTGAAGGATGGATGGCTTTTAATGTCCCAACCCAAACCGAATCTGTTCAGTTGCAGCTGAGCTAACACCTCAAGAAACTGCCTGCTTGTGCACACACTCAGTGAGCCCAGGCTGCGGTGTATCAGCAAGCATTTCACTTCTGTGTTTCTAAGAAGGAGGTAGTAGATGAGATGTTGTGGGTCCCAGTGGAACAAGGGAGAATGTCACTGTGTGAGCCTGGCAAGGCATCTCTATCCCTGGTCAGCAGCAGCCCTCCCCCATTGTGACTCCCAAAAGACTCAGTAGAACACTTCTAGATAGAAGCCCCCTGAGGACTTCTTGACTTATGGTAGACTTTACTTGGGGGGTTATTACAACTTTTGCAAACCCCACAGACCTCCAGAGGTCTTTCACAAGTGCCTTTTGACCAAATGGTAACCTTACAGTTGGATGTGAAGCTCTGTGTATGGCCAGTTGCCCCCAGGTGGGTATCAGAAATGGCAACATGGGACAGATGAAAGTATGGCATGCTAACCCTCTGCTCCTGAACCTCTCCCTTCTGTGTCCAGAATGGTGTTTTTCCTAGAGGATGTCATGATATGCACAAAGCGGTTGCTGGAATGGATCGCTGGCTGGCTCCCTCGCCACTGCGTTGGGGCAATCTTGGTGTCACTTCCTGCCCTGGCTGTCTATTCACACATCACCTCTGAGTTTGAGACCAACATACATGTAAGTGTCCGCAGGCCGTCGCCACGCCCTCCAGGCCCCCTAACCTCTTCTCTCACTTTAAGTCTGGTTACGTGGGGAAGGGCTAAAAATTGAAGTTTTTAAAGAGGTACTCTCTGATCCGGCTCCCAGCCGCCCTCTTAAAACAGGAAGCATGCGCTAGCTGGGCATGGTGGCACACACACACACACACACACACACACACACAGTGGCATACACACGTACATGGTGGCACATAACAGATGCTAAGTCTCTGACTGGCACCTGGAGTAGCTGCTGCTCTGGGGAGGAGCTTTGGAGTTTACTCCACAATGGATGAGATCTAAAGCGGTGTGCTTGAGTGTAATAGAACTGCCTAGGAGTATCTGGGTCCTAGCATCAGATCACTTCTCAGTGGGTCACAGCAGGACTGAAGGAAGCGTTTAGAAGGTGGCCCCTCTCACAGTGGTAGAGCCCCAGTAAGCAGCCTCCCTTTCCTGTCTATCAAAGGGACGTGTGCCATCTTACCTGTCTGGAGGAATAGTCTCCTAGCAGTGTGGACGTGCAACTAAAATGCTGTGCCATGGGACAGATAAGTGATCTGTTTTTAAAGCCAGTAGGTTACCCAAAGGAAGACTTACTGCACATTTCACGGTTACTACTTCTCACTGTGACCAAATACCTAATGAGAAACGTTGTAAGGGATGGAGAATTAACTCTGGCTCAGACCTTAAGAGAAAAGCTTGTCAAATCAGGGAAGGACTTCACGGTGGGGTGTGCTGTGACCCTTCATCTCCTTACAACTTGGTTAAACAAGAAACAGAGATGAGATAGGACACAAACCAGGCTCTAAACCTCAAGGCCCTTCTCTCCAGAGATCCCCTTCCTGCTGCTAGGGTCCACTTCCCAGAAACCCCACAACCTCCCAGAAGAGGACCCCTGGCTGAGGACCAGGTATACAAGCACATGAGCCCGTGGGGGACATTGTACATTCAAGCCATCACAAGTGGTACCAGATATGCCTGATACGGAACAGAAGTGTGGGTGGGTGGTCCTCTCACTCTGTGGCACGCAGGTAGGATGGAGGCAACGTGGCAGAGGTGGCACAGGCTATACTAACAGTGTCTTCTCTTGCAGGTCACCATGTTCACTGGCTCTGCGGTGCTGGTGGCCGTTGTACACTACTGTAACTTCTGCCAGCTCAGCTCCTGGATGAGGTCCTCTCTCGCCACCATCGTGGGGGCTGGGCCACTGCTTCTGCTCCACATCTCCCTGTGTCAGGACAGGTGTGACTGCATTCTTACCTCATGCTGCCCTCGCCTGGCGTCTCTTAGGGCTCGGCAGCAGTTCTGTGTTAGTGCTGCTGCATGATGCGTTTCCTTCATGACTTGAAATAGCTTCTGGCACACATATGTTCAAAGAGAACCAGCTGAGGATGTAGCTCAGTGGTAAAGTGCCTGCCCAGCATGCAAAGGCCCTTAGTTCAATCCCCAGGAGTACCAAATACACACACACACACACTCACACACACAACTAAGCATCATACAACTCAAAACATAATAAAGAGCCCGCAGAGTGGTTTTTTTGTTTTGTTTTGGTTTGGTTTGGTTTTGGTTTTTTGAGACAGGGTTTCTCTGGCTGTCCTGGAACTCACTCTGTAGGCCAGGCTGTCCTTAAACTCAGAAATCCGCCTGCCTCTGCCTCCCAAGTGCTGGGATTAAAGGCATGTGCCACCACTGCCCGGCGAGCCCTAAGAGTCATATGGAAAGGAAAAAGGAAATCATTTATAACACCCTACAACACCGCTGTGTGTATAGCATGTATATATTGAAACATAAATGAACATTGGATTTCAACTTAGTTTCTATCACTAAAAGATACTTATATCACCAGTTGTGTGCAAATATTCAGAATTCCACAAGACTTCAGATCCTACGCACTTGGATTTGGGAATGCAATCTGTATATATTTGAATATAGATGTACTTGGGTACCTGCCTCTGCAAGACACATGACTACTGTAGGATATTTGAACTTTTTTTTGTGAATAAGTTGTAATCTTAGTAGGAAAGACCAGGTTGGAGAGATGGCTCATTGGTTAAGAGCACTGACTGTTCTTCTAGAGGTCCTGAGTTCAATTCCCAGCAACCACATGGTGGCTCACAACCATCTGTCATGGGATCCGATGCCCCCTTCTGGTGTGTTTGAGGACAGCTACAGTCTAGTCATAGACAGTAAATAATTCTTTAGAAAAGAAGAAAAAAAAAGGAAAAGAAGGCCTGAAATATTTTACATGAGAGAGTCGTGATGAGGAAAGACAAGAGGGAAAGCCAGAGTGGAGCAGGCCTGTAGCCCTAGCACTCAGGAAGCTGAGGCAGGCAGTCTATCCTAAGCTTCATAACAAGACTCTATTGGTACATGCCTGTAATCTCACCACACGGTAAGCAGAGGCAGGATAATCAGGGGTTTCAGGTCTTCCCTGGCTGTGTAGAACGTCTTCTGGGCTACCTGAAAGCATGGTGTGGACAGAAAGATTAAAGTCACATGATGAACCTCCGGAGACAGGACCAGTTCTCAATGGAGCTATACAATGACAGGGACATTTAAACCCAGTAAGAGTCAGGTATGGTGCCTCACACCTGTAATCCCAGTGCTGGTGATAGGGAAGTGGATGCAGAAAGACAGCAAGTTTGTTTGAGGGTAGCCTGGGCTACAGAGGAAGCGAGGCCGATCCAGTCCCATCTGGCACAGTGAAGTGCCCTGTGTGGATAATGACAGTGAAGGTCTTTCCTCTGCTGGCTCCACCGGGGTCATCGTGTTTGCTTCTTGGTTTGTTATGTGTCTCAAGTTTCCTGTTATGCCAGCAACTGGCTATGAGGATTTTACTCTCTGTCTACTAAACATGCAGTTGGAAACAGAATAGAAACTTGGGTAGCAGAATGTATACTTTGTTAATAGTTTGCGATCTCTTAAACCCATTAAGCTTCTGTTTATGTAACAAACATCTAAGTATCAGGCCCTTCCGGTAACTTAGACAGGTGCTTCCCAGCTGCATTGGAGAGCCACATGTTCATGAAGCCAGAGAGCAGGCGAGCAGGGTGTTACACAGTGACAGGGACGGTTCTCCGTTGTGCTTTGCAGGACATCTAACATTCTAGCATTGATGTCCCCGAGGACCATGACTTTACTAAATGCTTTATCAGCAGTATCAAGAGCCTGTTGAATCAGCGTATTGGTGATTAGGGAGCAACATGGTGACTGTCCTCAGTCTCCTGCCTGTATTCACAGCAATGTGAAACAGTCGAGTTCTCGGCAAAGCAAGAGCAAAAGGGAATCTGAATTAGAGCTGCAGTTCAGTATCTGAGGGAAAGCTGTGACAAGCAATTGCACTGAGTGAGATTCTCGACCTTCTCCTGCCATTGTGGAACAACTGGACTCAGGGTCATCACAATGCTTTATACAAAGAGTGTGGAATTCATTAGCAGCCTTTACCTTCGGGCGTCTCGGGAACCCTTCATGGTGACATCCTCCTCTTGAATCCAGAGCAGTGAAGTAGGGACCTCCCATCTGCCTCCCTACTACAATTCAAACAGCAGATTTTGGCGGGAACTAATGGATGAACCTTACCAAGACCCCTTCTATATGGAGGGTTCTCAGAGGTACAGCCCAGACCCAATTGTAGCTGGGACTAGCAGGGCAGTGGTTGCCAGGTAGTAAACAAAAGCCTGAATTCACCTTTTACAAAAGAGAAGGTGTCCACCACTCTTGTGTTGCTGTGATAAAATGCCTGGGCAGCTTACAGAAGAAAGTGCTGAGTTGGGCTTATGGTTTCAGAGGATCATGACCAAATATTTACCTCACGTCACCCAAAAGGGAAGTTACGTGAACTCTTCTTGGGTTGCTTTTAATAATGCCTTTTTATTTTCTGTAATACTTTATTCATTTTCTTTCCAGTTCCATTGTGATGTCCCCCTTGGACTCAGCACAGAATTTCAGGTAAGCTTCCAACCTGAGGCCTGATCTCCTGAAAATATGCATGTACATGCGTGTGTGTGCGTTTATGTGTGTGTGNGTGTGTGCATGCGTGTGTGTGTGTGTGTGTGTGCGCGCACATACAGGTTGAGAAAGCAAGCAATTAATTTAACTGCATATTGAAGTATCCAATCACAGTTGTTTCTTACTGGAAAGGTGGTTAGTCATTAGACATATACTAGAGTTAGTTTAATTTTATGCAACAGGAAATCTCTCAAAGAAAATATTTTATTATCTAAAATATTTTGACCTGGAGTAGCCAGAATGTCTTAGCTGTTAAAGATGCTTACTGTAAGAGTCTAGCAACCTGAATTTGATCCCCAGAACCCATGTAAGAGAGGTTGGAAAGGACCCAGTCCACAGCTGCCCTCTGACTATCACAATGCCCCTCAGGATTCATCCTTACACTCATCACACACAGGCAAACAGCAATGATAAATAAGTAGTTTAATTATATAAGATACTACTATCTGGCCAGAAATTTGAGATAATAAATGTTTGAATTAAATAAATATTTGAGTTTTTAAACTAAATAACACTTGCTTTACTATAAACATAAAAGTAAATTTAAAATAAATTGAAGGGTAAGAGATAAAAATTATGTGTGCTGTGTACATGCAGATCTGTAGCCACACATGCTTCTACATGCACACACACATACCACAAAAATAAAAATAATTAAACCATAAAAGCTAGAAAAATATTCATTTCCATCCCTCTTAAGACAGATAATTTTCTAGTCTTATCAATAATAAATAGACCCACAAGGAAAAGACCGAGTGACATATTGGAAGGGACAGAAAAACATCCATAGAATATAAAGCCCACACAGGTGAAGTTCACAAAATCGATTACATGTTACCCACATTCCCCCTGCTCCTAGGAATCACACCCAGGCACTGCACAAGCTGCAAGTGTCCCCACTGATCTTTCAGCTGAGCTTAAGCAGGACCGGATGCCAACCATGGCCATCAAGCCTGTAAGACTAGTACTCTGCAGCCTGAGGCAAGGGGATTGCTGTGAGTTGAGGTCAGCCTAGGCTATAGAGTATGGCACTGTATTATGCAGCCCTGATAGATCCCAAGTATTATAGGTACCAAACCTTGCTGGTTAGGGCTGAAAGGTGGCCCTTGCTTTCTCTTTGTCTGCTATTTCAAGTACCTCCTTTGCGTGATAATAGATCCTAGTGTGTTTTACTTTAGCTTCCATCCACAGTTGGATGCCCCAGGATTCAGTTACTCTTCTTACATTTACTCATCTCAGATTCTTCCTTTGGACTGAGTGTGAAGGTATGGGCCTGTAACCTCAGCTATGAGAGTAGAATCATATACCCAGGACCTGCATGAGTCCAGTGCAGAGTGAGCTTGGTCAAGGCTGGCCTCGAACACTTTCCTCGAGATGCCGTCTCAGAGTGGAAAGGAAAATTGAAAGAACTGGGAACCGCTCACTTGGTGGGAGTCCTTACATAACACAAGGCCCCGCCCGGAGTCACTCACCAGGGCACAAGCATGCCAACAGTCCTCTTCTTGGAAACTGACCTTTGCTGTTTAAATGTAGAACTGGATTGGCTGCTCTTGTCCACCTGTCTTAGAATAAGACTTGCTGGGTGTGGTGGCATATCCCATAATCCCACACTTGGGCAGTGAGGGCAAGGGGTTCAAAGGTTCAAGTTCATCCTCAGCTACATAGTCAGTTAATTCCAAGACAGCTTGAGCAACACAAGATCCTGTCTTAATAAAACAAAATACAGGGCCAAGTGGCTTGCTTCTTCCAGCACAATGAGAACTGACGCCACAGACACATTCCTGGGTGTCTGCATTCACCAGTCACACATACCATAATAATAAAGTTGTTTCGGTTAGGGGTTTGGGTTGGGTTTGGGTTTTTTAAGGTATAGGCCAATGAGAATGCTTAGTACATGCTTGCTACAAAACCTGTTGACCTAAGTTTAGTCCCTCAGGAAACTTACTAAAAAGGGTTGTTCCTCAATGTCACAATATTGGGACCCAGCAAGCCATGCTCACAGGAGATACAATTGGTTTCTCCTCAGCCCAGACCCTCTGTACAACTCTGCTTAAAAGCCAGGCAGAGGCAGGTAGATCTCTGAGTTGGAAGCCAGCCTGATCTACAGAGTGAGTTTCAGGACAGCTAGGACTACACAGAGAAACCCTTGTCTTTTTTTTTTTTTTTTAAGATTTATTTATTTATTATATGTAAGTACACTGTAGCTGTCTTCAGACACTCCAGAAGAGGGAGTCAGATCTTGTTATGGATGGTTGTGAACCACCATGTGGTTGCTGGGATTTGAACTCAGGACCTTTGGAAGAGCAGTCAGTGCTCTTACCCGCTGAGCCATCTCGCCAGCCCGAAACCCTTGTCTTAAAAAAAAAAAAAAAAAAAAAGCCAGAGAACCTCAGGCTGGACTAAAATATGTTTTAGTCAGTTAAACAAAGTGCTCACTTTGCTTAGCATTTGAGATTAGTAGGTATTATCATTTGTCTCAATGTTATAAGTGAAATAAACATGGGATGTCCTACAATAGAGAACTCTGTCCTGTTTCTCAGCCACTGGGCTAAGAAACCTATGTCAGGTTCCAGGTCCAGCCTTGCTGGACTCCAGGGTCCAGCATATTACAGGGAGAGGACACCAGAGTCAGCGAAGGGAAGCGTTTGACCCAGTGAGCTAGAATGGCTCTAGAGGATCTCAGCGAAGACAGGTGACTCTGAGCTTTTAATAGCAGGCCACATGGGAAGCTCAGGGAAAGCGGGTGTTCTGCAAAACCTGCATTGCCTGTGCAAGAGGCCGCAGTACCACAGGCTGCTGCCTCCAGGGAGGGTGGAGCCCCCATCCTCTCTGAGGATGCTAGCCTCCCCTCTGGAGCTGACACGAGAGAAGGGACCTGGCCATGTTCCAGCTAGTCTTCATGGTTTACACAAGAGGAAACCAAGGCCTCCCAAGTCTCCAGTTGTCCTACCAGAGTAGCTTAGTGGTGGTGTTTTGGGGAGTGTCTCAATGGCCTCAACTTCCTTTCTTTCTTTCTTTCTTTCTTTCTTTCTTTCTTTCTTTCTTTCTTTCTTTCTTTCTTTCTTTCTTTCTTTCTTTCTTTCTTTCTTTCTTTCAGATAAAATATTATGTAGCCCAGGCTGGCCTTGAACTTACTATGTACTCAAGGGTAACCTTAAACTCTTAATATTCTAGTCTCTGCCTCCAAAGGCTAGAATGACAGATGTGTGCCACAAGGTCTTGTGACATCCATTATTTTAAAATACCCTTATGCCAAAGGTAACAATAAGACTTTAATTAAATACTGTAGCTAAGGAATTAAGGTTTCTGTGTCCTAGATCGCACCTGAGGACATACCAGTTTTATATCCATTTATCTTTACATAGTGAACAATTCTATCATTATATAAAATCTAACAACCTTCCTTGGGCAATTTAGAAATGCATTAGCATATAAAACTAATAGGATCTCAGCAGTCAAAGCTCTGTTAAAAATAGAAGTGGGCAGCAAGAAAGGGGTGCAGGGAAGGAAGAAGGAAGTTCAAATGTTAGCATAAACAGACTCCAGGAAGCAGGACAGGAGAGAAATCATATTTTTAATTTCTACTTTCCTCCTAAATTTTCTCTGGTTGAGTATGCAGTTTTTTGGTTTTTTTTTTACAGAGGAAAAAACTGAGCAAGTATGGTATGGTACAATTATGATCCGGCACTCAGAATGTGGAGGCAGGAGGATTAGAAATTGAAGGTTACCCTCAGCTATATAGTAAATTCAGGCCAACCTGTGCTACATAAGGTCCTGCCTTAAGAAGAAAACACAAAGGAAAATAATGGTAGCTGTAGATGCTAATCTCAGGTTTCAGCTGCAGGGCCCATCAGTGGCATCTGCTTGCCAGAGGACAGTGCAGCTGGACGTAAGTTCAGTTATCTGGGAATGGAAAGTGTGGCCTGGAACAGTTTGAAAGCTGAGGTTATTGCCTAGAATGCTTGTCTCCATGCACAAGGCTCTGGGCTCAGTCTCTAGCCCTTACAAGGACTTCTTGGGAATTTCTAGTTAAATTCTAAATGCACTATATTTAAAATGATTCAATAATCCCACTGTATGCAAAGATGAGGGTAGGAAGGTTCTTTGAAACATCATTTCTCATCATAACTACTCAGCATGAGTGTGGTCATCCATATATTGGATTACTCTATAGCCATGAGAAAATAGCTGCATTTGTTACCCTGAAGGAAAGACTATTCTGTTCCTTCTGCTGACTGACTTTCTTACCACGTGCATATATTATGTATATACATGTATATGCATTATCATATCTTAAATGTATACATCTCATATTTTTGAAAATGTTAAGGTTGTCTTAAATAACTTTGAAGCTGAACTACCTAGAAATGGGGAGGTTGTGAAGTTTCATACAAGTAGAGAATAAATAAAGTATAAAAACGTCTTTGCAAAATGATGTCTGTTGTTTAGAAACCTAAGAATAAAATCTATCAAAATATTCATTTTCTTGGGTTCAGTAATGATATTGTGATCACTAAGGGGACATGTCTGTATCTTGGGAGAGACACACTAAAATAGCCCAGCAACTTACTTTTGAAATGTTTAGGAAAAAGTATTTGGTTTTTTTGGTGGGTCGGTGGGGGGTTGGTTTGTTTTTTTAGATGTATTTATTATGTATACAATATTCTGCCTGCATATATGCCTACCGGCCAGAAGAGGGCACCAGATCTCATTACAGATGGCTGTGAGCCAAGATGTGGTTGCTGGGAATTGAACTCAGGATCTCTTGAAGTGCTCTTAACCGCTGAGCCATCTCTCCAGCCCAGGGAAAAGTATTCGCATGTGTCAGTATGTCTTTGTATGTCACATGTGTGTCTACAGATGTGGTAAGAGGAAGCAGAGAGGCAACATTCAAAAACTGTAAAACCCAGGTGAAGCACATCCAAGTTTTATGAAACTTAATGTTTACATAAAGTTGAGATTTTCTAAAAGAAATAGTTGAAGAGAAAAAAAGGTTTGTTGTTTTTTGTTTTTGTTTTTGTTTGGTTTTGTTTTTTAAAATCTAATGCATTTTTCTAAAAAGCAGTTACAGCTGGGCCTAGTAGTCCAGGCTTGTCATTCTAGTATGTGGGTATGGAGGCAGGAGGATAAATTCTAGGCCCGCCTCCAGCTGCATAGCAAGTTCAAGGCCAGCCTTGGCTGCATAAGACAAGAAATCAAATTAAATATGAATAAAACAAAAGCGCCATGAAGCCTGCAAAACAGCCAGGCTACTGTCTAGCCGCATGAGTTGAGGGTACTTCAGCCACACTGGGCAGAGTGCACATCTCAGTGCAGGCTTGGACGCTGTGTCATGTCTCATCTCTCTGCTCCACAGTGCCCAGAGGAACCCATGCAACAGCTCAGTGCTACAGGATGGCAGGAGGCCGGCCAACCTCATGGGCAAGGAACTTATCCTCGCCTTCTTCCTCCTGCTCCTCCTGGTCTGGTTCCTGAACCGGGAGTTCGAGGTCAGCTACCGGCTGCACTACCATGGGGATGTGGAGGCAGACTTACACCGCACCAAGATCCAGAGCATGAGAGACCAGGCTGACTGGCTACTGCGGAACATCATCCCCTACCACGTGGCTGAGCAGCTCAAGGTCTCTCAGACCTACTCCAAGAACCATGACAGTGGGGGAGTCATCTTTGCCAGCATTGTCAACTTCAGTGAATTCTATGAGGAGAACTATGAGGGGGGCAAGGAGTGCTATCGTGTCCTCAATGAGCTGATCGGTGACTTTGATGAGCTCTTGAGCAAGCCGGACTATAATAGCATCGAGAAGATCAAGACCATCGGGGCCACATACATGGCAGCATCAGGGCTAAACACAGCCCAGTGTCAGGAGGGTGGCCACCCACAGGAGCATCTGCGTATCCTCTTCGAGTTCGCCAAGGAGATGATGCGCGTGGTGGATGACTTCAACAACAATATGTTATGGTTCAACTTCAAGCTCAGGGTCGGCTTTAATCACGGACCCCTTACGGCAGGTGTCATCGGTACCACCAAGCTGCTGTATGACATCTGGGGGGACACCGTCAACATCGCCAGCAGGATGGACACCACTGGTGTGGAGTGCCGTATCCAGGTGAGTGAAGAGAGCTACCGCGTGCTGAGCAAGATGGGTTATGACTTTGACTACCGAGGGACCGTGAATGTCAAGGGGAAAGGGCAGATGAAGACCTACCTTTACCCAAAGTGCATGGACAACGGAGTGGTTCCCCAGCACCAGCTGTCCATCTCCCCAGACATCCGTGTCCAGGTGGACGGCAGCATTGGGCGGTCTCCCACGGATGAGATCGCCAACTTGGTGCCTTCCGTTCAGTATTCGGACAAGGCTTCCCTGGGATCTGATGACAGCGCGCAGACCAAGGAAGCGCACCTGTCCTCTAAGAGGCCCTGGAGAGAGCCAGTCAAAGCAGAGGAAAGGTTTCCATTTGGCAAAGCCATAGAAAAGGACAACTGTGAAGACACAGGAGTAGAAGAGGCCAATGAACTCACCAAGCTCAACGTCTCAAAGAGTGTCTGAGGCAGCGCCAAGAGCTACCGAGGTGCTCTGCGTGTCCAAACGCAGTAACATCTGTGTCCATAGGCTGTTGTGCTATCTAGCACCTCAGTTTCTGTCCCCAGATATGGTGTCACGTGGTCATTTCAGCCCGAATCTCTGTGTGGAGCACAGTTATTCAGGGTTCATTTCCACCCATTTCGGTTTTTCCTTTACTTGCTTTCCCGGGAGCTTTTTCCTGGAAGCCTGCCCCCACCCCAGCCAGGGGATCCATTCAGCAGTGTGGAGGAATACAAGTGCCTTCAGGGTTTGGCCTTGCGTCTGGGGCTAAGGCCACTGGTGGAATCATGGCCCTGGGGATTATTTGACTTCTTTAAGAAAAAAAAAAAAAAGGAAAAAAAAAAAAGCTGTGGTTAAAATACCATTTTTATTGCCTTTTCTCACAAGTTTTTTTTTTCTCATACAGTGTTTTCCAGTTTATTTTTTCTATATATGTAATAGTATTTTTCAGTCACCTGGCCTTTCTAAGCACATACACGCACACACACTTGCATTTATGAATCTGACATAAAGTGCCAGTAACTCATCTGGGGGAGGGGCTATAAAAGGGAGCAGGGCTGGAAGCAAGCCCCCTCCTGGCATCTCTCGGGTACCTGGGCCCACATTCCTGTGGCCCACAAATGGGCCTCTCCGCCCTCAACACTGGGCAGTTTCAGGGGCTCATCTGCACGCAGGCCAAGATTTCATATGCTCACCAGACACAAAGCTTACAAACCAGGCCTCAGGAATCTCAAAGCCGTGTTTTCATCCCAACCCCACACAGAGGGGTCTTCCAGCCAAGAGTGAAGATGTTTGTCTCAGAAGCTGACCCATCTGAGGGAGATGTTTAACCATCTGAGGATGCATTTATTTATTTATTTATTTATCAAAACGTGTGTATTACGGGGAGGGGCCACTGGGTAGTTTTGGTGGTGGGAAGCAGTCAGGGAGTGGGCAGGGCAGTTTGCAAAGGACACAGCTGACCAATGACAAGATGTCCCTCCATGTTTCATGTCTCATCCACTGTGGCCCACGGTGCCACCCAGGGTGCTGTTCCCTCTTGTGGGGATCCAGAGTAAAACTGGCTCGGCGCCGAGTGGGCTTCTGCAAACCTTATGTCCGTCCCGCCCGCTGTCGGACTGTTGGCTGACACGTGGTGGGATTTAATTCTGCTGGCCAGTTCAAACCCTTGAAGGGGGTTTCTCGCGGTGCACCGAGGGACAGAGCCATCTGTTTTGCCAAAGGAGATGCAGACAGCCCGTCACAGATGAAACTAGAGTTCCTGGCTGCTAACCTTGCTTGTAATTAAACTGTGTTCTTCCATGTTGAGTCTCAAGTCGACGCTGGATGGAGCTCAGGCTACAGCTGCCCCGCCGCCATCATTTTTCCAGGTCATGCTGGTATGCAGCTCTTGAGACAACCGAAGACCATCTCTGTGTCTGTTGGGGGTCTTCACGCCATGCCCTGTGGTGTGGAGGTCTTCACGCCATGCCCTGTGGTGTGTTCCTTCACTGGTAAACTTCACTGTATAGCTTTCACATCTGAGTTAAGCCCGGTTTTCACTCCTCCCCGAAGGTGGACAGAACCTGCTTATGCTAGCAAGGTGACATCTTAGCTCTAGTTGGCTACTTCCCCGGTGACAACTGGGATGGCCACCCAAGCAGCAAAGCCATGCCAGGCCCCAGAGTATTCTTAGTGACTGGAAGATTTCCCGTCCCAGTTGGCTCCCTGTTGGTCTTCCAACTTGAAGAACAGATAAGTTGTGACAATACCTCTTGCTTCTAAAGAATGTATTCTTGTGCAATGCCACAGAATTTCTTTCCTTAAAAACACTACCTGATTCTTTCCTTGTGCTAGGGACTTAGGGCATGCTGGGGGCTCCTGCCGTCAGGATTCAGGAGTGCTCATCTGACTGAGTATTAGTCTGCCCTCTGCCTCCAGGCTGCAGCACGTGGAGGAGCTAGCTAGTGGTTGGGGTGTTTGCAATCTTGGTTCAAGATGTGCTCTGTCAAGTTCATCTCATCTTCTCACACCTTCCCTCTCAAACTCTCTTTCTTTCTCTGCTACAGTGGGATCTGTGAGTCTTTCCCAGCCCACTCCCCAGCCCTAGACCTCCAAACCAGCTGGAGAGAATCACTAACCTTGAGCAGGTGGTCCGGTTCTGCATTGTGCAAATGGAGCCCTGGCTGAAGGGCAGTTCACACAGAGTGCAGTGGTCTTAAGAAACACCCTGAGCCTTCCTGAAGAACCAGTGCAGACATTCTTCTTTCAGGGTGCAAGGCCCCTGGGGCCTTCCCAGCTCCCTGGCCCTAAGCATACCTCAACACAGAACCACAGGATCTCTGCAGCACACCTGCCGTGCGGCTTGGTCTGTTGGCATTGAACAAACAGCTGTGGCTGGAGACAGTTGGGCTTCCAGGCAGTGGACTGGAGTGTCCATCAGGTGGCAGTACTTCTTAGGAACCTAGGGCAGGAAGCAATACTCCAGAATTGAATGTGTGTAAATAGTTGCTTTGCATTGCAATTGCCCTTTCCTTCTTGGCCCCAGCTCAGATCAGTTTTATACATCTGTATGATCAAGCACACATAATTTTATCCCACACAAATGAACGTAGAGCGCTCGTCGGTTATAGACCCTCAAACAGCTTGACGAGCCCCACAGATGTGCCACACCTGCGCATGGCTCCCTCGGCCCTAACTTCACTCCCGGGATGCACCTGCACATTTGCACATGACACGGCGAGCCAAAGGCAGTGTGCGACCATCACCTGGGCTGCAGTCACTTGTATCCAAAGATAAGTCTGTATTTGATTTTTTTTTTTTTTTATTTTCAAGGTAAGCATTTTTTTGTTTTTGGATTGGTTGTTTTGAAAATCGCATCATGCCTAGGACCTGAAATTATATTAGCAAGAACCAACTGTTTGTACTTCCATGTTTTCCTTTGCTCTGCTCTTTTCAAATTGTTAAATCTAAGAATTTCAAAATGCATCCACTGAAAACAAGGATATTAAAATGTTGTAAACGTGACGTTGGTTCGTGGTGTTCCTCATCGAGAAACTTGGTACAGCCTGCCTTCAGGCAGGCTCCTCTCACGCCGTGTGTGATCAGTGACTTGGAGCCAAGACAAGATTTACTTTTTATTCCTACCATGACTTTAAAAATGGGGGGGTGGAGGGGGTCTACCTTTTTCTGTTTCTGGGGCTATATTTTTTTTTAAATGAATTCACCTACCGCAGTTAACCTTGGTTGAGAAATGTTTTTTACATAGAACATTAAACATTTAAAAATCAGGCTATAGAACACATACATTTGATAATTTCCCTATTTGTTGGGAGTTTTCATGAAGACCCTCCCCCCACAACACACTCTCTGGGGATTTTTTTTAAAGATTTATTTATTTATTATATGTAAATACACTATAGCTGTCTTCAGACACTCAAGAAGAGGGCGTCAGATCTTGTTACGGATGGTTGTGAGCCACCATGTGGTTGCTGGGATTTGAACTCCGGACCTTCGGAAGAGCAGTCGGTGCTCTTACCCACTGAGTCATCTCACCAGCCCCCTCTGGGAATTTTTTTGTTTTTGTTTTTGTTTTTTTGAGACAGGGTTTTTCTGTATAGCCCTGGCTGTCCTGGAACTCGCTCTGTAGACTAGGCCGGCCTCGTGGTACAGCATTTAAGTGAAGAGATTGGCTAAGAAAACACAATAGGTTTTCTGAAAAGACACCATGAGACCTTTGTGTCTCATGATTAGTGATTGCAGAGCTGAAATCTTGCTGCTTTCTGATCTTCTAGGCCCCAGCCCATTTCAGAATCTAAAGTTACAGAACTTACCAGGACTGGTGAGCACACCTGTCATCTGGTATGAGGGGACAGTGGCAGGAAGATCAGGCTTTTGAGACCAGACTCAGCTACATAGAGTTCAAGGCCAACTTGGACCATGTGAGTCCCTGTTTTGTTTTATGTTTTTAATTCACAGAATCTCTTCCCAAAAAACCTAGAAGCCATTTTGTACATACCTTTAAGGGTTCATAGTGCCTCTAAATACAAAACCAGACCATAGCTCTTCCAGAGTGTAGCCCTCTTTACCTGAAAACTTTTCTTGGGTCAAGTGTTGATGAGCCATGTCCAGACAAAAAGGATCTCTCATGGGCTGCAGACTCTGGGAAGGGAGATGAGAACATGGCCTCTACCCACTTGTCTATCAGCCTGCAGAAAGCCATTGTCTCCACCCACTGAGAGCAAAAGCCCATCAAGTGACCAAGGTACTTTCCTGCCAAAAAGTGCTTGTTGGCGTCCCTAGGAGCCCTTCCCTAGCTGAGGAGCAAGGATCCTCACTGTGCTGAAGGTCTGACAGGAACGTGGTCTTAGGCTACGAAGGGCACTGGGGGACTTAGACAACTCTGCAGACAAGAAAGGCAGTCTCTAATCTTTGCAGTACAACTTATCATTTGTGGTCTCTCTTTCATCTGAGATCTTCTCTGCACATGGTTGCTTTTCGTGCCGTCGGACTCTCTCGTTATGGCCACCTGAACAAAAAGGCAGACTGGTAGAACCAGCAAGTGAGGGGAGCGATTGTAAAAGTTCATATTTCCATGTTACCTACATGTACATTAAAACCACCCCGTGTGTGTCTGTATGGTTTCTTTGTAAGAAAAAAGTTAGTATTTGAGTAATTAAACCTTTGGAACTCTCTTCTTCCTGCGGGGTCTGCAAATCTATGGAAACCAGAATTAAGCAATGCCAACGCCTGCTGTTGAAACCTCACTTATCAAAAGCAGTAGATTCTTTACATTTTATGATTTTTTTTTTTACTCCAGGAGCTTCAATAATTTGATGAAATTTGTGGCCTCATTGAAAAAAGAAAAGAATGCACATAAAAAATCTACTCTCTTAGGACTGAGCAGATGGCTCAGCCAGAAAGCGTGTGCCTTGAAGCTCGAGGACTAGAGTTGTGATCTCCAGAAATGCTGAATGGGTGTGGTGGCCCTCCTGTAATTCTGGAGCAACAGAGGCAGAAACAGATTCTCCAAACAGCTCTCAGCTCTCAGCTCTCCTCAGCTCTCAGCTCTCAGCTCTCAGCTCTCCTCAGCTCTCAGCTCTCAAAGTGGGAAGTCTTGAAGCCACCCAACATCAGCATCAAGCCCATGAGAGCTTCTACACATGCACATGCATATGCAAGTGCGCACACGCACGCGCGCGCGCGCGCGCACACACACACACACACACACACACACGCATGCACAGAGTATTCCACACAAATGCAAAAAAGAATACATCCGTGATGTTGTATAAGATTTCAAATTCAGCACTCACTCAGGAGGCAAAGGTAGGCGGGTTTCTGAGTTTGAGGCCAGCTTTATGTTTACAGCAAGTTCTAGGACAGCTGGGGCTGCATAAAGAAAACCTGTCTTGAAAGACAAAAACTAAAAAACCGAAGATGATTATTATTATATTATTATTTCTTCTCCTCCTCCTCCTTTTTTTTTTCTTTTTTTCTGCCTGCCTTTGCCTTCCAAGTGCTGGGATTAAAGGCATGTGCCACAGAGGCAGGTGGATTTCTGAGTTCGAGGCCAGCCTAGTCTACAGAGTGAGTTCCAGGACAGCCAGGGCTACACAGAGAAACCCTGCCTCATAAAACCAAAAAAAAAAAAAAAGGCATGCACCACCACGGCCCAGCAAAAACAAAGATTCCAATTTTTGATTCTAGTAAAAACTAACCCCCTCCACTAGTTAAAGGAATCCCAAGGTTTTGTTCTGACGATAGATGAGGTCTCCATCCTGTTTAAAGACTCCTGTTTGGAAACATGAAGATCCTTCTCAGTTACAGAGACATTTTTATCAAAATTATAGTTTACAATTTTATGTGTGTGGTGTAAATATATTTGAGGACTCTTAACTTTTCATCATGTAAATATCAACTTAGTCAAATTCCTTGAAACAAAGGGGTAAAATTGATCCAGTATTTATTTATTAAAAGCCTACTATGTGCCAGCTCATACCCCAACGCTTCCCTGATTTAGGTCATTTGATTTTTTCCTCTGGTACTTAAGGACAGCTAAGAAGCAGCTGAGTTGAACCTGCTTTTCAGAATGACTGTCCCAGACTCCCAGACACCGGAAGCAACACAATAATGTCCTTTTTCTGATTAACATCTCTAAACAGGGCTCTTTAGTGTTATCCATGGCTCTTAGTGGGTTTGCCACTTGAAAGAGGAACCCACTTTTAAAATAATTCTCTCAGTGACTTGCAGGCACTGCTTCAGGAGAGACATACCACCCAATTAAGACCTTGACCCCACCTAGAAGACAGAGTTGTTGGCTGGTCGGATGTCTGCTAGGCCCACCTCAGCTCTGAAAGAGGCACTTCCTCAAAAACTGCTCTTCAGTGTCTTCCTCAGATTTAAAAGAGGGGGTGGGGAGACAGAAACCAGGCTGGCCTGGACTATGTAGACTAGCTTAACTGAATGTATAGTGATCCTCCTGCCCCAGTCCTATCTACCATCACACGTGGCCTCTAACTTTTTCCTCACAGAGCCAGTTACCTTTCCAGGTTGATCAGGCCAGGAAGGAGGGAGGGTCTGGGTTTGACTGCTGTTTTGAAAGTTGGCACCATCAGGAAATGTTTAATCGGAGAGGGGACTAAAGTGGGGCCCAACTATCTGCATGCAATTCCCCAGGCACACCGTTAGGTCTCAGACTTAGGACAAACGGCTAACAAATCAAAGCAGACGCTGGCCCCAGTCTTCCCTCAGTTCCTACAGGGTCCTCCTAGCTGGCATGCCCCGCCCCTACCCGGAACTCTCCAGCCGGAAGCCCGGGCTACCTTTCCCCCATCTTCTCTTCTCCGATTCCTGTATGACATGACGTCAGCCATTTTGACTACCAGTCCTTTTTTGCCTCTTGGCTGCAGCGTGCCGCTCTTGGTTCCCACTCTGCCATCTCTCTCCCTCTCCTATATGGCTCGATCCAGCCTGCCAGCCGTGTACACTCTAGACGCTTCCAGATGCCCTTGCCTGTGCCCCCCCCCCATACCAACAATAAACCTTGTCCACTATACCGAGGAGCGCCATGCCCTCATTTTCTTTATTTCATTCGCAGACATTGTTCCCCAGGACAAAGTTAAGCAGCCATCTGCACCCCTCCCCGTCAGGACCACCCGTTAGTTGTCCCCACTGCTTTCCAGCCCTTCTTTCTGTCTCTTCAGATTGTCGTACAAGAGGCTTCAGTTATAGCCCACTCCTGCTCTCTCTTTGAATCTGTCTCCAGGACACTATTTCCTGTACGTAGCCTCAGGACATGTCCCATTCTCCACTTAACCACCCACCTCTGCATTCATGCTTGATCCCCTCTGTTGCTCTCCTGTAGGGACTGGGAGCATCCGTTAACCATGAGTAACGGGATGGGGAGACACTGCTCTGGCACTATGCAGTATTCATTTAAAGAAAAGTATTTAAATCAGGCTGTGGTGGCACAGACCAATAATCTCAGCATTCAGGAGCCTGAGGCAGGAGAATTGCCATGATCATGAGGCCAACCTTGGCTGGAACATATCTTGTTTTCTAGGGCCAGCAAGACACTGTCTAAAGAAAACAAAAAGAGCTGCAGGTAAGAGCACTTGCCACCAAGCCCAGGAACCAGAGCCAAATCCCCAGGTGCCACACGGAAGGAGAAAATCAGCTTCCACAAATTGTTCCCTGACCGCCATCCTTGTGCTCTAACACACCCATGCACATACACATGCATTAAATAAATAAATAAATAAATAAAGATAGTTATATGAATTTCTAGAGGATTAAAGGCAAACAAATTAAATGCAAGTACTTTTTTTGTAAGAGATTAAAAGCAGTCCTCTAGATAACTTTTCCCTAAAATGCTTTGAATAAGACAGTGAATTTCAATGGGGCGGTGGTGGCACACGCCTTTGATCCCAGCACTCAGGAGACAGAGGCAGGTGGATCTCTGAGTTCGAGGCCAGCCTGGTCTATAGAGCTAGTTCCAGGACAGCCAGGGCTACACAGAGAACAAACAAACAAAGACTGAATTTTCTTTGTTTGAATCTCTTGCAAGGATCTCGTAGACAGTGATCCAGAGCCTTCCAGGGATTTGTTGCCATTCTCCTGGCTGATTCAAGGGGCCATTTCCACCCTTTTCAGCTAGTTTCTAAATTTCCTCCTCTCCTTATCCAACTGTCCATTTGCCAGCAGAATTGCAACAGGCTTTAGACATGTGAGTGTAACAGGAAGCATGGCACAGCTAGGGAGCTATCATATATTCGGCCTCTACTTGGCAACAGTTACTGGAACTCAAGGAAAGCAGCCCCTGTCCCTAGCCAGTGTCTTTCCTCTCACTACTGCAAAAACTGGGGCTCCCTGCTGGCATCCCTTGCAACACCTTGACAGTGACCTCAGCTCAAGCTTCCCAGAGTCACCCTGGACATCTGAGTCCTCTGTAGCCCCACCCACCATGTGCAATATCAACCCTGGCAACCCTTAGACTTCTTGGTGAACCCCACACTGTGTCACCACACTTCCTAGGTCTAGTCGTCTTACTCCTTGGAGGTTCCCATGTGTATTAAGTAGCCTCCTGTGACACCGAAAGTCTCAGAGAGTCACCTGCAGTCCTTTCTCAGGTCAGCCAGAAGAAGCTGCCACTGTGACCTCCTGGGAGCTTTGAGCATACACAGGAAAAATGGCACCTGCACTCCTGAGCCAGCCCAGGCAAGCCCTTAAATCAACTTGGAACTTAAGCAGAGAATTCCTCCCCTCCACTAAGGTGAGCCACAGATGTCCTTGCAGTTGGGAGAGGGCCATGACAGCCAGCTGGATGTGGATGTAGAGCAGGTCACTTGGATCCAGGGAAAACACAACAGAGCAGGCATCCTGCAGAGGCTGGGGGTCATGCACACTGCAGCATGGAGCAGGTCAGAGGCATCTTCCAGACATGCCAGCCATGACTCCGTGTGAACCTTTTTTAACCACAGCCTTAAACCAAACCACTAATGGTGTTGTCGGTGAGCACAAAACAGAAAATTAAAGCCTTAACGTATCTTCCTTGTGATCCCTGTATTAGGCTGGAGAGATGGCTAAGTGCTTAAGGACACACGCTGCTCTTGCCAAGGACCTGTGTTCAGTTCCCAGCACCCACATCAAGCAGCTTAGAACTGCCTGTAACCCCAACTCCAAGGGATCTGACACCCTCTGCCTCTGCAAGCCCCTTCTCTCACAGCAGACACATATAGAGAAATAAGACTTTTAATAATAAATAGTAACCTATGTCTATCTTGTAGGGCCAGTTGGGTTTTAGCCTGAGATGATGCAGCCCCCTCTTCCAGCTGTAGTCCTCACGGCCACAGAATTCAGGGCACGTGGGTCCCTGTTGGGTAGGACCCCGCCTGGCGTGGTCCTTACACATTTTGCCTTGCTGGCATGACATTGTCAGCGTGGGGAATATCTTCTTATGCTGCTGGAGGCGATAAGGTGATTATGTGTTGCAAAATGCTTTTTTGTTTGCTTGTTTGTCTTGTTTTTGAGACAGTTTCTCTGTAACAGTTCTGGCTGTCCTGAGACACACTCCACTCCATAGACCAGGCTAGTCTTGAATACATAAAGATCTGCCTGCCACTGTCTCTCAAGAGTACTGGGATTAAAGGCATGTACCATCACTTTCAAGCATAAAATGAATATTTTGTGCATACTGACTGGGACTTCCCATCTATGGTCATTGCACATTCTTGTCATTAAATAAATAACAGAAAATTATAAATAAATGCTCCATTCCAACAACCTGAGTAGCTTTAAAAAAAACATCACTTCCTAGAAATTGATAGCTTTTCCTCTTCTACCTACTAAGCTTCTCGTTGGCATTTTTCTCATCCTGTCTTGTCTAGAGGATAAACATCCCAGTGTGGAGGAAATTCTGTTTCATTTCACGGAGTGGGCATCGTTGCTATTCAGGTGTGTCACTATTGTTTTAAAGGGAGGAGGCGGTAAGGCTGCTTAGGTGGCTTGGAGGGTTAAGTGCTTGCTGTGCCCCTGAGCTCACATCCCAACACCCACAAAAGCTGGGGGTAACAACACACACTTGATTTCCCGGTGCTAGGAAGGGAAACCGGAGGATCCTGGTGGTTCCTGGGCCAGTGTAGCCAAAGTGGTAGGCTCTAGGTTCAGTAAGAAACCACATCTGTAAAGACGGAGAGTGATTAAGGAAACCTCTCAGTGTTGACTTCTGACTTCATGCACCTGAGTGTACACGTACACACACACACACACACACACACACACACACACACTGCACTATGTTCTGTTAACCTTAAACAGAAAGAATCTGTGAAATTCTGAGCTAGCTGTGTACCTGGAACAATGCAGAGTATCTTTAACTCATTACTGAAGCCCTGAAAAACTACCAAAATGTTTTTCAAAAGTTTAGTTTGAAAAAGTATATTCAAGGGCTAGAGAGATGGCTCAGTGGTTAAGAGCACTTCCAAAGGTCCTGAGTTCAATTCCCAGCAACCACATGGTGACTCACAACCATCTATAAAGGGATCTGATGCCCTCTTCTGGTGTGTCTGGAAATAGTTACAGTTTACTCATATAAATAAAAAATAAAAAACAAAATTAAAAAAAGAAAAAGTATATTCAAAAGTTTTTCTGAATCAGAGAAAATCATGGACACAGATCCAGAGAATCTTGGAAAATAACTCAGATACGCTATGATTAAATTCAAATTTTGTTGTTGGTTTATTTTGGGCTCATAGCAGTTTCAGATAGAAAAAATGTATATAGTGGAAGACACTGGCTAATCTGCTTGTAAGAATCTTGAAATGTCTTTTTTTTTTTTTGAGACAGGGTTTCTCTGTATAGCCCTGGCTGTCCTGGAACTAACTCTGTAGACCAGGCTGGCCTTGAACTCAGAAATCTGCCTGCCTCTCCCTCCCTAGTGCTGGGATTGAAGGCGTGTGCCACCACTGCCCGACTTGAAATGTCTTCTTAACACAGCACCAACTCATAGGCAAATCTCCGTCCATGTATACTTAGTACAACTACTGTGGGACACAGTTGGTTGTTGCATTTGAATTCACCAAGTTGAAGGGCCTGGGGGGCTTGAAGAAGCCTTTGGACTCAGGGCACTGGTACTTGGCCCTGAGGTAGCCATTTCTAGTAGACAGACTTGATCCAGCCTGTTTCCATGGGGCCACCCTCACCTGATTGTCCAGAATAGTAGCTGGTTCCCAGTTTTCAGAGTTAGCATTCTCTCTGCAGGGGTGAGTTTCAGAGGCCTCTTTCTCTCAGCAGGAAGCTGTATAAACGCCGCCGCACCCCCGAAGAGAGGCAGAGCCAGGAAGAAGATACAGCCTGTGTGGGTTCAGTTGGCTTCGCTGGAGCTTGCTTAACACCGTGGACAGACAGGAGTCAACTGAGGCTTATTTGCTTGGGACTACTTTGAGCAGCAATAGAAAAAGGGTTAATTTTGTCCAGGATTTTAAAATGCTTCGAAAATAGTACTGATTCAATGTAAGTATTTAGTCACTGGCTGAGTTTCCCAATCTCTTCATGTACAAGTGTGGCAGTCAGTTCCCTAGTTCTTAAGAAAACCCTGAAAATGAGTCACCAACCTTTGGTGCCCAAGAGTCAGACTGTTTTCCATGGTGCAACAAGGTTAGGTTCCCAGATGGGACTGTTTGGGAAGTAGCTTTTAATACTGAGCGCAGGTGTGAACCAACGATAAGCAAATGAGGTGCAAAGAAAGACCCTCTCTGAGAGAATGCTAGCGATCTTATTTGTCCACCTATCCATTCTGTTCTAACTTAGCACAACTAGTTAGAAGAAAAAAATCCAGTTGGGCATGTTGAAAAATTCCTGTAATTGCAGCCCTCGGGAGACTGAGGCAGGAGGATTGCTGTAAGTTCAAGGCTAGCCTGTGTTCTAAACCAGCCAAGGGCAACATAAAATTAAAACAAAACAAAACCAAAACAACAACAACAACAACAAAAACCCTACCTCAATAACAGACTAGACTAGACTAGACTAGACTTGACTGGAGAGATCTCCCAGCAGTTAAAAATGAGTACTTCACTTCCAGAGGGACCCAAGTTCAGTTCCCAAGACCCACGTAAAGTAACGACAAATGCCTGTAACTCTAGCTCTAGGGATGCTCAACACCTCTGGCCTCCAAAGGCACCAGCACTGACATATACATACCCACACACAAGTAGTACGTATAATTAAAAATAAATCTTTCCTTAAAAAGAAAAGAGTGGCCTTGCAGTGATGGCACTTGGGAGGCAGAGGTGGGTAGATATCTGAGTTCAAAGCCAGCTTGGCTACATAGTACCATGACAGCCACGGTTACACAGAGAAAACCCTGTTTCATAAAGAAAAAGGAAAAGAGTCAATCCAGTCTCAGGAAGATCTAGCTCAGTGGGGAAGAGGCTGTGTGTTTAACCATAAGGGAGAATTGCAGGCGCCCCTCTCGCTCCCTTCCTCTCTCACCGCATTCTAAGCTATTCTGACTTACTATATGGCCAAGGATGGCCTTCTGCCCTCTCGATGGGACTCCATGCACGTGCCACACACGATGCCTGATCTGTGCAGTGCTGGAGATCAAACATAGCCTTCCTGCATGCTAAACACTCTACCAACTGAGCCACACCCCTCCCCACACCTGCTCCTTAAATAGTATCCTGCCAGTGGGAGGGGTCACTTTTCAACCTGGTGACCCCTCCCTGTGTAACTGCAGATTAGCAGCACCCTGTCTCTTGTCATCTGGAGATATGTCAACCGGCAGCCAGTAGATCAGGGCCATGATGCCCTTTCTGAAGATAGGAGGTCTTGGGGCTGGAGAGATGGCTCAGTGGTTAAGAGCACTAGCTGCTTTTCCTGAATTCAATTCCCAGCAACTACATGTGTCCCACAACCATCTGTAATGGGATTGATGCCCTCTTCTGGTGTGTCTGAAGACAGCAACAGTGTACTCGTATACATTAAATAAATAAATATTTTTAAAAAAATTTTAAAAAGAAAATAAGAGGTCTTATTTAATAAATTCTTAAAGCTGGGAGGGATCTAAGAGTAAACATCAAAATCCAGGAAGATATCTATATCTATACACACACACACACACACACACACACACACACA
>NC_034601.1:553810-557088 GCF_900095145.1 Mus pahari | reverse complement strand
ATATATATATATATATATATATATATATATATATATGGAGAGAGAGAGAGAGAGAGAGAGAGAGAGAGAGAGAGAGAGAGTTTGCTTTAAATTTACTGAATCATTTTTGTTAGGAAGCTTTTTCCCCCCAACCAAATTTGTTGCTTTTACACTATTGTGAGGCATTTGTTTTAATTTCATGGTTTTCAAAAGTTTACAGTTTTACAAAATTTGATGTTGATGAAATCCATTAGCATGTTCATTGTCTGGTGAATTTGACATTCATCTGTCTTGCGTATGTTTCCATTGGTGGCTTTCAATGGTCCTGACATGTATCAGACATACTCCAACCTATTAAACACACATATAAACACTCATGCATTGAGACTCAGCTGGGTCATAAAGTATGGCTGTCTCTGATGTGGATTCAGCTTTGCACCAAGGGGGCCTGATGTCTCTACAGAAAAGCGCACACACTGGTGTGCTCTGGGGCACTGGTTTAAAAGGGGGCTCCTTCCAGCTCAGCAAGTCTCCCTTTGTTCCTCTCCACTCACCACCCTTACGTTTGCAATAAACCTGACAAAAACTTCCAGAAGGAAACTAAGAACGCTCCCATTGGAAGGAAATGTTGGCAGGCGGCCAGAAACTGAAAGTACGCTAGCTAATTTTGCTCTTGTTTCTCTGCCAGTAACTCCCTGGCCTCCACACACCCAGCACAGGCCGGCCCCAAAGACGATTCTGATCGTGTGGAAAACTCTTGGCTCTCGAGCCGATGAATCATGGCAACTTGAGCTTTCTCTCCTCTGGACAGACCAAGTGCTTCTCCTCACAGACTCGCTCATCCCTGGCAATGAGACAGTGAAGACTTTCTGAGGGTGATAAAGCCACTCAGCTTGCTTGTCACATAGAGGTGACCCTTCATTTTACTACAGAGAGGAAGGAAGGAGGAAGGGAGGGAGGGAGGGGGAGAGGGGGAGAGGGAATGAAAGAAGGGAGGCATGAGGCCTGTGGTACATGCCTGAGGAGGCTGAGGCAGAAGAACCTTCAAGTTTGATAATAGCCTGGGCCACAGAATGAGACCCTGTCCAAAAAAAGGGAAGAAAAACTTGCAAGAAATGAAGAATGGAGGGAGGGAGGGAAGCAAGAAGGCAGCGCCTCAGCTCCTGTGCACATGGGGCTGATTTTCGGACACATCCTTTAGACTGTATCTTCTGAATGCAACGCCAGCCTCGGGTGCTTTCTCCACTCAGTCCGCAGGCCCAGAGCTTTACACCCCAGCTCAAGGAGCAGGCTGCTCCATGGGAGTATTTATTTTCTGAGTTTGTGGTGTTTGTGATAGAACCCAGGTGAGATGGTACAGACAGATCACACAGCCCAACACCCAGGCAGAGGTTAAGCCAACCCTGGGGAGTGCTGGGGTCTGACCCATTTCATCCACAGTCGGCAAGGCAACCCGGAACGTTCTGGGTACAGGTGGAACCTTTTGGATTTCTTAAATGAGGAACAAAGGGCCTAACTACCAAAGTGATTTAGGAAATAAGAGTTGAGGGCCCTTCTCCCAAGAATGTTTTTATGGGGTTGGGAAAGAAGTTGGGATGGGTTAAATACCAGCATGTGACCCCGGAGAGGAGGCAGGCAGCCCTGCAGGGGAGCCAGCACAGGCTGTAAGCCTATCTCAGAGGAAGGCTGCTGGCCTCTTTAGCCAGAGTCCTAGGTGAGCCAAAGAGACCAGAACCACCACTCCAGCAAGATTCAAAGCCTTATGAACTTTCTGGGAAGACAGAGGGTCTCATTCCATGCAAAGAGCAGAGCCGGGGGACCCCAGGCCTGGAATGTATCTAGAGATAAATGTTTGGAGCTGTGCTGGATAGTGTTATGTCAACTTAACACAGCTAAAGTCATCTGAGAGGAGGGAACCTCAACTTAAAAACTGTCGTCATAAAATCTCATTGTAGTAAGCCTGTAAGGCATTTTCTTAATTAACGATTGTCTTAGTCTGGGTTTTATTGCTGTGAGCAGACACCATGATCAAGGCAACTCTTATACAGGCAAACCTTTCCTTGGGACTGGCTTGCAAGTTCAGAAGTTCAGTCCATTATCAAGGCAGGAAGCGTGGCAGCATCCAGGCAGGTGTGGTGCATGGACCTGAGAGTTCTACATCTTACTCTGAAGGCAGCCAGAAGGAGTCTGTCTTCTGTAGGTACCCAGAAGGGGGACACTCTTCTGCCCTGCGGAGAGCTTGAGCACTAGCCCACCCTTACAGTGATGAACTTCCCCCAACAAGGCCACACCTCCTAATAGTGCCACTTCCTGGTCCAAGCATTCAAACCACCACAGTGATTGTGGGTGGTGCTGTCCCTGGGCTGGTGGTCCTAGATTCTACAAGAAAGCAATTTGAGTAAGCCACGAGGAGCAAATCAGTAAGCAACATCCCTCCATCCTTTGCATCAGCCCCTGCCTCCACGTTCCTGCCATTTGAGTTCCTGTCCTGACTTCCTTCGATGATGAACAGTGATGTAGAAGTGTAATCCAAATAAACCCCTTCCTCCCGGCTTGTTTTTCAGTCATGGTGTTTCAATGCAACAATGGAAACCCTAACTAGGTCAGCCAACCTGGTGCAAAGGGACTTAGTGGACTAAAGTCTAATCAGAAGAATTCTAAATGCCAGCCCAAGGGTCAGGTCTTTGGATGCAGGCTCTTCACTACAGCAACACTGCTGAAATGTTCCAGAGTCTGTTATAACTGTCTTCTGAGACATCAGTCATGTGCACTTTTACCATCCACACTGGATGGATGTACGGATGAAGGGAGGGAGGGAGGAAGGGAAGGAGGGAGCCGTGCCCTCAAGAAGTCAAGGTGGGCCATGGAACATGGTCCCCTGGGGAGGGTGGACAGCCATCTCATAGCTGTGCGGGAGCTGTCGCCAGTGCAGACAACATGGGGAGCAGGGGTATGGGGAAACCAGAGACAGCAAAGAGAGTTTGTGTGTCACCTTCTGGCCAGAATCCACATTGAGCTCAAGACAACAGATGCAAAGTTGAGCCAGGCATAGTGATGAGGGCTGTAACACCAGCACCCGGGTGGTGATGTGGGCTGTAACACCAGCACCTGGGCTGCAGCAGCAGGTGGAGCTCAAGGCTGAGCTGAAAGGTGCTTTTAAGATTAGCCTGATGCTGGGCGATGGTGCCACATGCCTGTAATCCTAGCACGGCAGAGGCAGAGGCAGAGGCAGAGGCAGAGGCAGAGGCAGAGGCAGAGGCAGAGGCAGAGGCAGAGGCAGAGGCAGAGGCAGAGGCAGA
>NC_034601.1:548336-553790 GCF_900095145.1 Mus pahari | reverse complement strand
GCAGAGGCAGAGGCAGAGGCAGAGGCAGAGGCAGAGGCAGAGGCAGAGGCAGAGGCAGAGGCAGAGGAGGCAGGATCTCTGTGAGTTTGAAGCCAGCCTGGTCTACAGAGTGAGTTCCAGGACAGCCAGGACTACACAGAGAAAACCTATTTTTGGGGAAAAAAAAAGATTCACCTGATCTGCAGAGCAAAACCCAGTCCAGAAAACCAAAAGGAACAAAAAGCTCTTAGATTTGCTAGCCTGCAAAATGTCTCATACAGAAAGGCCAATAAAGGGGAGCCAAGCCCAGTGTTCAGTCAGATCAAGAGCTCTTCCCCGCCTGTCCCCCAGGGTAGGGAACAGAGTTGGGGCCCTCTGTTTTCTCCACATGAGAATCCCACATCCCATGTCTCAGGAAGAGCTCCTGCAGGACTGCCTCTGCACGCAGATATTCCCGACTGCTGTGGTTTCTTGGACGTAAGCCAGGACTAAGCCTGTGGCTTAAATTCCTCACTGCTCAGTGTACGTGGCTGGCTCACGTACTAAAGCTTAATGCTGAGCAAAAGTATTCTGTGGCTTTCTCAGTGAAGCCTGGGCAGAGCTGCATGTTCTTGTCCCTCTGCTCCAGCATTAATAAAAGCTGAAGCCTGTAGTTCATAAAATGTCTCTTTAGAAAATATTAGGTTACTCTATTTGTATATTTGTAAACGCATGTTCTTGCAGGTGTGTGTGTGTGTGTCCCAGGGACTGAACTTAGGACATAAGGCTTGGGTGGCAAGTGCCTTTGCCCTCTAAGCCATCCCCCAAACCCAAAGTGGCTCTTTTTAAAGTGCACAGTGCAGGTTAGGTGTGGTGGTATGTGCCCATGATCCCAGCATTGGGAGGTAGAAGCAAGCAGATGAGGGGTTCAAGACCAGCCTCAGCTACATGGAGAGTTGTATATATGGTCCTGCCTCAAAACAAACAGACATGTGGTGGAGATAGAGCTCCATTGGTAGAGAATTTTCTTAGTGTAGACTAAGCCCTGGGTTTAAACCCCAACTTTCCCTTTAAAAGGACAGAATTAGGGAGAGGCTTAGCGGGAAAAGTGCTCGTTGTGCGAGTATTAAGACCTGAACTCAAGTCTCTGGTAATCTGAGTTTGTGAATCCAGGGCTGTGTTGAGGTAGAAGGCCAGTGAGGACAGGGGAAAGACACCTGAGGACCCTGTCTCAAAACATGGTACAAGGTGAGGAGCCACGCCCAAGGCACATGCACACACACACACACACACACACACACACTCGTGCACACACATAATCTTGTACATACACACTTCCAGGACCTCGGTATGCAATGGTGTTAGGAGATAAAGCCTTTAAAGGGGTAATCAAGGTTAAATGAGACTGTTGGAGTAAGGAAGGGCCTAATCCAATATAAATGGTGACCTTCTAAGAAAAGATTAGGACGCGCACTTAGAAAGAGGGACACCTTTGTGAAGACAGGGAGAAGGTACTTCCTAGTCAGGGAGAAAAAAACACACCCAAGATCCACTCTGCCATGGCTGACCTTCGACTCCAAGCCTCTAGGACTGTAACAGAATCAGCGGGTGCTGTTGAAGCCACAGTCTGTGCTATTTAGGCAGCCCAGGACTTTACCTCTTGGGGTTTCCTCTCAAAACTCAGGAACTCGGGCCAACTAGGGATTCAGCTCAGCAGTAGAACGCTTGCCTTCCATATACACGGTGCTGCATTCCACCCCTAGCAGCACAAAAGGTGTGTAGGGGTACAGGGCTGCTGAAAAATGAAGCTAGGCCTGGTGGTCCAGAAGTAATACCAGTGCTTGGGCAGCTTGGAGATGAGGAGTTCAAGGCTATCCTCGACAATTCCCATTCCAGGCCACTTAGGACAGGGCTGCTTAAGGACACACAAACAAAATATCTGTAATGTCCGCCTCCGTGACTCTGGGAAACCTGCTGGACTTACTTCCAAGCCTTCTTTCCCTGAAGTTAGATGGTGAATCTCCTAAGGCAATGGGTCATTTCCTATTATTTGTTGAGTTTTCTTATTGCCAGCTTAACTTTTTGAAATAAAATGGGAAATGAGAAAGAGGAATCATTGGTAACACAGGGAAGATCATCTTCATAAACCAGACTCCGGTTTCTCAAGAGGAAATAACTGTGTTCAGCTCTTGAGAGAACTCCTGACTTCAGAGTCTGCCTGTGCTTTTGTGTGTGTCGGAGGGTGTGGATATGGGTGGGTGAGGAGGGGTTCTGATTTGTAATGTATTCTTTGTTTTAAATTTGTAATTAAAAAAAAAAAAAAAGTCCCTCGAGATTGTGGTGATGGCTCAGTGGGCAGGTGCTTGCCATCAAGACATGAAGACTCATAGTTTAGTTCCAGAACCCACCAGAAGGCACAGCGGTCTGTAACCTCAGCACCAGGAGGTGGCAGCAGAGGGTCCCTGGGATTTGCTGGGCAGCTGGGCTGGCATCACTGGAGCTCTCTGGGTTCAAGCGAAAGACCCTGCCTCAACTTCTAAGGTGTAGCTCAGGGGCGAGGGCACCTCACACCAACCCCTGGCTTCCCAACACAGATACACATGCACATATACATATGTGTACTCACACACAAGTGAGCACGAATACACAAGCACATCACGAACACAGAAACACAGAAATGTAAAACACGGTATGTGAACGTCGTTCTCAACAGAATGTGTTTCTTCTTGATTCCAGATGCTGCCGTGTGTGTGTGTGTGTGTGTGTGTGTGTGTGTGTGTGTGCGTGTGTGTGTGTGTGTGTGTGAATCCTGGATGTGAGACCCCTTCTCCTGTCACACCATAGGAAATACTTTCTTTTCTATCTGTTTTGATGTCTTTCTTGTATGTAGAAACAATGTAATTTTCTTTTTTCTTCCCTTTCTTTTGCCTTTGTTTTACTGAGACAGGATTGCTAGTTAGCGATGTAATTTTCTTGCCTATCAACAGACTGCAGAAGCACATCATGAAGCAGTAAATGTCTAACAGCGATGCTCAGCTGACCTGGGAGGAGAGGTAACCTGGACCAGTTGTAGGTACCACTTGGCTGGAGCCCATCCACCGTCCTATGAAAGGTGAGACTGATCCCCATCATCAGAGAGGGAATGCTGTGCACTAGAGCGCGCCCTCGCGCCCTCAAGCTCCAGGACCTCATGCTCTCTCTGGGCGCTCTCCCTAAACCCACGCTCCCTCTCAGACCCGGGTGCCATTATCCTTTCCTCCAGGATCTCAGGCGGGGATCTCTGTCCTGTGGCCAACGCTGGAGCAGGCTCCGTGCTCTCGGGCGCCGCCTAGCACTAGCCAGGTCGGCCGCCTGCTGCTCTCGGACGGGCGGCCCCCACTCCCAGGCTTCCGAGCCGGCTTGAGGTGGAGCAGCCTTGGGTCCCTCTGCCAGCACTGGCAGCCATCGAGACTGCGCCTGCCTTAGGATCCCGGCGTCTCTCTTTGGGGTCCCAGAGGCGTGAGGTGTGCAGTGACGGGCACTGTCGGGATAGGAGTGAGGCCCAGGTCCCGCTTCAGTTCTTCCACATCCGCTTGTCCCTGAAATGGGAGGCGCCCTGCCGCCGCGCAGAGCCAGCTTCAAAACCATCCCTGGAAGCAGACCAGACGCCTGCAGTCTGTTAACCTTGGCAGGTCGCTAGGACCTCCGGGAACTTTTAAGAAGACAAGAAGTATCTGGAGCCCACCCCAGACTGATTGACTTGGGGGTAGTAGTGCGGAACATGTATTTTTCACGCTCACCCAGTGAGTCCTAAGGCCCACGGTGAGAAGAACACCTATAAACTGTGAGCTGCAGGTCTCTTTTGCACCCGTTTAACAGCTTGTGCACACCCGTGTCCTTCCAAAGTCTTGGCTCTCCACTAAGTTTACCTAGAAACACAGGTCCTGGGTCTAGCCTGGGACTTTTGCCTTCACCCAGGACGGGGAGTGGGGTCCCTTTGTTTTGCACTAGACTCTTGCAAAGTAACTACCGACTGCTGTCCCCAGCCAGGTTAAGGAGACACTAGACTAGAATCTGGATCCTTGAATTTCCTGTCCAGAAGGGGTTGCCAGGTCTAGCAAATAAAAGTGCAGCGTGTTCAGTTAAATGCGACTTTCAGATCAACCATGAGTAATCTTTCAGTTTATTCGAAGTATTGTGCCTGTAAATGCAGCACTCGGGACGTGTGGGAAGAGAGGAGTTATGTGAGGCCAGCTTGAGCTACTGGAGATCCCCATCTCAAAAAAGCATAAAAAGAAAGAAAGTCAAAAAAGGAAAAGGAAACTCAAATATGCAGACTATTATAGGTCTGGAATTAAGACATAACGGGTGTCCTGTATTCTATCAGACACACTGAGCCCAGAGGACACTCCCAACCCTGCCACAGGGGATCCTAGCTGCCTATCAAAGGCAGATATGAGCTCAGGCTAAATGCTGAGAGCCAGCAGCTAGCCTGTCACGGGGTACTTGTTTCACAGTTTGAGACTCTTCCCCACCAGCTCTCTTTTAAAGCTACAGGGTCTTCTTAGAAATGTCCTGGTAGATACGTCCTGGTAGATACACAGCCAGGTAAGGCTGCAGGGTCTACAGCAGTGCCAAATACTGGGGAAGTGGAATGGCCGTTGGCAACAGTAAAACGCAAATTCAGAGTTTTCTCCAAACCTGGTCCTCTCGACTGCCAAGCCAGACTCGCTGGTGAGCTCCAGGCTCAGTGAGAGATGCACTCTCAAAAACAAAACAAAACAAAACAAAACAAACAGAACCCAGAAGATGACAGGTTAGAGAGATGGCTCAGTAGTTAAGAGCAATGTCTGCTCTTCCAGGGGTCTGACATCCTGCTTCTGACATCCAAGGTCACTGCACACACACCGTTCATGTGAGCAAAGCACCCACAGAAAAGGCATTAAAATAAACTTTCTTAAAAGGTGAAACACGACGGACCAAGGCAGAGGACATTAACCTCTGGCTTCTGTTAGAATGCACAACACACACTTGCACACTCTCACAGGAACACATCGTGTGGAGTTTTAAAGTCCCACAAATATCTGCAGCTTTCCTGACAACGGCTCTCAGATCCGCAGCTAACTCTTCAACCTCAGGACCCAGCAAAATGTAATAATGAAAGCAGGGACAAAGCCAGTGAAATGTCGCCTCGTGTGAACAGTTCCTGTTCTCTACACTGTGGAGATTGTGATGGTGTATCCTTTAAGCTTATTATTTAATTTCATCCTTTTTAAACACACACACACACACACATATATATATATATATATATATATAGTGTGTGTCTGAGTGTTTTGCCCAGATTTATGTTTGTGCACTATATGAGTGCCTGGTGCCCACAGAGACCAGAAGAGGGTGTCAGATCCCTTGGATCTGAAGTTACAAATGGCCACAAGCTGCCCTGTAGATGCTGGGAAACAAACCTCCCAGTGCTCTGAAGCAATGAGCCCACTCCTCCTCCTCCTCCTCCTCCTC
>NC_034601.1:543841-548183 GCF_900095145.1 Mus pahari | reverse complement strand
CTCTGCCTCCCATGTGCTGGGATTAAAGGCGTGCACCACCACACCAGGCCTCTTTGTTTTGTTTTGTTTGTTTATTTTGTTTGTTTGTTTTTTGATATTTTGTTTCTTTTTGTTTTTGTTTTTTTTGAGACAGAGATTCTCTGTATAGCCTCCACTGTTCTAGAACTCATTCTGTAGTACTCACAGAGACTCTCCTGCCTCTGTCTCGCGAGTGCTTGGATTAAAGGTGTGCACCACCACTGCCAGGGTTGACTGACTGAATGGTCTTATGTAGCCCAGGTTGGTCTCAGACTCAGTACACAGCCAAAGTCATTCTTGACCCCTCTTTCTGTCTCTACCACCTTGAGTACTCAGATTATCAGTGAATGTTACTGTGCCCAAACAGGAGTTTTAAATATCCACGCTAAAACAGATTAAAGTGCCTGAGATCAGCATGAAGCACATGGGTATTGCCAGACTAGACAGGAAAGCCATCATCCCAAGGCCGTGTGGGTGATTCAAACTCACTCAACCCCTCCCCACGTTCAAGTCTACGTTCGGTGGGGATGACAGGAAAAGGAAGGCAGAGGTGACATCACTGGACGAGCACGGGGAGCAATGCCTGGCCAGACCTGCAGCTCCAGGGAATGGGGACCACAGAGAGCCCAAGGGTTGTGGGTAGAGACTGCAAGCCCAATGTGTACCATATTGTCTCTTCACTGCAAAACACAAGTGAGCAGCTGGAAGGTGGCTCAGATGATAAGTTGTTTGTCATTCAAGCGTGAGTGAGTGCCTGGATTTGATCAATAGCAAACACAGTTTAAAAAAGAAAAAAAGGATTAAGGCCATGGCATTACCTATAACCGCAGCACTAGGGAGGCAGAGAAAGGAGGGTCCTGGGCTTGCTGCCCGAGTTGTCTAGAATAACTGGCGAGCTCCGGTTCAATGAGAAGTCTGTCTTAAAAGATGATCTGAGACTAATGAAGACACCTGATGCTGACCACTGGCCTCCATGTGAACTCACATACATGGACATCTGCACATGAATGGACACAGGAACACATGATACATTTTTTTTAACCCCCACAAGATGAAGATTAAGATTTTGAAGCTGGGAACAGCAGAGGTTTAACCTGGCAGCTGGCCTTGTTCAACCTGTGGTGTGCTTAAGTCTGCTCAGGTCCAGCACAGTATCCAGGGATCTCTGCATTTAAAGAATGCCCAGGGTTGACTTCAGGGGCTCTCGAGACAATGCTGGGGCTTCCAAACCTGACTAATTAGATTCCATCTGCTGTTCGTTTATTTTGTTTTGTTCTTTAGGAATACTCTACCTGCATTTAATAAATATCCCCTCTGTGCCTTGCTTTGCTTATCTGCAAAATGGGAGAATAATGGAATCTTCCTCTTGGGATTGTGGTGAGGCCGCAGTGAATTACTGTACACAATGCTCTCGGAATGGTTTGTGATGCACTCACTGTATGTGTGAAATGATGAAGTGTGTGTGTCCATATTAAGAGCAGTAGTTCTGGACCACATACAGGAGCAACCATTGCCTGCTTTGTTTTCAAATTTTTAAATACAAATGGGTCCTACTCTAGAAAAAAAAATAACAGAAAGAATTAATTTAGCCCAAACTGGGGCACATGCCCATAGTCCTAGCACTAAGGAGGCTCAGGCAGGCCCAGACTGTATAATATGAGACCTGTTTCCAAAGCAGAGAAAGCAACAGGGATGGAGGAACTGCTGTCTCAGAGGACAGGGTCCTGGAATCTACGCTGTCGGCCTCTTCTGGCCACTGCAGTTAGCTGTCTTGCACTCGTTTCTGTGTGCATGCTTGTGCAAACACAAACGCACACTTTAAAAATAAAGCAAAATACTTTTTAAATGTTAACAAAATGAAAAAGTGGGCACAGTGACTCTCGGGACACCTTAGAGGGAGGATGAGTGTCAGGCTAGCCTGGGCTACACTTGAAGACCCTCTCTCCCAAAGCAAAACAAAGAGGACAAAACAAGAAGCCAGAGCCTTAGAGAGCCGCATGCACTGACTCCAGTTATCCAGGACGCTGGAGCAGACAGAAGGGTGTTCAGGGGTTGCAAATGCCTGACATCAGCTATGTGTTGAGTTCAAAGCCAGCCTAGGCTACATAAGACTACATCTCAAAGCAAACATAGGCTGTGTCACCTTCTGTGCACAGGGATAGTGCCAGCCTAGCTGAGAGACTTTACACTGGATGTGGTGGCACATGCCTGGGATCCTAGTTCTCAGAGAGGTGTACAGGCTGGAAGATTTCCAGTTTGAGACTAATCTACTCTATGTAGTGAGTTCAAGGTCATCTTGAGCCCTAACGTACTTTACCCTAGCAAGATCTTGCAGCTAGAAGATAACAAATTGATAACGAAGCTGACCTTTGCAAAGCTGCCTCACACTGTACAGTCATGTTAGGAGTCTTCCTGCTCCACCCTCTGAACACCTTCCTCCTGTCTGCTCCAACGTCCTGGATAACTGGAGTCAGTGCATGCGGCTCTCTAAGGCTCTGGCTTCTTGTTTTGTCCTCTTTGTTTTGCTTTGGGAGAGAGGGTCTTCAAGTGTAGCCCAGGCTAGCCTGACACTCATCCTCCCTCTAAGGTGTCCCGAAAACTAGGATTGCGGGTGTGGTCCGGCTTTGCTCAATGGAAGGTCAGCAAGCTCTCTCCAAGGCATTTCATGGATCAGCTAGCCTTTTCCTTTGGATGACAGAAAGGGATTGCCTTGATCTCTCTGGCCACCGGGGAACATCTATGGGGCTGCTCTGACCATGTATGTACAAGTCACTCTGCAACAGAGTCTTACTCTCCATAGGTAAATGCCTACAAGAGTGTCCGGTCAGATAGTGCCATATGTTTAACATTCTGAGATATTTTCCAGGGTCTTAATACATCACACTCTCACAAGGAGACTGAACATCTTCCCAGCACCAAAACATCACTGAGATTTGATACTATTCTTTTAGGTGGCAGTGCTGTTTGTTTTGTTTTAATGTTAATCCTATCTTATCCTTTCTACCAGTGTAGAGAAGAACTCATTGTGAAATTGTTTTGTTGGACTTGGTTTTGGGGGACCAGGGTCTCGCTATATAGCCAGGCTAGCCTGGAACTCTTAGAAATCCTCTAGCCTTGGCCTCCTAAGTATTAGATGACAAATATGTAGCACCATACCTAGTTTCCTTTATATTTGTGTGTGAGTGTGTGTGCATGTATATGTGTTATGCACATATCTGTATGCAGGTGCACAGATCTGGGTATATGTGGGCAAAGGCCAGAGAAGACTGTTAGGTACCCTGTTCTACCGCTCTCAGCCTTATTCTTTGGAGACAGGGTCTTGCACTAAACCTAAAACTAGAACTAGACTAGCAGCCAGAAGTCTCAGAAGGTCCCCATTGTGCCGGGGTTACATGTAGATTTGAGGCCACACAAAGTTATCTCTTTTTAAGAGCTGGGATTCGAACTCAGGTCCTTGTGCAGGTGCAGCAAACACTCTTTCCTACTGGGTGATTTCTCCCTGCTCCTTTTACATTTTCTAAATGCTATCCTATACAGGCTAGAAGATTCAAATTTTTTGCTAAGAGGTGTTGGGAAGATGGAGATGGCTCCGGGGTGAAGAACACTTCCTCTCTTGAGGGAACCTAACCTTGAACCCAGCACTTAGGTGGGCAGCTCACCACCACTTCTAACTGCAGCTCCAGGAGATCCAACGCCCTCCTTGGGACTCTGCAGGTACAGGTACGTCTACACATGTGCACATACCTCTGCATGATTAAACATAAATCACCCTGAAAACAAACATCGATTAATTGTTTTAAATGGGAGGATTGTGGGATCCTCGGCCAAGCCAAGATCTTCCCAGGCATCGTGGCCTCATTCCCAGCTATGCTGTAATAATGGGAAAAGATTCCCCACTGGCCCCTCTCTCCTCCCTTTCTTTCTTCACACACTGGGGATTGAACCTAGGTCCTGTCTATACTAACCAACTACTCACCACCACTCCACATCCCCAGCAGCCTGGGTCTCTTAGCATGTAAGTTAGAGAGGTAAAACTGGGAGCGGGATCACTATACTATTGAAAGGATTCCATGTTACATCATCCAGAAGCAGCCACCTTAGGCAGGGGACCGCTATGCCCAGGCTCAGAGAGACTACAGCGTTAGATAAGAATGCACGTTTCCTGAGACACAAATGTTTATGGTTTTTCTTCAGGGATCCAGTCGCAGTCTTGGATTCAGAACAAGGAAAAAAACAAACAAACAAAACAAAACAAAAAAAACAACAACCTTCAGGTGTGGTGGTGCACGCCTTTAATCCCAGCACTCGGGAGGCAGAGGCAGGC
>NC_034601.1:524779-542936 GCF_900095145.1 Mus pahari | reverse complement strand
GAAACCCTGTCTCAAAAAAACAAAACAAAATAAAACAAAAACAAAACAGAACAAAACAAAACAGAAAAAGTTGTAACCAGGTGGTGGCGGAGCATGCCTTTAATCCCAGCGGAGGTGGGTGGATCTTTATGAGTTCGAGCCCAGCTTGGTCTACAGAGAGAGTTCCAAGGCCTCACAGAGAACCCTGTCTTGAAAACCCCAAATCAAACTTTGTAAAAGACGACCCATCTATAGAAGAGTATACAAGATGGTTTATCATAACTCAGATACCTGTGTCGTCGCTCCCATGGCCAGATGTGGGTCAGGCCCAGCTGCCCAAACCCACCATGTGTTCTTTCTCATCCAGAGCTTCTCACCTCACACTCTAATTTGCACTTAATTCCTTTCTTGCTTAGACTTATAATTTTAGGTACATTCCTAAACCCTGAGGCCCGTCTGTATGCTGCTGGCTTCTGTCTTAGTACACGCTTGTCACTGCATGCCGTCTGCTCAGCCTCTCAACAGCCCACAATTTGTTTATCCCTTCTCCTGCTGATGGACTTTTGAATTGTTCTTATTTTGTTGTAAAATATTTGTCATATTTGTTTACTTGCTTATTTTTACTTTTAATTTACCAGGATTTTTCACTGGGGTTGTCTTCAGTATGTGGATTAGCCCCAGATCTGATGTAGTTACATCGTTGAGTCCCTGTGTCCATACATGCATCATTTATTTAATTTCTTATTTTTCTGAGTTTTGCTATGTAGCCCAGTCTGGCCTGGCACTCACTGTGCAGCCAGAGTTCATAGCAATCCTCCTACCTTAGTGCTGACATTGTAGGCATGTGTTACCATGTCCAGATTATTTTTATTTTTTATTAATATGTATGACTGTACATATTATGAGAGTATTATTCTATTTCCTTATTTTTTTTCTATTTTTTTCTGACAAATCATTATAGGGACAAGACTAGCCTTGAGCTCTTCCTGATCCCTCAGCCTCCATCTCCTAAGTTCTGGGATGGCAGGTGTATGTACTCTCACAGGAAGCGCTTTTTAAATCTTTAGTAGTAGTATAGATTTTATTATTTATTTATTTATTTATTTATTTATTTATTTATTTATTTGGTGTGTCTGTGTACATGTGATAGTGTGAGTGTGGAGGTCAGAGGTCAGAGGTCAGAGGGAAACTTGTGACAGTTGACTCTCTCCTTCCACCATTTGGGTCCTGCAGCTCAAACTCAGGTCATCGGCCTTTGTGGCAGGTTCTTTTTCCCACTAATACACATCATTGATCCTGTAATATATCTTCAGTTTCTCAAAACAGAGATCTAGAGGTTATTGAAAATCTTTTTTTTTTAATTTTATTTCTTGACATGGATATTTCTTTCTTTCTTCCTTTCATTTTTTTTTTTTATTTTTAAATTACATTTAACCAGGCAGTGGTGGCACATTCCTTTAATCCCAGCACTTAGAAGGCAGAGGCAGGCAGATTTCTGAGTTTGAAGCCAGCCTGGTCTACAGAGTGAGTTCCAGGACAACCAGGGCTACACAGAGAAACCCTGTCTCAAACAAAACAAAACAAAACAAAACAAAACAAAACAAAACAAAAGTATGTTTGTGTGTGTCTGTGAATGCATGCCATGTGACTGAAAACACCCTAGGGAGTCGAGAAAAAGGCATAAAGTCCTTGGCTGGAGTTAAGGCAAGCGTGTGTCGCCCAACTTGGGTGCTGGAAATTGAACTCAGGTGCTCTGGAAGAGCAGGAAGCACCCTTGACTGCTGAGAAGTCTCTCCAGTCCTTCCTCCCTTCCTTAGACCCCTATGTAGCCAAGGGTGACTCTGAAGCTCTGATTCCCCTGCCTCTGCCTTCCCAGTACAGGAATTACAGGAGCCCTGAGCTTCCAGCAGGGCCTCTTCTTGACTTGCTTCTCTGTTTACTCCTAGAAAGTGTGGATTGGCTCTATAATAATAAATATATAATAAATAAATACATTTTTGAGGTTATAATGTAATTATGTCATTACCCCCTTCCTCCCCCAAGCCCTCTCATATACCCCTACTTGCTACCTTTCAGATCCATGTCTCAGGGACCTCTGCTGACAGTGTTCCCGAGCCCTGCAGGAGAAGCACTGTGTCATGGTCTCAGTGACCTGGACAGCAGAGAGCTGCTGCTCAAATTCCCACCAGAAGCTGGGGGTCGTGTCAACAGTGCACACTAACACCGAGGGGTTTTACTTCCTCTGTAGTCCTTTTCTCAACAACAGTCCACTTCCTCTCCTAACTGTTCTTCATGTATAAATCTGTTCTATTAAAAACATGAGTTCCCAGTCCTAACACATATATCTGCATTACAATTCTCATATCTACCGATCATGGGTCTCTGTGGAAATGATTGTGTAAAGATTGTAGTAGCCTGAGGACTGGGGAGCTGGCTATAAGACCATGCCCCCTAGCAATGCCAGATGTTACACCATAGTCCCACCAACATGGCTACCCAAACGTGAGCTGAACAAGGACAACAGCAATAAACAAACACGCCACAGTGCGTGTTCATTACACCAAGAGGATAAACATGCCACAGTGAGTGTTCATTATACCAAGAGGAGAAGCCCAGAAGGCCTCAAGCCTTGCAAAGAACACAGGCAACTAAGGGATGCTGAGCATGGGAGAGGGTCTTCCTCAGGGTGAAGGTGCCAACTGGTTATCCAGTACCAAATGGTAAGTCCTGAAAACATACATACTAGTAACATGGCATAGACTGGGCATGATATATTTATGTATTTATGAGTATATATGTATTATACATATGAGTATATGTATATCACAACAATAAGAAAAGAAGGCATGAATTTGAAAGGTAGCAAGTAGGGGTATATGAGAGGGTTTAGAGGAAAAAAGGGAGGGGTAATGACACAATTACATTATAATCTCAAATTTTCATTTATTCATTTATTCATTTATCTATCTATCTATCTATCTATCTATCTATCTATCTATCTATCTATCTATCTATTTAAAATTGGGACACTCTATGTAGTTCTGACTGTTCTGGAACTCACTATGTATACCGGGCTGGCCTTGAACTTCCTATGTAGAGAGTTACCAGTGTCTGCTGCCAAGTGTTGGGATTAAAGGTGTGTGCCACTGTGTCTGGCAGAAATAGTTTCTTTTTACGATTTATATATTATTATAATTAAGTACACTGTAGCTGTCTTCAGACATACCAGAAGAGGGTGTCAGATCTCATTACAGATGGTTGTGAGCCACCATGTGGTTGCTGGGATTTGAACTCAGGACCTTTGGTAGAGCAGTCAATGCTCTTACTCAAACAAGCCATCACACCAGCCCCAGAAATAGTTTTTAAAATGCAGGTTTTGTTAGTTTGTTTTGTTTTAGCTGGGTATAGTGACTCATCCCAGCACCTAGGAGACCAAGGCAGGCAGATTGCCAAAAGTTAGAAGCCAGGGCTGGAGATATGGTCCAAAATGGTAGTTCAAAAACACCTGTAACTCCAGCTCCAAGGGGTCCATTGCGCTCTTCTGGCCTCCAAGAGCAAGTGCATGCATATGCACCTACACACTGACACATATTTGCATTTTTTAAAACAATTGGAGGCCAGCCTGAACTATATAGACCAGCCTGGGCTAGAGAGTGATGAGACTATTTCAAAAGACCACAACAAAAAGGTTTTCTTAAGGGTATCACAACCGAGGAGGCAGTGGGTCTCGTGAATTTGAGACAGCATCATGCACAGTGAATTTCAAGCCAGCCAGGGCTACACAGTGAGTCTCTGTCCAAAGCAGGGTCAACAGCTGGAGAGACAGCTCAGTGGTTAAGAGTGCGCACAGTTCTCAGCAAGGGCTGTGGTTTGGCTGCAGTCAGGAAGCTCGGACCCACTATAACTCTGGGTCCAGGGAACCTGGTGGTTCTGACCTCAGAGGACAGACACTTCCCCCACATGCACATAACTAAAAACAAATGGTTAAATAAATAAAAAAAATAAAGATAGATATAAAGGTAGATAGATAGATAGATGATAGATAGATAGATAAGAAGATAGATAGATAGATAGATAGATAGATAGATAGATAGATAGATAGATAGATAGACAGATAGGAAGAGTGCCATGCTTAAAAACAAGTTTCCCATTAGCGTGACTATGAAACAGTATGCTGAGTGGGGTGAGAACACATAAGGGAGCATGTTTCCAAAACACGCAAGGGAGCATGCTTCCTTCTGCAGGAAAGACATGACCCTTCAATGGCACCCAGCCCCAAAGACTTACTTAAAGTCCACTCCACTGATTCAGTCTTTAACTATGGAATTTTCTGTTAAACCCTTCCACTGCATTTTTAATTTTTCTATAATGGTGTGGGAGTTCTTTGAGTTCATACATGCATGCGGTATATTTGATCATATTTGCCCCCCTCCCACACTCACAGCCCACCCCTGACTTTTAATTCTGATTATATAAGTTCTAACGTTTCTGTTTGATTTGTCTATTGCTTTTAGACTCCTCTATCCAAGGCTAGCCTTATGCCCCTACTCTTTCTACACTGCCTCCTAAGTACCAGGATACCATGACAGATTCATTTGGCTCCAAAACCCAAAACAGTTTTTCATAGGTTTTTTTTTTTTTTAAGATTTGTTTATTTATTTTATGTAAGTACACTGTAACTGTCTTCAGACACTCCAGAAGAGGGTGTCAGGTCTTGTTAGGATGGTTGTGAGCCACCATGTGGTTGCTGGGATTTGAACTCAGGACCTTTAGGAAGATCAGTCTGTGCTCTTAACCGCTAAGCCATCTCTCCAGCCCTCATAGGTTTTAAGGATAAACTTTGAACTGGCTGTGGTGCCTGCAACTCCAGCCCTCAGGGAGTGAAGACAGGAGGATCCAGGCCAGCTTTGGCTACACAGGGAGTTTGGGGCCAGCCTGGACTATATTAAACCCAGACTCGAAAAGCAAAGACTGGCTTGGGAAGATGGTTCTGTAAAGCGTTCACTGCACAAACATGAAGACCTGAGTTTGATGGTGGTGATGCTGATGCTGATGGTGGTGGTGGTGGCGTCTGGGAAAATGGCTTAGTAGGTAAAAGCCCTTACTACTCTTGCAGGGAACCCAGGATTGCTTCCCAGCACACACTTGGTGGCTCACAACCACCTGTAACTCCAATTCCAGGTGACCTGATGGTCTCTTCTAGTCTCTGAGGGTGCTGCATGTGCTAAGGGAAGGAGAAAGGGAAGAGGAGGACAGAGGAAGAAAGGGAGAACAAATATACAGAGGTAACGTGTACTTCACAGACAACCTTTTTTTTTTTTTTTTTGGTTTTTCGAGACAGGGTTTCTCTGTGTAGCCCTGGCTGTCCTGGAACTCACTTTGTAGACCAGGCTGGCCTTGAACTCAGAAATCCGCCTGCCTCTGCCTCCTAAGTGCTGGGATTAAAGGCGTGCGCCACCACGCCCGGCTCACAGACAAACATTTAGGTGTCATTTCTGTCCTGGTCAGAGTAATCAGAGCTATTTTAATATATCCGACTTTTAACATCCAGAAGCCACCTGAAGCCTCTCTGTGGTCTCTTCCTGTCAAACTGCCCCGTGTGCCTGATTTTCTCCACAGTGCACAACCTACAGTGAAAAATTAGTTGTAGGAAAATGAGATTCCGGGAAGATGCTCTTTTCCAGAGAGGATTTCTCTTGCTTTTTCCAGATTCCTGGTGACATTAGCCATCTGGGGTCTCCTCTGTCGACATCTGGGCTACCCGAGGGCTTGCAGCCAGAGTCTGGTTTCCCACAGCTGGGTTATTTCCAGGGTACCTTTTCTCTTGAGATGCCACCCTCTGAAATCCGAGCGCGGCAAGGGGAAATGTGTTCAGCAGGCTTGATGGTTGGCAGGCCTTAGGTTCTAGGCTCCCCCCAGCTCTGTGAGGTTGTCGACCGTGAGTGTCAGCCTTCTCTCCAGATCAGCAAACAATCCCCAGACAGAGACAACTGCACACTGGGTGGGCAGTAGTCTACTTTGTCTCCTGGCTCTTTCTGCGGAATTTATTTCCTCTAGACTTTTTATCTGTTTTTGTTGGGCAGGTTGGTACAAATTACATATGTAGTGACAATTCAGCCACTTTGGTTTCTTTGAAAAACATAGAATTATTATAAGAATGTGCTTTTGTTTTAATCCTAGGTGTGGGGTGTGGGGCTGCTTCAGACTGTCCACAGCAGCTGACTATGATTTGCCTTGTGCTCTGGTGGAGGTGTGATTTTGCCAGCTGCCAATAGTTTCTGTGATTGTGTGATGCTTGGAATTCTGGGGGCTTTTAACAGAATAGATAAATGCTAGGGGCCCCAAGAGATGTGGTGGGCTGTTGGTTGGTGGTTAGTTGTTGTTGGTCACAATTTGTTAAGTAGTCTTGCCCAAAGAAGAAATAAAAAGAAAAAATTAGATATCCTGAAGGTCAAACTTGCCCCAGGGAACTCAACTCCCCTAGTTAGCAGGAAATAGTCTAATAAAGTTGCCCCCTTACCTTTCCATCCTTTTTTCCTCTTCTATTTGGTGTTAGGGAGTTGAAAGGGTAGAAAAATGGTGGAGAAGGTGGAAGAAAGAAGAACCCACAAAGTAGTCAAAGACTACATGCATAGACCTATATCATTCTATTTCTAGTAGAAGTGTCCACTGTAACCAAATGCCTATAATACCAACACTCAGAGGCTGAGGTGAGGCAGAAAGACGAAGAGTTCAAGTCTAGCACAGGTTACTTAGTGAGACCTCATTGCAAAACAAACACCCCCAAACTGATAGACCTTACCACCTTCCGCATGTGTTAGTGTTTGTATGGCTCGGTTTGATTTAGTCTGGAGTTTGGTTCTATTTGTTTGGTTTGTCTTGGGGCACATATTATAGGCTCACTGTGTGTAAATTACTAGTTTAAAAACATAAAAGATTCAAGATAAATAAACAAGAGCTCTCTATCTAGAGGCAGCTTGAAGTTTCCTGGACAAGGTACCCTTATATTCAGCTTGCCCGAGGCCAGAGACACACAGTATTGGGTAGCAAGACAGTGGGAAGTAAGAACGGAGCCTCAGTGTGATGTGTGTGCTGTGCAGTCTCAAGGGCCCGAGTTCAGGTCTCCAGAACTCAGGTAAGAGCTAACACATGTGTATATCCATAGCACTGGGGAGGGTGAGTTAGTCCAATCTGGCTGATCGGTGACCCTCAGGTTCAGTTGAAGACACTATCTGAAAAAGTAAGGTAAGACGGTGATAGCAGAAGACACTGGACATCCGTCTCTGCTTTCCACATGTGTGCATTCTCATGAGCATATGTACATACACACAAACACACACATAAGCACACGTGTGCGTGTGTGCGTGCGCACACACACACACACACACACACACACCCCTTCTGGATAGGCCCCAAAGTGAAAGCCAGAAATGGACAGTTTTTTGCTGTTTACTAGTTTTAAGTTCAAAGTAAAATCCAGAAAACAAGAGGAAAGGCATGCCTGAATCCTAGTGAGTTCCAGGTGTGAACTGCAGAGTGACACCTTGTCTCCCCAAACTCAAGAAAATAAAAAGGGAAATGAAGGAAGGATAAAGACAAACAGAGGTAACAACAAAAAGACAGAAGGTTGCCAGTGGAGCGGTGGTGGCGCACTCTTTAACCCCAGCACTTGGGAGGCAGAGGCAGGCGGATCTCTGTGAGTTTAAGGCCAGAGTGGTCTAATGAGCAGGTTCTGGAATGGCCTGAGCTACACAGGGAAACCCTGTCTCCAAACAAAACAAAGAAACAAACAGAAGGCAGAAAGCTTCTAGAACGGAGTTGAGCTTGAAGCACAAGCCTGCCATCTTGACTGCTCAGGAGGCTGTGTCAGTCGCAGGGTGAAGGCAAACCACGGTGGGCAGTGTGTTCGAACCCTACCTGGGCACTTTAGTGGGACTCTTTCTCAAAAAGGAAAGGACAAAAGGTAAAGAGAACTGGGGTGTACCCCAGCCACAGGCCTCTGCCCTAGCAATGTGCAAGGAAGGCCTTGGGCTCAGTCCTCAGCACTGCAAACCCCAGACAAGCAAGCAAGAGAAACATTACAAAATACAGATATTCCTAAGGCCCCTCCTACTTCATACACAGTTCCCAGACGGTCCCCAGAGTGATGCTTCTGTTCCAATTGGTGAACCCGATTCTGTAATCTCCATTGGGTTCCCTCTTGGTGTTGTGGATTCTGTGACTCTGGACACATGCATAACGACATTTGTCCACCATGATGGTATGGTGAACAGTTTCATTGGCCTAAGAGTCTCTGTGCTTCACCCACCCATATCACCCTTCCCCTGGCTCTGGTTAGCCTTTGAACTTTTTTTTTAAAGATTTATTTATTTATTTATTTATTTTATGTATCAGTGCACTGTCACTGTTTTCAGACACACTAGAAGAGGGCATCAGATCCCATTACAGATGGTTGCGAGCCACCATGTGGTTGCTGGGATCTGAACTCAGGACCTTCAGAAGAGCAGTCAGTGCTCTTAACCGCTGAGCCATCTCTCCAGCACTCTTTTGACTGTTTTAAATTTCAACCATTGATTTTCTTTTTAACTTTAATTTTATTTATTATAGGTGTGTTGTGTGTGTGTGTGTGTGTGTGTGTGTGTGTGTTTATGTGTGTCACATGCATGTGGAGGTCAGAGGGCAGCTTTCAGGATTCTGGGACACAGGGCCTGAACTCAGGTCAGGGTTTTGTAGTTAGCACTTTTAACCGATCATCCATTTTACTAGCCCACACAGCTGTCTTGTTCTTAGTGTTGAATTTTAAGACCATTCCAATTTGTCAGAATTTCCCCATTCCAGATTTTCCATTGGCTTCATCTTTCCTCATTCCTGTGAATTTGAGGCCAGCTGGGGCTACAAAGTGAAACCATAATTCAAAAAAACCAAAAACTTGATAAGGGATTAAACACCAGTGCCCAGGTTGGTGGCTTTTCATGTAGTCTCAGAGCTGCCTCACCACCAGCATAACCTCTTCTGACCATCTTGTCAAGTGGAGGTGGAAGCATACAGTCTGTGGTCCCCTGGGACTCATCCTTCACTGAACGCAGCATGTTCAACATTCACCCACGTTGGAGCACCAATCTCATATAGTCTCTCCTTCTCCTCTTCCTCCATCCAACCTGGAAGTCCCTCCTACTCACCCAGTGATTGGCTCCTTCATTCATTAGGGGATTGGTTCACAAGCACCAGGCCCATCCACACTTCTCCCTTTCTGTTCTAATGAAAAACAAAACCTTTCTCTCAAATATAGAGTACAACTATTACTATTTTGTAATCTATAAAGTATAAGAGAGACCTAACACCCAGTCCATCATTAATGTCATTAAGATAGGACATTGTCATCTATCCTAAATTAAAAGACTTGTGATTCTGTCCTGACTTCTGTCCTGGCTTTGGATTGAATGCCATCTGAAAATCATCCTCTCAAAGTAAATAGCCTGGGCTGGCTAGGAGCATATAAGTCGTTTTTCAACCCCATCAGAAATCTCAGAATGACCAATATTAACTGAAAATATATAGGAAGCCTAACACAGCTTCCAGAACTGAGACAAATTGTAGAGACAGCTGCCTACCTGTACAGCCCCAGTTAGTCAGGAAGACGGAGCATGTCTTCAGCCTTCTGGCCCAGGATCATCTGACAGACCTTAGAGAAGCAGGAATAGTAACGACTAGCCTATTCTGTCTCGGCAGAACTAAGCTGTCCTGAGCTGTGAATTGTGTCCTTTCAAGAACAGCACAGGTCTGCAGGAGAGAGTGGCAATTTCTGCCCAGTGGCGACCTAGGCACAATGTACAGCCTCACCTGCAGATAATATGCTCAGTTGCTTCTTTGAATCCATGAATGGAAAGCTGTTAGGAGTAGATTTGTGTCCACAACAAGTGAATAAATAACATTGAATGTCACATTCTGTGGACTTCTGACCTTTTTGAAAACCAACTATCTATGTAAAGTAATCTGGACTGTTCTCCATTACTACTCTCAGCTATTTCTAATTAAAATCTCTGAAAACACCCTAACAATCCTGACCACAGTATCTTCATTAAGCCCAGTAGAGCACGGGCTGTTTGACTCTGGACTATAGTGATAATCCTGCTATGAACAGCCATATACAAGTTCGTACACACAAGCAGGTTTTCTTTCCTCTTTTCAATCAAGCAAGAGTATGCTGGGTCACATCATAAACATTTTTACACTTTTAAGAAACTTCTAGACTATTTTCCACGACAGCCACATGTTGTATATGCTCACAAGATCTGTAGTAAGGGTCTTCACACCCTTGTCAATACTTGTTACTCTGTGTCCCTTTAACCATGGTCATCCTGGGGAGTGTGAAAGCTGTCTCCCTGCCTGTTGCTAGGCACACATTCTACTACTGAACTATGTAGTCCATCTCTCTTTTTAGTTTTTATTGAGACAAGATTTCAAGTTGTTCAGGTTGGGCATAAACTTACTCTGTAGCCCATGCTGGTCTCTCAAAGTTGCCATCCTCCTGCCTCAGTCTCCCAAGGAGCTGGGATCATTCATCTGCACCCAGGCCACAGCTCCCTGGGGTTCTCACCATATCCTGGGTTGCTGGGATGACAATGCCCCCCAAAGTGGAAACTTATGACTTCCCAGGAATGTCAGTTGTGTCAGATGGTGTTTTGCTGGGGTAGACACGTGAAGGAGTGTTTTCTGAAGCAGACACAAGTAAAAGGATGCTTTGCTAAAGCAAACAGATGAAAGTACACACGATGTTAAGAAGGACCCAACAGATGATGGACGGCACTGGATGGTTTTGGTACGTTCCTTAATGGTCATCATTTGTCTCCACTTCATAGAAAGAACCACACCAAAAGCTTCTGTGGTGTTCTGGTGGCAGCAGACACAGAATCATACAGGGTTTTGCTAAGACAGACTCATGTGCTGAGGGCAAGACCCAGGAGAGGACACATGATACTTGGAGGGAGTAAATAGGACAGTGACAACGGGCTTGCATGGCTAGCTTTGCAACACTTTGGACGTCTCTCTGATTTGTCTTTGCTGATCTTCACTTCATTGAGAGAGGCATGAGATGACAAAGAACGTCTCCTGGTGTCCCTGCTGGTCCTGGTTGCTCCTGCTGACTCGTGCCGATTGGGTGGAGGCCTGGCAGTTTCTGCTTGGCTGTGCCACCACTGCTGAGTCCTGTTTGCTATCCTGACACGACTGGACTGGACTGCTGGTGTCCTGACAATTGGAGATTGAAATCTCCCCCAAGGAACTACTACTTCCAAATAACATACGCAGAGCCTCGAGGCTTCTTCTGTATCGAGCTGCTCTTGATCCATGCAAACTAAACCGCTGATTTCCTGACAACACAGATTAGATTTGCTCCAAAGAACTATTTCTAAGCAGGTCCACTGCCCTCGTATCCTAATAACCTCTCTTTACCACTACCTCTGGTGGGGGGTGGGCTAAAGCATTTAAGAGCCCCTATTAAAAGTAGGTTTTGAAAAAAATCAAAGCACATGCTACAGAATAGCCCTCCCAGCCTTCATCTCCAAACCTGGCCTGCCGAAGCTTCCAGGTTGTATCCAGCCTGTTACCAAGGGCTCCATGTACTCCAGGATATCTAATTTTCTTTACAGGAAGACTTTTCAGGGAGTGAAGTAGAAGCTTAAGGGTTCTCTAGAAATTTAGTTGGATGGTGTTTTGCTGGGGCAAACACATAAAGGAATGTTTTATTAAAGTAGACACAGGTGTGAAAGAACCCGAGGAAAGATTCTTTGCTTAAAGACCGACATGTATTGGTCTGCCCACTTCTCCTGGCATTCTGCTGGGTCTCGCCTGCTGACTCAAGCTGAGGCTAAGGCCTGGCTGTCTCTGCTAGGTAGTGCCATCACTGCTGATTCATATTTGCTATCCTGACTTGCCAGCTCCTTGCCAGCAGGTCCAGGTGAGAGGGGAGAGAGGTCTCGGTCCTGCAGGGGGTCTCGCCCGGGGCTGAGCAGGATGGCAAGTGTCGAGGGCCCAAAAGAAACACACCGGGCCAGGAGTCTTGTCGAAGCAGGAACTCAACTTTATGGCATCAGCCTCTCGCTTATATAAGTTTAGAGCCTAGGAAGTGGGAATTTTGATGGCATAAGATGACATAGAAGGTGAGGAAGGATGACAGAGGGTATGGAGTAACTGACAGGGCCAATGGCAAAGCTCTACATCAGCAATGACAGGGCAGAGGCAGTGCCAAACAGGTCTTGCTGAGTCACCCTGATACAGAAGTGACTGTGACAGGTCTCAAAACTTGAGCCAGGCTTAGGCTCTCCCACAAGGCCCCAGAAACTGGAGCCAGGCTCAGGTTTGTCCTCAAGGCCCAAAACAGGGCCAAAAATGGGGCCCGACATCTCCCCCTTTTGTTTTTGTAATGAGCAGGTTACATGGCTCCTGTCTTAGGCTGTCCCCCACACAGGGATCTTACCTGTCTCTGGATACCATGTGTCACTGTGGCTTAAAAAGGAGGGGGTGCTCCACGACCTGTCTTGGGTTGTCTCATCACATCTGAGATCTTACCTGTCGTTGAGGGGTGCCCATAGGCAGAGGGATATGTAGAGCCTGGTTCGGAAGAGACAAGTCTTTGGTTATGGACCTCAACTTGGTGAAGCCAGACCATCTCTAGCCTCTGATGGATTAACTGAGTGAGCTTATTGAGCACACATGGCCTGACAGTCAAGATGAGGAGAAGGGGAAGGAAGGGGTGAAGGAGGGTGAGGAAATAGGATAATAGGCCATGAAATCCAGTCCACAATGGGTTGTCTTGGAACTCTCTTCCCACATTGTTACACATCTCTGTTCAATTTCCAGGCCCTCTGTACATCTTCTCCATCTCCTCCCATACCTGATTCTTCCCTTCTTTCCCCTCTCCCCTCTTCTCTTCCTCCCAAGTCCCTCCCACCCTCTACTTCCCTTGATTATTTTGTTTCTCCTTCTAAGTAGGACTGAAGCAACCACTCTTCCTTCCTCTCGAGCTTCATGTGGTCTGTAAGTTGTATCGTGGGTATTCCACGCTCTTTGCCTAATATCCACTTATCAGTGAGTACATACCATGAGTGTTCTTTTGTGACTGAGTTACCTCGTTTAGGACGATATTTTCTAGATCTATCTATCCATTTGCCTGCAAATTTCATGAAGTCATTGTGGTTTTGTTTTTTGTTTTGTTTTGTTTTTCAAGACAGGGTTTCTCTGTGTAGCCCTGGCTGTCCTGGAACTTACTCTGTAGACCAGCCTGGCCTCAAACTCAGAAATCTGCCTGCCTCTGCCTCTGAAGTGCTGGGATTAAAGGTATGCATTACCACTCCCTGGCAAAGTCATTGTTTTTAATAGCTGAACATTATTCCATTTTGTAAATGTACCACATTTTCTATATCCATTCCTCATTTGAGGGACATCTAGGTTGTTTCCAGCTTCTGGCTATTATAAATATGACTGCTATGAACATAGTGGAGCATGTGTTCTTATTACATGTTTGAGCATCTTCTGGGTATATGCCCAGGAGTGGTATAGATGGGTCCTCAGGTAGTACTATGTCCAATTTCTGAGGAACTGCCAGACTGACTTCCAGAGTGGTTGTACCAGCTTGCAATCCCATCAGCAATGGAGGAGTGTTACTCTGAGGTAGTGTCTATCTTTGTCACAGAGGTGCATTTCTTGTATGCAGCAAGATGCTGGGCCCTGTTTACATATCCAGTCTGTTAGACTATGTCTTCTTATTGGAGATTTGAGTCCATTGATATTAAGAGATATTAAGGAATAGTGATTTTCGCTTCCTGTTATTTTTGTTGCTAGAGGTGGAATTATGTTTGTGTGGCTATCTTCTTTTGGGTTTGTTGAAAGAAGATTAATTTCTTGCTTTTTCTAGGGTATAATTTCCCTCCCTGTGTTTAAGTTTTCCATCTATTATCCTTTGTAGGGTTGGATTTGTGGAAAGATATTGTGTAAATTTAGTTTTGTCATGGAATATTTGGTTTCTCCATCTATCATAATTGAGAGTTTTGCTGGGTATAGTAGCCTTGGCTGGCATCTGTGATCTTTTAGCATCTGTATGACATCTGCCCAGGATCTTCTAGCTTTCATAGTCTCTGGTGAGAAATCTGGTATAATTCTGCCTTTATATGTTACTTGACCTTTTCCCTTACTGCTTTTAATATTCTTTGTTTTGTGCATTTGGTGTTTTGACTATTATGTGACAGGAGAAATTTCTTTTCTGATCCAATCTATTTAGAGTTTGGTAGGCTTCTTGTATGTTTATGGGCATCTCTTTCTTTAGGTTAAAGAAGTTTTCTTCTATAATTTTGTTGGAGATATTTTCTGGCCCTTTAAGTTGGAATTTTTGTTCTCATCTATACCTATTATCCTTAGGTTTGGTCTTATTGTGTTCTGAATTTTTCTGGATATTTTGGGTTAGGAGCTTTTTTGCATTTTGCATTTTCTTTCATTGTTGTGTCAATATTTTCTATAGTATCTTTTGTGCCTGAGATTTTTCTCTTCTTTTTCTTGTATTCTGTTGGTGATGCTTGCATCTATGGCTCCTAGGTTTTCTATCTCCAGAGTTGTCTCCCTTTGTGATTTCTTTATTATTTCTATTTCCATTTTTAGATCCTGGATGGTTTTGTTCAATTCCTTCACCTGTTTGGTTGTGTTTTCCTGTAATTGTTTAAGGGATTTTGTGTTTCTTCTTTTTACCTTTTTACCCATGTTTGCCTGTATTTTTTTTAATGGGTGTTATTTATATCCTTCTTAAAATCCTCTATCATCATCAGGAGATGTGATTTTTAAATCAGAGTCTTGCTTTTCCAGTGTGTTGGGGTATCCAGGGCTTGCTGTGGTGGGAGAACTGGGTTCTGATGATGCCTGGGTTCTGATGATGCCAAGTAGCCTTGGTTTCTGTTGTTTATGTTCTTGCCCTTGCCTCTAGCCATCTGGTTATCTCTGGTGTTAGCTGGTCTTTCTGTCTCTGACTGTGTCTTGTTCCTCCTGTAAGCCTGTGTGTCAGCACTCCTGGGAGACCAGTTCTCTCCAGGAGGAATTTGGAGAGCTGTGGCACAGGGTCAGCTTCGGGGCACAGACAGAAACAGGAAAAATCCAGTTCCCAGCTGTTCCTGGGTTCCTGTGTTCTGATGGCTCTGGGTGGGTTCCTCTTGGGCCAGGAATTTGAGCAGAAGTAGTAGTTTCACCTGTGCTCTCAGGTGGGTCAGCTCTCTTGGGAGACCAGCTCTCTCCCAGTGGGATTTGGGTACAGAGAGCTGTCGCACAAGTCTGAGCAGTCTTTAACAGTGGTATGGGCTTCAAACAGTAAGTATGCTGATGGAATGTTTTAGCTGGTGATAAAAATAATCAAACCACATGGCAGCGAGGACCCAGTGTGGGGTTCTAAAAAGAAAAGAGAGATTTGAACAATAGGAAGGTGTACGGAAAGACTGTTTCATGTGGGAGAGACAGTGTGGTCTAACATGTTTAAGGGCCATGGAGAGGAATTTGAAAGTTGAGGGGGGGCATAGTGCATGGTTTTACAGCTGTGGTAAATCACTGGGATTTCTACTCTACAAAAGAGATTCCATTGAATATTCTGAGGAAGTGGTACAAAGTGATTTCCCTCTGGGTCATCTCATTCATCCTTGTGGAAGACAAGCTTGAACAGGGAGGTTGTACAGGATGTTGCCATGGGATACAGGCTAATTTCTTTGATCTTTTGTTTAAAAGAGAGAGCAGGCCTCCCCATGTGCCAGGATGCTTGGTGGACAAAGCCAGGAGATGAACTGAGAGAAAGGAAGGAAAACTGTCTAGAGGACTGGCCCCTGGGTAAGCACAACCCAAACCTCAGCCCTCCTGAGGAAGGCCTTGCTGAGATCTGAGTGGATAGGGGTTGATAAACTGAGTCCCAACCCAGTAAGTATGGATTAATACTTACCCTGAGATTACTGTATCTGCTGCTTCATAACAATTTATCCCCCAAGATATATTAGTGTAAGATAATGAACTTTTGCAGTGCTCATTCCTTGAATCCCAGCACTTAGGAGGCAGAGGCAGGCAGATCTATGTGAGTTCTAGGCCAGCCTGAATTATACAGTGAGTTCCAGGCCAACCAGGGGCACACTGAGAAACTGTCTCAAAAAGAAAACAAACAGACAAACATAATAAACTTTAATTATTTTATGGTTTCTGCAGTTTCTGTGGATCAGGAATCCAGAAGCAGTTGAGTTGGCTGGTCCTGGCACAAGGCTTCCCTGGACGCTGTCAATAGAGGCAGTTGCTCTCTGAAGGGTGATTGGGGCTAGAGGAACCAAGATGGCCTCTCACATGTCTTCTGGCTGGAGTCTTCAGTTCTTAACTAGCAGGTTCCTCTTCAGGATGCAGTAGCTGGTGTCTTGAGTCAAGAGAGAGTCAACAGGGAGCCATGACACCCTTGTTGCAATATAATGTCCTTGAGTGCACAATGTCACTCTGGTTTTATTCTATCAGTTAGGAGATAGTCACTGATGCTAGCTCACACGGAAAGGGAGGGAAATTAGGCTCCACCTCTTCAAAGGAGGAATATCAAAGAGTTTGGGACAGTGTTTTAAGCTCCAGCAGGCAGCATCGTTCACATCTAGGCTGAGTCTTTAATTACCTTGCTGTTACCACACTACCAGGAACTAGATTAGAACCCAAACTTCCAAAACCAAAGTCCCTCCTCCAAGGCCACTCTGCCTCTGGGAGGGAGGCCACCGCAGCCTACTCAGCATAGGTCTTGTCATGGCCTCTGAGATGTCTCCACATACCATGGCCACCTGGGTTCAAAGTGGCCACCACTTCTTCAGCAGGCCCTGGCCTTCCTGTCTGGCTCTGGCAGTGCTGTCACAGCTGAAACAGCTTGGACCCTGTTTTATAGGGTAAGTCAGCACCATTAGCTTTTATTTATAGCATGTCTGCCACCCCCACTTTCTTCTAGCTCTCTGGAAATACCAAATGAGTTTCCCGGGTGCCCAGTCATTCGGCAAAGTCAACGATGATGCTGGATTTGACTCCCATCTCTGGCTCCTTTCTTGCTTAGGCATTATTCCTTATAATTCCCTTGGCTTCTAGAGTTCTAAGGTAGGCAAATCCACCGGCTCAACATATGTCTCCAAAATGTCTGCATCTGTTCCTAGGCTGGCCTGGGCTCACGAACTATGACTTTCCCACTGGAAAACAAAGAATACCTGAGGAGTTTGTGTTTGGGACATTGAGGAGATCTAAGGTTAAAAACTGGGGCCCAGATACCACTAATTACTGTCTGGGTATAAGACCTTGAGGGGGGTTAGTCCACTATGAGGCTCTCAGAGTATGTGGCCAAATGGGCCAGAGAATGGAGTCCACAGGCCTCTCCCTGCCATCAGCCCATTGCCAGGAAGTGCGTGTGGCATCTTCAAAGATGCACGGGAGACTGGCTGTTGGTATGTGATAGAACTTGTTTGGTCACTCCCAGCCATGCAATTAAGGGCAGAGCCCCACAGCGTGGGGAACCCACCTTCTCGGATGGGATGAATGTTCTGGCGGCCAATTCAGCTAGGTTTCAGCTGTGCTGCCTTTGGGACGCTTCTCGGTGATCTACTGGGAGTCAGAATCATAAGAACGGCATCGCTTCACAGGACTGTTGAGGGCTTGAGCAGAACTGAGGAGAAGCACTTCCCTGGGTCATCCACACAGCAGCTCAGGAGGGTGGCCTCATTTCACTCCTTCATTACCAGGGTGCTGGCTATAGGACGGTCTCTGTGGGGTGTGGCTATTCTGCTTCAGCACAGGGACATGGCGTCCCATCCTCACAAATGCTGGCCTCCACATGTCTTCAGTTTGTGTTCTTCAAGTCAGATACAAGTGGAAAGATGGGCCCAAGGCTCTTGGTGGGAGCGTGTGTCCCACCAGAGATAAGCAGCTGATTCAGAGAAAAGGTTCCTTGCGTTCATGGTTTTAGAGAGTTCAACCCTGATCAGTTGTCCCTGTTGCTTTCAGATCTCAAGTGAGACAACAATTGCCAGAGTCACAGCACAGCCAGGGGACAGAAAGGGTAGAAGGACCCAGCAGTCCCACTGTTCTCTTAAAGGAAACACTCCCAATGACTCAAGGACTCCCCAACAGGCCCCATCTCTCTCTTCTCTCTCTCTTCTCT
>NC_034601.1:505678-524654 GCF_900095145.1 Mus pahari | reverse complement strand
AGATTTATTTATTTATTTATTTTATGTATATGAGTACACTGTAGCTGTTACAGACAGTTGTGAGCCACCATGTGGTTGTCAGGATTTGAACTCAGGACCTTTGGAAGAACAGTCAGTGCTTTTACCCATTGAGCCATCTCTCCAGCCCAGGCCCCATCTCTTAAAGGTTCCACCACCTGCCATTAGGACCAACCTGGGGCCAAGCTTCTGACACATAAGCCTGTGAGGGAGTGTTAAGATCCAAACTATCACAAATCGTAAACAATCTCCATGGATAAGAGCAAGCAGCCACAGACATTAGTTAATCAAAGCCGTTTGTTTCTCAGGAAGGATTTCTGTGTTCCAAGGAGTGACTTGTAATTTATATAGACAGAGTTGTTGTTGTCCCTGGGACCATGTGTTTGTCCTGGACTGTTTGAGAGCACCAAGAATAATAAAGTTTTTCAAAAGTACTCATCAAAGCTCACAGTCAGACACAGGCATAGGCAAGTGGTTGAAGGGGAAGGAAATAGAAGAACCCACGCAGGAGCAGGCAAGTGTGAGCCAAGGGAACCAGTTGTGGGCCCTGTTTTTACACTCTGTGGAGGAATGCAATATCCAGTGCATTGAACTCTGGTAGCATCTGTGCAACACTCCAAGCAAAACGCACATAAACGCTGTCCTTTCTCCCCTGGTCACAGTGAACAAGCCGCCCGCTTGTCTGAGGAAACCAAGGCTTGGTATATACTTCTTGAAGGTACAAACTAGCACTTCCAACCCATCTGCTGTTTGGCACTAGCACTTAATTTTTAATCTCAAAGATTAGGGCTGTTGAGATGGTTCATCAGGTAAAGGTGTTTGCTGCCAAGCTTGACAACCTGAGTCTGATCCCCAGAACACACTTGGTGGAAGGAGAGAACCGACTCTTGTCCTCTGACTTTCACACATGCTGTAGTATGAGTAGCCACCCCATACATACAAATAAATAAAAATGTAAGAAAAAAAATAGACACTGGTAATGAAGGTGCACATTTTTAATCTCAGAACCCAAGAGGCAGAGACAGGAGGATCTCTGAATTCTAGGACAGCATGGTCTACATAGACCCTGTCTTCAACAAAACAAAACAATCTATGGAGCTTAAGGTAAATAGTCATCTTGCATCTACGCACGTGTACACAGAAGCACAAAACCTACGCGCTGCAAATGAAGCACTTCTAAGTGTCATGAGTCTGTGGACCCAAAGATGACTTCATCCCTTATTATGCAGCACTCACAGTTCTAGCTGGGGATGGCCCTAGACAAGCCATTAAACGTTCTTGGTCCTCAAAGTAAATAAAATCACAAACATGCAGTGATCAGATGTACGGACAGAATCATTCCATAGCTGCCATCCTCTGTAGGGCCACCACCTCTGTAGGACCACCACCCGGTTATGCCTGTAACACACTCCAGGGAATTCAGAGGCCTGTCCCCACTCCCATGTGTCTTTATGTGCCAGAAAACAGACAGTGGCCTCACAGAAGGAGAAGCATTCACACATGGAAGTCCCACTGTGCTCCCGGCACTGAGCTAACTGCTTCCTGGGATCCTGGTGACTGCGACTTTGTCAGCACTGCCATGCTTCTTGGGTGGCCACTATATCTTAAGGGGAAATCTAGGTTCTGAGACCCAGATAGGAATCCTATGACAGGCCAAAGTGTGGACATCACCAAATTCAACTTGGTGTGCCAGTGAGTTTTATTAGGATTACTTGCAGGAGTGTGGTTGAGGGCTTACTTACAGGAGGAGAAATGACTCAAAGGCCACCCATTCAGCATGGGTCACAAGGCTGGGAACCTGGAGCGCACTACACAACAGACTGGAGAGTGCCCTTTCCAGGAAACTCAGTTGGTCTACACCTCTTCCAGGCAGCTCACCTGATTTCTGTTTCTCCTAGGCCGCTGGTCTTTGCAGCCTTTCCCTGCTCTGGCAGGGAGGGGGTCTAGAGAATCTTGTCACTTTCAGGAGCTTCCTGAAGCTGTTTTGAGTTGTCTCCCTTCTGTAATGTTTCAGTCTCAAAGAAAACTGTTATAGACCCCTTCCTCCCGGGTCACCCTGACTTCATTTGGGCCTCGTGGCAACCTGAAAGTAAGGAAAGGCTGGTATCATTAAAGGACTCAGCCCCTGCCCCCACTGTGTGTGTGTGTGTGTGTGTGTGTGTGTGTGTAATGGGGCTAAGGGACTAGGGGACTGGACAGAGACTGAGAGAAACACACAGAGAAAGAAAGACAGAGAAAACTGTAAAAATCACATCCTCTCTCCCAAGGACAGTGAGTTGCTGGGCCCCACCAACTGGTAGACCTCTGTGCCTCACTAAATACTCCTTTCCAGACAACGTGGGTCCCACTGTCACTGCCTTTGGAAACCCCAGCATTTTAACAGAAACATCTTTAATTTGCCTGTAGTTTCAGGATCAAGAGAGTGTTTCCAGCTTCTCTCATCTTGCCTGAAGTTTTTGTTTGTTTTTGCTTTTTTTTTTTTTTTCTGTCAATGTCAACATTTTGGGATCCCTAAAGGAGAGAGGAATAGAATCCAAATAGTGGTCCAAGTGAGGTTCATTTTAAGATTTCAAAGTATGGAGTGAAAGCCCGACACAGTACATGGCCTCCAAACCCAGCACTAGGGAGATAGAGGCAGGAGGATCGGAAGTTCAAGGTCATCCTCAGCCATATATCAAATTTGAGGTCCTTTCTTAAAACTATATAAGAAAGAACATCTGAGTGCTAGGATGCAGCTCAGCGATGCGTTTGTTCTTAGCACACCAAAGGCTCTGGTCTCCAGCACCGCAGAGGCTAAAGGAGCTCCAGTTGCAAGGGCTGAAGATAAGCTTAGTGGAGAAAGCACTTACCTAGCACGTTTGGGTCCTAGGCCTGACCCTTAGCGCCGACATGCACACAAGCATTGGGCCCAAGTAGTAGTATTACTGTGGCTGTAGTCAGTTGCTTTTGTTTGAGTCAAATCAACCTGGAGTTCACTATGTAGCCCAGGCTGGCCTTAAACTCATAACAATCTTCCTGCCTCAGCCTCCTGTCTGAGTCCTGGGGTTGTGGCTAGGAGCTAGAGCTACCACATCTGGTTTGGTGTTTTCAGTTTTAACCTTGACAGCTTTGTGGGTAGAAAATAGTTTGTTTTTTTTAAAATCCTCTGTGGGAAGTTTCATAAGCCAGCAGTCTCCTTTCTCCTCTGTGGCCTTGTTACTATCCTCTAGTGACAGGTAGATTCTTCTGGTGGCTACATACCAGGGGCTGTTGGCAGGGACTGTGGACTGAGCTCCCCTCTGCACATTCTGTGGTGTTTTCTGTACTATCCTTGCAAGAGGGCAGTTCTTGTCGTTGGCAGATGGAGCTCTTCCGGTTTTCACCCCTTCTGAAGGACCCTGCAGGCCCAGAAACAACTGTAACCCAGGTCCTGTACCCACCTCCCTGGAAGCTCATTCTTAGCCATTAGTGTCATTATAGAAGGAGAAGCCAGGGGTGCCAGGAGACAGTTCTGTACAAGCATAAGGGCCTGTGTCTGAATTCCCAGAATTCATGTAAAAGTGTACCCTGGAATCCCAGCATCCCAGCAGCGAGATGGAGCGCAGAGATGAAGCATCCCTAGAAGCTCCTGGCCAGCTAGCCTGGTTTGCGCAGTAACAAACAACAAGGACTCCCGTCTCAAACAAGATGGAGGATGAGGACCAGTACTGGAATGCTGTCCTCTGACCTCTGCATTTATGGATGACGTGTGTGCAGCCTCATCCATACACATAAACATGCACGTGTGCGCGCGTGCACACACACACATTTACATCCATCACATGTGCACATGGGAGGAAAGAAAGAGAGAAGGGGAGCAAGAGGGGGGAGGGAGGGAGGGAGGCCAGCTGGACTGCTACAGATGGAGTTGTATCTCCCAAAGACTGCCTACTCTGGACTCATCATGTTACCTTAGGCAGAGTGAGGGTCTGTGGATGCTGAGATAAGGCTCTGGAGAATTATCCTGGAGTGAGGTGAGTCATGATCACAGAAGAGAAGCCAAAACAGACACAGAGGGGACCATGCAGTGGTGGAGGCAGGGGCGGACTGCTGCAGCCACAGGCTAAGAAGAGAAGGCCCGGAGACCCCCTTGTGCTGAAGGCAAAGGCGACTCCTCGGAGCTGTGCGTGGGGCTTATCCCTGGTTTTGGACTTTGACCTCGAGAACCGTGAGAAGAAATATCATTACTATAAAGTTTCAGGTGGTACTTGGCTATGGCCATTGCAGGGGACTCACAGGAGCACCAATGTAGAAGGTGATTCAACAATGACCTTCTACAATGGTTTGCAATGCCCCCTCACCAAGCCTCATTGCCCTGGTCAAGGTGGCCCTTCCCACCTGGGCTCCAGCGACAGCTGACCTCCCATCCCATGTCTTTTGCCTTGGTGGCAGACCCAGGAAGGAGACATGGGGTGAGATAAATGCCATTCCTCACAGCATCCCCAGCTGTTGGGGCTGGCTGCCAACAGTCCTCAAGGAGGGAGATGGTGTAGGGTGGGAAGGGTCACATCACATCCCGGTCTAACCATCACTGGTACAGACAGCCCCTTCAAGGCTACAGTCACACTAGACAGTTGCAGAGGTGGGGGGGGGGCTCAGCACAATTTCCTGCCCCTCCCATCCCTCTTCCCCTGCAGCTGATTGAATATCCCTGGTCAACAAGGCAACAACATGGCTAATTATAGGTGCTGCTACAGATGCCTGACTGTAAAGATACCCAATGAGCACTCTTCATGTCACCCCATATAGGTCAGGTAGGCCTTGTTGTAAACAGTCTCCCTCCTCCATCGTATGAGAAAGTATTCTGAACATCGAACAAGAGAAGGAAGTGTACCCCCTTTGCTTCTTCCCTGGCTCCTTAGGACTTAGGGAGACCCATCCATCAGTGGCTAAATAGAACTCAACCCCACCCTGGCATCTTTACTCAACCCACTGCTGACCCAGCCCACAATGAGTCATTCATAAGTGCCCAAGCGATGCCCAGGGGACTCCTCCACTCTGTCCTTAGAGCCAGCAGTGCTCTGTGTTAGATTCTCATCCTCACCTGGCAATGGCTGGCCCACTCACTGATTTTTTCCTTGTGATTTTTTAAACTACCTTTTTATTGTAGCAAAAAAAAATATACATAGTATAAAAGTTATGATCCTAGCCATTTTAATTGTTGTGTTTGTGCATGCCTTCAATGTTGGGCAAGCACCACCAGCCAGCATCTGCCACTTTAATCTGTTGTCATCTTTCTAAACTGTCCCATTAATAGTAATTCTTCATTCTCCCCCCCTCCCAGTCTTACCCCCCTTTTATCTCTGTTTGTTTTTGTTTTTTGAGACACTGTTTCTGTGTTGTACCTGGCTGTCCTGGAACTCCCTCTGTAGACCAGGCTGGCCCCCCGCCTCTGCCATCATACCCAGCTTTCTCTGTTTTAGTCTTAGTGTGTATCCGTGCTGAGGACATACATGCACCGCAGTATGGACATAGCGATTAGTCCACACCTTCTACCTTGCTTGAGATAAGGTCTCCTTGCTGTTCACCACTGCAAACACCCCATAGCTTCTCTGAAAGCTTCCAGGGGGGTCTCCTATACTCCCTTCCATCTCACCAAAGGATACTGGGATTACAGATAACTGCTACCTTGCTGGCCCCTACATGGATTCAGGAGATTCTAACTCAGGTCCTGGGGCTTGTATACTAAGCACTTACTAAACCCCTCTCCTGAGCCCCATACTTTTTAAAAAGATTTTTTATTAGATATTTTCTTCATTTACATTTCAAATGCTATCCTTTTTCCTAGTTTCCTCTCTGAAAGTCCCCTATACCCTCCCCCCCCTGCTCCCCAACACACCCACTCCCACTTCCTGGCCCTGGCATTCCCCTATACTGGGGCATAGAATCTTCGCAAGACCAAGGGCCTCTCCTCCCATTGATGGCTGACTAGACCATCCTCTGCTACATATGCAGCTAGAGACATGAGCTCTGGGGGTACTGGTTAGTTCCTATTGTTGTTCCTCCTATAGGGTTACAGACCCCTTCAGCTCCTTGGGTACTTTCTCTAGCTCCATATTTTTTTTTTTGGCAGGGTCTCATATATCCCAGGCCTGCTGCAAACTTACCACATAGCCTAGAAGAAGCTCATTCTCCTGCGTCCATCTCCCATATGCTAGGATTATAAGCATGTACCCCCAGTCCTGTGTGTGTGTGTGTGTGTGTGTGTGTGTGTGTTTACCTTTGATCATCATTTATTTTTACAAAATGGGAAAAAAAAAAAAAACCCCAAAGACTTAAAGCCACGCTTGCTGTTGCATGCCCGTAATCCCAGCACTTGAGAGATGGAAAGGGAGAATCAGAAGTGATCTTCAAACTTAAAAATCACCTGCTACAAGAGACACTGTCCCAGCTTTAATTTTTAAAAACTGTTCAAGGGAGGCACAACTGGATGAACGTGTCTATTTTAGTTGGGTTTTCCTCCGTAGTTTGGACGCCAGGCACTGAGGGCTGAGTGACTCAGACCCAGTACCCATTAGTTCATGGTTGACCTCGGCATCAGCCTCTGCAAGACGTTCCTTGCACTCGGAAAAGATGTAGCTGCGGGTAGCCAGAGGAAAGACCTAAGGTGCTTCCCAACCGCAAGGTTATGGTTTCATTTCCTAGAGGCAGAAACTTGGAAGTGGGCTGAAGCCTAGGCCCAGAACCAGACGGCAACCAAGAAGACTGTGGCAGTGTCCAGGAGGTCAGAGGTCAAATCTGGAGGCTCGTTCCTACAGAACAGAGGTTCCCAGGCTCATTTGACATCCACACCCTGACTTGGGTAGGTAGCTGGCTTCCGTTACTAGAACATATGGATTTGGCAGAATGCAGGAAGGTGAGTGGTGAGCTGAACCCTCTAAACTGTGTGGCTAGACACCCCAAAAGTGGAGAACACAGAGCAGTACCCATTTATTTTCTAATTGTCTTCTGTGCCTATATATTAAAGGTGCCCTGGTTAGTTAGCTTCAGCTGTCAACTTGACACACCTCAGTTACCTGAGGAGGGAATGTCAGTTGAGCCATTGCCCAGATCAGACTGGCCTGTGAGAGACACAGACATGGCCACACGTGGGGACAGTGGCTTCCCTGGATGTGATCCCAGACTGTAAAGCAAACCTCGTGAGCCACAGAGGATGGCAGTAAGCAGTGTCCCTCCTCAGCTTCCATCTCCGTTCCTGCCCTGACTTCTCTTGGGGACAGACTGCGACCTGGACACGTGAGCCGAGTAAACCCTTTCGTCCTGCCCAAGCCGGTTGCGGTCAGTATTTTTTCTCAGCATCAGAAAGAAAACTAGAAAAGAAGAGGGGTTGTAAAAGACATTAAAAACCTTTCAGGAGACATATTCTTGAGGCCAAGCCCTGATTTCATCAGGGACAGTCAGTCCTCAGAGCATCTGGTGGCAGCCATGTGATTGCTGTGAGTCTATGTGTAAACTGTGCATGCAGGTGCCCAAGGCCAGAAGAGGGCATTGGAGCCTCTGCAACTGGAGTTGCAAACAGAGCTTCATGACCTGGGTGTTTAGAACTGAACCCGTGTCCTCTACAAGAGCAGTACATGTCCCTAATCACTGTCCCCTCTCTCTAGCCCCTCCCCATTTAAAAAAAAAAAGATTCCAAGTAGGGGACCAGCCACGGAGCCCTCCTGACTTCTAACTATGGTGGAAAGAGATTTCTGTGCTGGAACTTGCTTGCCTCCTTCCCTACTGCGGGTTTTAAGGCATGTGCCACCAAGCAGAGCTTGCTCTTTGGTTTTCTTCCTCCTCCCTTCTCCCTTCTTTTTGAAATATGATCTCATATATGCCAGACTGCCCTAAAGCTCTTGACCAAGCTGAGAATGTCTGGAACTCCTGATTTTCCTTCCCAAGTGCTGGAATCACAGGTCTATAACACCCAGCTTGACTAAGGACAGTGTTTTAAACTAAGTTTGGGGCATGTGTTATGCAGCAACAAAAACAAACGCAGCAGCTGTGTGCAGTGAGACATGTTTGCAATTCCTGCACTCAGGAGGCTGAAGGAGGATTACCACAGTTTAAAAACAGCCTGAGCTTGGCCAGGCAGTGGTGGTCCACACCTTTACTCTCAGCAGTCAGGAAGCAGAGCCAGGCAGGTCTGAGTTCAAGGCCAGCCTGGTCTACAGAGTGAGTTCCAGGACATCCAGGGCTACACAGAGAAACTCTGTTCCAACAAAACAAACAAAAACAAAAGAAACCAGCTTGGGCTGCGTATGCAGCATGATCTGGTTTTTTGTTGTTGGTGGGTTTTTTTGTTTTGTTTTGTTGTTTGTTTTTTGCTTTTTAAAAAAAATTGTAATTATATTTATGTACACAAAACTTAGTGTACATTTAACCCAGTTTAGTGGTGAGTTCTTTAGCCTTTGCCTTTTTCAGCTTGGCAATGCGACTTAGGACCCAGGACGTTGTCTCCCAAGTGGCGACGGATCTCATCATATCTGTCATTATAATTGGTCCTAATAGCTTCCACCAGCTTAGCCAGAGCACCCTTGTCTTCCAAGTTAACCTGTGTGAAGGCAACAGAGGTGCATGTCTTCCTGTGGACCAGGCGCCCCAGCCTGGCCTTTCCCTTGATGATGCAGTAGGGCACACACCCCCATCTTTCCACACAGGGCAGGCAGGAAAACCACTAGCTCAATGAGGTCTACGTCATGGGCAATCGCCACTAACTGAGCCTTCTTGTTCTCCACCAAGATGGTGACTGTATTGACTTATACTCGGAGGACAGGTGGTCTCTTGGTTGGGACGTCGCCTTTGCCAGCAGCTTTCTTCTCAGCACGGGCCAGTAACCTTTGCTTCTTCTCTTGCTTTGTCTCTGGCCTGTACTTGTGGGCAAGCTTAAGCAGCTGAGTAGCTGTCTGCCTGTCCAGCGCCTGGGTGAACTGGTTAATGGTAGAAGGTACTTTGAGCCGCTTATAGAGGATGGCTCTTTGCTGCTGCAGCCTGATGTAGCCATTTGACGAAGCGCGTTAAATCTCTTTTGGGCTGGATGAACTGTCCAATGCCGAAGTTCTTGGGCCTCTTCTCAAACAGAGGGTTGACCACCTTCTTGGCCTCCTGCTTCTTGATGACGGTGGGGGCCGGGGCCACCTTCTTCCCCTTGGCCTTCTTTCCTTTGGGCATCTTGCTCGGCTGGTGGAGCACTTAAAAAAAAAAAAAAAAAAGCTAATTAGCCCTGCTTCTGATAAAACATCGCTGCTTCCTGACTGCCAGCCCCTGTGGCCGGCTACCTCATGTTCTAAATGTCGTGAACAGAAACCAGTCTTACTGCTATGTCTTCCCTGGTGTGATAGAGACTGTTCCTTCTGAACTGTGAGCCAAAGTCAACTGATTACTCCTTTTTTTAAAAAAAGAAAGAAAGAATAAAGAAAAAAAGCCAACTACATTCATTTGAAGGTAGGGGTAGGGGATTTCCCTTCCTTCTTGGCCTCCCTGTTATACTGGGCCCTCTGTTGTCTAAGTGTGCTTAGTACAGTGCATCTTGTCGTAGCCTCTAAAGCACTATGGGTAGGCCACGTTTACAAGTCTGATGTGACCGTTCTTCCCCATCCACTCGGCGTTGGGCGGGTCCTTAAAGGATCAGAACTGACAGACCATATTATTTTAGAAGGGGGAGGAGGTTTACTAGAAGGCCTTACAACCAACAGGGTTTGTCCAACAGTGGCTGTCTTTACACTGGAAAGGCTGAGATGAGGTGACTCCCCAGTTCCTGCAGCTGGATGCTTCAACAGGTGTTGAAGGCTTGAAAGATTCCTGGAGAGCCTTCGGTCTTCAGTCTATGTCGGACCTGGAGAAGCTGGACTCTGATGCCAGTGAAGGATGTAGCAGTAGCAGATACAGATGAGCAAGAGGCAATGTTGGGCAGACAAACAGCCCTGCTTCGTCCTGGACCTTTTTAGATCAGGGCCATCACTGGCTTCTCACTCTTAGGGAGTTTTCTTACCTTAATCTTTCCTGGAAATCCCCCTGTAGGCCGGCTGAGGGTTTGCCTGTAGCTTCTTCCACATCCTTCAGGTTGTAAGTCCACACTAAGCATGAGACCCTTTCAGCTCCAAGTGTGGCCTCTGCATGCAGAGTTCTAGGTTATCAGGCAGCCCCCTCCCCCATGTGAAAGCCTGGCTTTCTGCCTTCAGCCTCCAGCTCTGTGCTGGAAGGGCATTGCCTATTGTCATTCTGATACTGGTTCCTTATATGAAGCCATGCCTTGTCCATCTCCCTCTCTCCCTCTCATTCCCTTTCCTGGAGGCTTTTAGAATCTTCTCTTTGTCCCTGTGTTCTAAAAAATCACAATGATGAAATAGACTCTTTGCTGTGGATTTGTTTCATTCAACAAAATGGAAGGGTCCCCTGAGACATGGGCAAAGACATTTACTAGGTTGGGCAACCCTCTTTAGGGAGACCCTTGGCCATCCTCCAGCCAGGCCCCCTCCCAAAGGACAAAGACTCCAGGACAGCTCCAAACAGGCCATGACAGTGAGCAATGTATATACATGGAGCCTGGGGTCTATGCCATATCAACACTGGTTTCTAGGACCTGTGCTGGCATCTTCTCTAGGTCTGTCCTCTAGAGAGTGACAAATAACCCCCTATTGTTTTTCCTCTGTCATATAGGGTTTTAAGGACTGGATGTTTATAGAAGAAATGACCACAGCTAGTTGTATATAGAGTTATGGTATCCAGATGCATGCACATGGGTACCCCCATAATGTGGCCAGATCCAGGAGTTGGAGGAAAGAAGCCTGGGTACAGAGCTCTCAACCTATCCCTCATGTGGAACAGAGCTGCAAGGACTATTCATGCTCTCTATGTATCTCCATCTCTGTCTCTCTCTCTTTCTGTCTCTCTCGTGTGCGTGTAGATATGAAGTTTGCACTGGTGTCTTGATTCACTCTCCACCTTAGTTTCATTTATTTATTTAAGCTTTTTCCCACTTGCTCACATGGGTATGAGTGTTTCTACATGTATGCCCGTACACCAAGTGCATGCCAGGCAACCCTGGGAGGCGGAAGGGAGGATCAGATCCCCTGGAACTGGAGTTAGAGTTGTGAACCTCCATGTGGGTGCTGAGACTACGATCCTGGGTCCTCTGGAAGAGCAGTCAATATCCCTAGCCACCATCTCTCCAGGCCTCAGTGATTTAAGTTTGAGACACCATCTCACTATGTAGCCCTAGATGGCCCAGAACTCAATATATAGACCAAGCTAGCCTACCTCGAGAGATCCACCTACCTCTGTCTCCTGAGTACTGGGATTAAAGCTGTGTGACATCACCTTATTTTGCCACACTGAACTTGGACATAGGATTTCCAGCTGAGCCTGGAATTAATGAATTTGCCAAGACTAGCTGGCCAACCAGCTCCGGTCCCCACTGTTTCCCCAGAGCTAGGCTTACAGATAGGTGCCATCCAGCCTGGTCTTTTCATGGGTACTTGAAATTTGAACTCAGACCCCCATGCTTGTACATCAAACACTTTATTGTCAGCCATCTATCCCCCCAGTTGGGAGCCTAAACATCTTCTGTGGAGTCTGGACCTCTAGGGAGTTACAAAGGTTCACTTGTCAAGGTAAGCGGATGGCATGTATTTATTGATAATGGCTAGATTAATTTGTGACATTTAAATTTTAAGCATATTATCATTGCACATAGTCTGATCTAGGATCCTCTAAATGGTGGGGGGTGGGCTTGGGACTAAGTGAGTGTCCTCGTGTCTGAAATGTATCATCTGTTTATTATGTTGGGTATCACTCTGTGCCCACAAAGGCCTGGGACTTATTATGTAAACCAGGCTGGTTTCCAACTCTCATCAATCCTCCTGCCTCTGTCTCCTGAGTGTTGGGATGGCTGCAGGCATGGCTCACCATGCCTGGCCTGGTTAACTCTTTGTTACAAGGCAATGATACTGACATATGCTCAGAGTTTCATAACCATCACCATAATCAATCTGTTTTAAAGACAGAGTCTAATATAGCCTAGGCTAGTCTCAAATTTCCTATGTAGTCAAGTCTGTCCTTGAACCCCTGGTGTTCTTGACTCTGTCTTACGAGTGTACAAGGGTTGTGGGAGCATATATATAACATTTTCCTTGTTATGTTCCTAGGATTGGAATTTATGGGTTACGTAGAAATTCAATACTTAACTTTTTTTCCTAAGATAGGGTCTCATGTAGTACAGGCCTTGAATTTGCTGTGTTACTGAAATCCCAGGCACTGGGGCCACAGACATGGGCTACCACATCCAGTGCTAAACCTTTTAAGAAACTTCAGAGCTGGGTGTGGTGGTGCATGCCTTTAATCCCAGCACTCGGGAGGCAGAAGCAGACAGATTTCTGAGTTCGAGGCCAGCCTGGTCTACAAAGTGAGTTCCAGGAGAGCCAGGGCTATACACAGAAAAACCCTGTCTCGAAAAAAAAAAAAAAAAAAAAACAACAAAAAAAAAAAAACAAAAACAAAAAAAAAAGAAAGAAAGAAAAAGAAACTTCAGACTGTGTTCCACAGAGACTGTATCGTTTCCCTTCCCACCAATGAAGTACGAAAATTCCAGTTTCTCTTGGCCCTTGTCAACCTTGTTTCATTGTTTATTTTGAGTGTGGTCATCCTAGGGTTGGGAAGTATTAGCTCTCTGTGGTTTGATTTGTATTTCTATGACAACTGATATTCTTTTATTTTTATAGCCTACTTGAAATGTCTATTTGGAACCATTTCTTTCTGATCTAGGTCAGCAGCCATCCAGTTGTGAGGCCACACGTGGCACACACAGTCAGCTTCTTACCTAAGGATGGAGATTTGAACTTGACTCCCCAATGACTGCACATCAAGTGCTGTTACCCACTGAGATATCTCCTCAGCCCTACTTTTTCTTAGAGAGCTCAGGCCTATATATTGATGGAGTTATTAAAAATGAAGCAAGAATTAATAAAACTGAAGATAAAGAGACAAAAAGACAATAAAAACAAAATTTTGTTTTTGTTTTATAACAAGAAAAATAAGAGAGAAAAAAACCCTCTAGAAAGACTGAGAAATGGTCCAAAATAGAAAAAATAAAAAATACAATTGTAAACAATACAACAGCAGATAAAATAGAAGTACTAAAGATATTATGGGAACACTTCTGTAATAGTACTTTAATATAACTTTATTTATTATATGTATATGAGCACTCGCCCCATGTGTAAAGGTCAAAGGACAACTTGATGGAGTTGCTCATTCCTTCTGTCCTTATGTGGCTGGATGGAGCTGACACAGGCTTGCATGACAATCACCTTCACTGCTGAGTTAGTCTGTAGACGCTGTAACCCAGCAATGCTTTTAAAAAGAGATGACTGGAGACTGGCCATGTGGCTCAGTGATAGAGCACTTGCTAAGCATGCACAAGGCCCTGGCTTTTGTCCCTGTACTGCCACAAACAAAACAAACACACCATCTTTGAAAAAAATGACTTAATACACATATGTACTTATAACCATAAGCATATCTCATTCATTAGTTAAGCTCCACTCTGTAAGATACGATACATATGGTAATAACACAAAGCCAAATATGGAGCATATGTCTTCAGGGTGAGCAGTACTGGATATTCAGGAGTACATTACATTGTATCATATAAAAACTATTACAGAAAAAAAAATTCCAGGGAAAGTGACTGCTGTTAGTTGGTGAGACAGGGGCAATTTGAACAGAGGAAATTACAGGTCAGGCTTCTCTATGAGAACGGAGGAGGAGTCCTAAATAAATATTAACAAACCAGACCCAGCAGCATATTAAAATGATAACAGAAAGACAAACTCACAATCAAATTACAGTCATATAAGGCTTTATCCCATGAATAAGATGCAGGTTGCGATGAGAAGTCTCCCAGTGAGCCTCATGGTATTGGTAAACTGAGGAGAAAATGTAGGGATCAGCTCAAGTTCAGAAGAGCTACAGAAAACTCAGCATTCATTTTGATAGTTGTTCTTGTTTTAGTTTCTTGAGACAAGGGCTTGTTTGGTCCAGGCTGGCTTTGAACTCCCTTGTATAGCTGAGGTAAGCTTGAACACTTGAGATTGCTGCTACCAGCTCCTGAGTATTGGGATTGTAGACTTGCACCAGCACACCTGGCTCTTCGACACTTTTGTTTAGTTTCAGTTTTTCCAGACAGGGTTTCTCTGTGTAGCCCTGGCTGTCCTGGAACTCACTCTGTAGACCAGGCTGACCTCAAACTCAGAAATCCACCTGCCTCTGCCTCCTGAGAGCTGGGATTAAAGGCACATGCCACCACTTGGCTTTGGCATTCTTTTTTATTTCAACTTTGAACTTTGTATTACATCCAGTGTGTGTGTGTGTGTGTGTGCATTTACAGGTGTGCATGTGGGGGACAGAGAGGACACTGGTGAGAGTTGGCTTTCTCCTTCCACTATGTGGGTCCCAGGGATCATCAGGCTTTGGTAGCAAGCCCCTCTACCTGCTGAGCCAGTTTGCTGGCCCTTTAACATTCTTTGATAACTCTCAGTAAACCAAGGTCAGAAGGGAGACCTCCCCTACCCTGAGAAGCTGCATCTGGACTGGAACCTCAACGACTGTGTCACCATCTGACCTCACTCTTCCCTCCCAGCTGCTTCTCTGTCTCCTTTCCCTCAGGGAACAGCAGCTCCAGCCTTCTACATGCTCAGGTTAAAATGTGCTGCTGACCTGACACCCGTCTTTTGTTCTGATTCAACTGTTCAGCTACTGTGTGTGTGTACAACCATGATCCCGGCCATGGCAATAATGCACGAAACCTCTGAAATTGTAAGCCAGACCCATTAAATGCTTTCCTTCATAAGAGTTGCCTTGATCATTGTGTCTCTTCACCAGCAATACAACATGGCTAAGATAGAGTCTCGGTATAAGAAATGAGAGGAGGAAATCTATACAGGAAGGAGAGGACTGAGCCCTGTAGCATCCCAGCATCCTGAGCTCAGAAGGAAGACGAAACGTCATCAGAGGAGCCTGAGCTGGAGGGATGAGAAAAGCTAGGCCTTCAGGAAGGAAGCCGTCATTCTGTGGGAGGCTGCTCATAGGGCAGCTGAGAGGCTGAGGCGAAGAAGGCTCTGTTGGGAAAGCACTTGCAGCTCAAGCAGGAGGACCTGAGTTCAGTCCCAGCATCCACATAAAAGCTATATCTGTGCATCTCAGGGGCGTTTGTAAACCAAACTCTGGAGGGGCAGAGCCAGACTAGCTGAATCAGTGCAGTGAGCGATCCTGCCTCAAAAGGAAGGTGAAGAATGACTTAGAAGGTACTGACATTGACCTCTGGCCTCTCCAGGCATGTACACAGGTGCAGTGCACCCACCCCCACAACTGTACCCATGCGTTAAATTAGGAACAACCGATGAGATGTTTAACTATTGCAATCTGTGGATCCCGATCTCCTTGCCCAGTGCAGTTTTTAGTGGAACACTGAGAATGGAATTCTATCTGAAAAATGTAGGCGTTCTACATCTTGCCATGATGGATCCTGAAAGAGCACAGTGGCCTCACCAAGGTGAGACAGGAATAGAATTTTCAACCCTGCAGTAGATGATACTCGTGGGGTTCACACTGGGGAGGGAGAGGCTGAGGAAAGAGAAGACCCATGGAGCTCAAAGGGTGAGAGATTCCATGAATCAGTGAGTGAGAGCCAGTTTTTCCCAGGTGGAATGGGTTGCTCCCAGTCTTCTCAGAGTGACTTCTCTCACCAAGAGGACTGAATGCTCAGGCCTGGAAGAAGAGCTACATAGAACAATGCCAGCCACACTGGAATGAGAGTCCTGCTGGAATAGACTATGACACTACTTTGGCACTTGGCATCTAATTAACATGCAAGCCTTAAACGTCTTAGAACTATACTCCAAAGCAGGTGCCAGAAAGCCTTTCCAATAAAGGCAGATATTAAACACTTTAAGGTTTTTGGGTAATTTGTTCTCTGCTGAAATTTCTCAGCTCTGTTGTGGTATGAAAACAGTCATAGACATCCATAAGAAACTTGTGTGTCCACACTCCAATACAACTGAAACAAATACAACTTTTGGCTGCTGTGAGCAGGCCCCATGACCAAGGCAAGTCTTATAAGGACAACATTGAACTGGGGCTGGGTTACAGGTTCAGAGAGTCAGTCCATTATCATCAAGGTGGGAGTATGGCAGTATCCAGGCAGGATGGTGCAGAAGATTGGCTTCCAGGCAGCTAGGAAGAGGGTCTTAAAGCCCATGCCCACAGTGACACACTTCCTCCAACAAGGCCACGTCTACTCTAACAAGGCCACCACACCTCCTATTAGTGCCACTCCCTGTGCCAAGCATACCCAGTTATGGATAGATTTGTGATTTTTCCAATCCTTGCCCTAGAATAAGTTATATTTTGTTTTGTATTTTGAAGCATTTTCTCAGTATGAAGATACAGTTCACCATGGCTGGAAGGCAAGACAGTAGGAGCATGAGGGAGCTGCTCACCCTGCATCTGCAGTCAGGAAGCCAGGAGAGAGCGGGGAATGCTGGCCCTCAGCTACCTCGTTCCTCTTCCCACTTGTTCAGCACAAGATCCCAGCCCATGAGATGCTGCCACTCATGTTCAGGGTAGGTCTTCCCTCTTCCATTAAACCTCTCTGGAAATTTCTTCATAGACATATCAATAGGTGTGTGTCTTATTGAAACCAAATCAAATCAGGTTGACAATGATGATTAACCTTTACAAGTAGACCCCTTGTCAACTTGACACTCAAATATATATATATTTTTATTTTGTATGCATGTGTGTTCCACTGTGCACATGTGGAGGTCGGGGGACAATTTTCAGGAATTGGTTCTCTCCTACTCCTATGTGGGTCCCAGGGAACTAACTCACATTGTCAGGGTTGGCAGTAGGTACCTGTACCACTGAGCAATCTCACACATATTACTTTTAATCTTGGCCCCTATATGCTCATAGGCATCTTATAATGCAAAATACATTCGTTCCAACTTCAAAACTCCCAACAGAGGGCTGGAGAGATGGCTCAGCCATTAATAACACTGGTTGTAGGCAGAAGAGATGGCTCAGTGGTTAAAAGCACTAGCTGCTCTTCCAGAGGACCCAGGTTCAATCCCCAGCACCTACATGCGAGCTCATAACTGTCTGTAACCCTTGTGCCAGGAGATCTGACACCAATGCACATGAAATCAAATTTCTTAAATATATATATATAAAAAAAGAACACTGGTTGCTCTTGTAAAAGGACCCTGGTTCAGTTCTAGTATCACATGGTGACTCACAACTGACTGTAACTCTTGTTCCAGTGAACCCAACACCCTCTCCTGGACCTCTATGCGTGTGGTACAAATACATAAATATATACAAAACACTCATACATGTAAAAATGTAAGATTAAAAAATCTTTTAAAAATTCTCCCCAATAGTCCTGTTTCTTCTCCACTTTCTACTCTTGTCTCTTATTTTAATTTTACTACTCTTTAAGAGAGTCTATTTATTTATTTGGGTTTTTAATTTGTTTATTTGGTTTTTCAGGGCAGGGTTTCTTTGTGTAGTTCTGTCTGTCCTGGAACTCATGGCTGAGAGGTTTGTTTTATTTGTAATTATGAGTGTGCATGTGTATATGTGGTGTGTGCTCTTGGAGGCTAGAAGAGGGTGTTGGGTCTCTTGGAGCTTGAGTTATGGGCTGTTGCGAACTGTCTGATATGGGTACTGGGAACTGAACTCAGGTTCTCTGGAAGAGCTGCAAGCACTCTTAAGCTCTGACCCATCTCTCCAAACTCACTCATCCTTTAAAAAAAAAAAAAAAAAAAAAGACAGAGGCTCCTACAGACCTGGCTGGTCTTGAAGTTGCTATGTAGCTGAGAGTGACTTGGAAATTCTGGTCCCATTGCCTCTATCTCCCAGTGCCGGGTGGTGGAAATGTGCCACTCTGCCCTGCTTTCTGTGCTGTTGATAAACTGAACCCAGGGTTGGCTGCATGCTAGTCCTCTAGCCATGAGCTGCATCCCTCCAGCCATACCCCTGGTTTCTATTATTATTCTTTTTATTATTTATTTATTGTTTTATATGCACTGGTGTTTTGCCTGCATGTATATCTGTGGGAGAGTGTTGGATCCGTTGGAACTAGACTTGTAGACGGTTGTGAGCTGCCATGTGGGTGCTGGGAATTGAACTCAGGACCTCTGGGTTGCTCTGAGAGTGACTAGTGCTGTTAACTGCTGAGCTGTCTTCATAGTGCCAACCTCTGCTTGTTTGTTTATTTTAATAGCTCAGGCTGGTTTCAAACTTGCTGTGTCATCAAAGATGACCTTGAAGTCCCAATCTTTGGGCTTTTACCTCTGGAGGAGCCATAACATCTACCCCTTCTCCGAAGCTCCCAATGACAGAGCCACAGTCTTACCAAAGTTCATGCTGGAGGAAGCAATGAGTTTATTGGGCTTCCTTACAGAGCGTTAAGTGAGGGGTTACTTGCAGGGCTTTGAGGGCTCCTCCCACAGTAGCCAGTTAAACGGAGTCTCCCTTCCCTAGTCTTCCTCAGCCTATTACTTCAGTTCCTCCCCAAGGCCACATGAATTTAAGTCAGAATAGCACACACCAGGAGTGGTAGGAAGAGACCGGGTACTCAGATGTGGGTCTTCTAAGCCCCCTCACCCTCCATGAGGGTGTGCAACCGTCAACAAATCCACTGGGGATGATTCTCTTGCAAGAGTATGCAGCTGAACCCACCCAGGATGACAGTTGCTTGACCTGGAGGACAATTACAACACAGGTGTATACCACCATGCCTGGAAATCTTAACAATTTCATCATCATTCAAGAGTCCAAAGCCGGGCTGGTGAGATGGCTCAGCAGGTAAGAGCACCCGACTGCTCTTCCGAAGGTCCTGAGTTCAAATCCCAGCAACCACATGGTGGCTCACAACCATCCTTAACGAGATCTGGCG
>NC_034601.1:503374-505358 GCF_900095145.1 Mus pahari | reverse complement strand
AAAAAAAAAAAAAAGAGTCCAAAGCCACTCTGAGAGTTAAGGCAGACTTGTAACTGTGAGCTTCTGTAAAATCAAAAGCAAAGTTACCTACTTCTCTATCCAATGATGTGAAAGAAACATTCTTATTCCAAAAGAGAGAAATAAGGGCATAGCAAGTAGAGATCAGGCCAAAGCAGAAAGGAGACCCAGGAGGACAAACTTCAAACTCCGTAGCATCACCTCTAGCACCTGGAGCTCTTGTTAGCACTGCCTGGCTCCAAGGGTTTGGACATCCTGCCCCTTCTGTTTTACTACTGGTAGCACATGTAGCCTGTCTCTGGCTCTGCTTTCTGCCTGCAACTTTTTCTTAATGGGCAAACTGTGGTCCTGGTATCTCTAACATCCCAGGATCTCCGTTGCAGATTAGGCTCTACTTTCACAGTGGCTTCTTGGGGCTTTCTCCAGAGATTCTGACACTGCTATGCTGGACCTAGCTTTTTTTGAAACCTGTTGGGAGCTTTCTTCTTCCTATAAGTCGTGCATTTACCATGCCTGACTGCCACATGGGCAATGCTGCCAGCTTGAGATGTTGTCTGGCCCCATTCTGCCACAGCTCTTAGTGGCTGTGTATTCCTTAGTATTCCTTAGTGGCTGATGTTGGGGAAGAAATACTTATCTGTGTGCTTGTTTACAAGCTGGGAACATGCTCAGTAACATTCCTAGTTGAGTCCCTTTCCTTTGATGGGTGGACTCTGGATCTCAAGGAACCTTTCTGATTGGCTCAGAGCAAACTATGAGTGTTCTCCCAAATTATACTGACCTCTTTAATAGCTGCGTCCATTTTCTTTACACCCATTTGTCTTCTTCCAGACTTGCTCACAAGGCTTTGCTCTCCAGATTGTACCTTTCCATGTCTTTCTGTTCCTGTTCACTATGGAACTATCTAAGAGCAGAGAGCAGCAACTGTGCCATGGTCTAGATTCAACGCTATCTTGAAATTTCCTTTGCAGTTCATGGAGTCATCCACACATGAATCCTGGCTCTTAAGGGATGAGGGAGTAGAGGCAGGACGATCATCTTCAACAACTCTATAGATTCAGCTGTATATCTAGCCTGACGGTTTGGGTTTTCAGATGGCACAAACAGGAAGATGGGTAGAAATATGGGCACACTGTGGATTCATGAGCAATTACATTGTGGGAAACCTGTGAAAATTGTGTCTTGGTGGTTCTAGTTTACTCATTAATATAATAAACAAACTGTGGGCTGAAAGTAAGAAAGGGGAAGGGGATGCTGGAGGCTTCAGCTGAGGAGACTGAATGACCATGCATAGGATTGTCCAGCAGTCTGAGTGGCCCACTGCAGATGTGTGACCATTGGTGATAAGGATACCAGTCAGCTCTCCCACCGGCATTGAGACAGGGTCCTGCTATGTAGCTGAAGACAATCTGGAAATCACTATGTAGTCAAGGCTCACAGGGATCCTCCTGCCTCACCTTCCCAACTGTTGGGATTACAGGTGTATAGTGCCATACTTGACAACTGCTCATATCATTTTTCTCAGTGCTCAGGTGAAAAGTAGCCAGATTTAGCTCCAGTGTGGTTCTGCCAAGCTAGTATAATCCCATGAGTGAGGGAGAAGGAGTTGAGTCTATGAGCAGACCAGTGTTTGTCATAGCAGACAATGAAATTTAAACTTATCAAGAAGCGAAAAGATTAGAAATTAGGGAACTGGAGATTCTTAGATAGTCAAAGTATTGTTGAGGCCAGGATGCTGTAGGCAACAAATTGAGGAGGTCAAAGATGGATTCCATGTCTCCACTCTGGGCTTCCCATTCTCCCACTGTGAGCTTATTTTTTCTATTCTATTCTATTCTATTCTATTCTATTCTATTCTATTCTATTCTATTCTATTCTATTCTATTCTGTATCTATTTTATTGCTCAGTCTATAATCCTGAACAATAAAGACTGTTTAAAAACAAGAGCCAGATGTGGTAGCACAC